>NW_012116254.1:371841-492844 GCF_000951035.1 Colobus angolensis palliatus | reverse complement strand
GCTGCTAGGTTGGGGAAGTTCTCCTGGATAATATCCTGAAGAGTGTTTTCTAACTTGGTTCCATTCTCTCCATCACTTTCAGGTACACCAATCAAACATAGATTTGGTCTTTTCATGTATTCCCGTATTTCTTGGAGGCTTTGTTCATTTCTTTTTACTCTTTTTTCTCTAAACTTCCCTTGTCACTTTATTTCATTAGTTTTATCTTCAATCACTGATACCTTTCTTCCACTCGATTGAATTGGCTACTGATGCTTGTGCATGCATCACGAAGTTCTCGTGCCATGGTTTTCAGCTCCATCAGGTCATTTAAGGTCTTCTCTACACTGTTTATTCTAGTTAGCCATTTGTCTAATCTTTTTTCAAGGTTTTTAGCTTCCTTGTGATGGGTTCGAACATCCTCCTTTAGCTCGGAGAAGTTTGTTATTACTGACCTTCCAAAGCTTCCTTCTGTCAATTTGTCAAAGTAACTCTCCGTCCAGCTTTGTTCCATTGCTGGCGAGGAACTGCAATCCTTTAGAGGAGAAGAGGTGCCCTGATTTTTAGAATTTTCAGCTTTTCTGTTCTTGTTTCTCCCCATCTTTGTGGTTTTATCTACCTTTGGTATTTGATGTTGGTGACCTACAGATAGGGTTTTGGTGTAGATGACCTTTTTGTTGATGTTGATGCTATCCCTTTCTGTTTGTTAGTTTTCCTTCTAACAGTCAGGTCCATCAGCTGGAAGTCTGTTGGAGTTTGCTGATGTTCCACTCCAGACCCTGTTTGCCTAGGTATCACCAGTGGAGGCTGCAGAACAGCAAATATTGCTGCCTAATCCTTCCTCTGGAAGCTTGTTCAAGAGGGGTAGATGCCTATATGAGATGTCTGTCGCCCCCTACTGGGAGGTATCTCCCAGTGAGGCTACACGGGGGTGTCAGGGACCCACTTGAGGAGGCAGTCTGTCTGTTCTCAGAGCTCAAAGGCCATGCTGGGAGAACCACTGCTCTCTTCAGAGCTGTCAGACAGGGATGTTTAAGTCTGCAGAAGTTTTCTGCTGCATTTTGTTCAGCTATGCCCTGCCTACAGAGGTGGAGTCTAGAGGCAGTAGGCCTTGTTGAGCTGTGGTGGGCTCTGCCCAGTTCGAGCTTCCTGGACTCTTTGTTTGCCTACTCAAGCCTCAGCAATGGTGGACGCCACTCCTCCAGCCAGTATGCCACCTTGCAGCCTGGTAGATCAATCTCAAACTGCTGTGCTAGCAGTGAACAAGGCTCTGTAGGGGTGGGACCCGCCAAGCTAGGCACAGGAGAGAATCACCTTGTCTGTCAGTTGCTAAGACCTTGGGAAAAATGCAGTATTTTGGCGAGGGTGTTCCGTTTTTCCAGGTAGTCTGTCACAGGTTCTCTTGGCTAGGAAAGGGAAATCCCCAGACCCCTTGTGCTTCCTGGGTGAGGCAACGCCCCACCCTGCTTCAGCTCACCCTCTGTGGGCTGCACCCATTGTCCAATCAGTCCTAGTGAGATGAATCATTGTTCATCTGAGGTACCTCAGTTGGAAATGTAGAAATCACCCATCTTCTGCGTTGATCCCACTGAGAGCTGCAGACTGGACCTATTCCTATTCGGCCATCTTGGAACACCCCTAAAGTATTTTAAAAATAATTTCATCTCACAGTAATGATTTTAAAAATGCTACTAGCATCCTAAATTCAGAAGAAAATTACATTAATCTGATAAAATATAAGCAGAAAAAACATTTACAACAACCATCATGTATAAGAATAAAATGTTGAATGACAAGAATTCCCAGTACAGATGCTTTCACTCAATATTGTTCTGGAAATCTTAGTACAAAACTAAAACAATAAATAACTTTGTCAGGATGAGAAAACATAAATAAAAGCCAAGGAGTTTGAGACCTGCCTGAGCAACATAGGGAGACCTCGTTTCAACAAAAAGAAAAAAAAGGTAGCCAGGCATAGTGATGCACACCTGTAGTCCTAGCTGCTCGAGGGACTAAGGTGGGAGGATTGCTTGAGTCCAAAAGATCAAGGCTGCAATGAGCCAAGATCATGCCACAGCACTCCAGCCTGGGCAACATGGCGAGACTTTGTCTCAAAACAAAGTCATTATTTGCAGAAGATATAATCCACAAGAAAATCCACCAGAATCTACGGATAAGTTATCAGAACTGGCACATTAGTATAGCAAGATTGGTAGTTACAAAGTCAATATTTTTTAAAAAAAATTTGTATTTTTATATTCAAGCAATGAAAAATAAGAAGGTATGATCTTTTAAATGTCATTTATAATAAAAAAATCAAATGCTTAGAAATAAATTTAACAGAATACATGCAAGACTTCTAAACAGAAAACTATAAAAATATTATTGACACAAAAATCTTAATAAATAGGAGACAAATCACAGTAATAGGATGAAAAATGTGAATTATATCTGAACCAATCTATGAATTTGATTCAGTATCAATCAAAATTGTGAAAGTTTGCTTTTTCTTCTGAGATGTGTGTGTGTATGTGTGTGTGTCTTATAACTTAATGAACTGATTCTAAAATGTATGTGATAATGGAAAGAGCCAACAAGATTTGAAGAAGCCTTTAAGAAGGAAAAATTGATTGAATGCATGTTATATTAGATATCAATACTTATAAATCTACAGAAATTAGATCATCATAGAGTTAAGCTAAGAATAGACAAAAGGCCAAATGAATGGAGTCTAGAAACAGGCCCATGACAATATGGACCTACAGGGACAGTCATGACACTGCAGAGAAGTGTAAAATGAACAGTCTTTTAATGAATATGATTGGACAATCAACTATTCCTATGAAAAAATAATAAAACTGTCCCCTACTCATACATTCACAAATATCAAATATAGGTTTATTGTCAATCTAAATGAAAAAGAAAACATGATGAAATTTCTAGAAGATAATATGGCAGAATACAGGGCACTAAAATAATCACAGAGGAAAAACTAATAAAATTAACTTTATCAGAATAAAGAATATTTATACATATGTTCATCAGAGAAGATTTAATGATGGACAAGAGAAGCCACAAAAAGGGAAAAATATTAATAATGCTTTTAACCTACAATTCTGAAGGAATTTTCCAAGGGTAGCAGCTACTCCTAGCTGAAAAGTAACCTTGGTGTATTTTAAGAATGTTAGTAACCTGAGCCATATGAAAGGGAGCATGATATATAACAAGACTCTAACTTAGATAAATGAATGGTAAAGGCCTACATTAGAATTTCTAAGGGCACAGAACTAGAGATTTCCAGATAAAAGTAATATACAATGATGTCAGTGGGTGCAGACCTGAGACTGGAAGGGGTGGGAGATGTTGAGACAGTTAAAGTATTTCTGCCACCAGAGGCTGAAAATTAGAGAAGCCCCTAAAATGCCCATTGCAGCAAGAACTTAAGTAACGTGGTCAATCCCCAGAACTTGTTTAGGGCAAGGAGTAAAGAAACAGAGTCTCACATACCAAAAAATATTTCTACAGAATGATTTTTCTAGATAGGCTGTACCAGGACCCAACTCGTCAGGAGTCAGATATGAACCAGGAGTCTGAGTACTTCACAATTTAGGTCACTTGTCATCACAGAATCAGAAAACTGCAATTTGCTTTGATGTTTTCCTTTATTATTTATTTTTCCATAGCATCTTAGCAAGTTTTATTTTAAATGCTTTTGCTTAAAAACAAAAAGAAAAGGAAAAAATATTTTATCAAAATTGATAATTAATGTGAGGATTTGGGGGAGAAGAAGAAAACAAATCCGCCTACATTTTTTCAGAAGAGCTACAGTAGGTACAGCACCCTGGAGACACAGCAAAGTCACGCCAGTTGGAGAAATGGGAAAGTGACAGAACTGAGGCTGTGAGTGGGATGAGTTCCCCACATTAAAGGCAGTCCTAGGAATAACTAAGATGGGTGTTTTTGTTTCTCTCTCTCCCTCTCTCTCTCTATACATATATATAGAGAGAGACATATCTGTGCCCTTAGCAATTCTAATGTAGGCCTTTACCATTCATTTATCTAAGCTAGAGTCTTATTATGTATCATGCTCCCTTCCATATGGCTCAGGTTACTAACATTCTTAAAATACACCAAGGTTACTTTTCAGCTAGGAGTAGCTGCTGCCCTTGGAAATCTCTCTCTCTCTCTCTCTCTCTCTCTCTCTCTCTATATCTATACACACACACACACACACACACACACACACACACACACACACACATCATTAGGAATCAGAATGTTAAAAATTTCCCAAGTGCTTCTTGTCTCAGACCCAGAATTACTCTCAATCTCTTTCATGACTGTCATGATTGCCTGTTCATGGCCTTGTCTGGAGAAGTGTTCTGGGAAGCTGGAAAGTATAGTTATTGTGTATCTGAAAGGCATATT
Organism: Colobus angolensis palliatus; assembly: GCF_000951035.1. Taxonomy (NCBI): domain Eukaryota; kingdom Metazoa; phylum Chordata; class Mammalia; order Primates; family Cercopithecidae; genus Colobus; species Colobus angolensis. The sequence continues at coordinate 488,437 of NW_012116254.1, read as the reverse complement.
CAAGGCTTAATCTTTGGTAAGCGAGAGTGTTCAGATAAGACTGCAGCTGGGAAGAGGCGCTACTGGAAGACAGATAAGGCAAAAGTTTCTTGAGGCAACTCTAAAAACCATCTTTTGTCCAGTTGGGTCCCTGGCCTTTATGTTTTATATAGGTCCCTGGCCTATGTATTTTTACAATATGATCATTAGGGTTAGGGAATAAGGTTGACCAAGATTTCCCAGACATTTGAGTATAGATGAGTGCATAGCAGTATGCAGAGGGTCTCTGAAGATACCCTAGATATTTTGGAGTATAAACAATTACTTTGTTAGCATCAATGGATTATATTAAGCTGAAAGAATGATTTAGCTACAAAATTACACTAGTGAAAAAAATTAGGGGAACTATTCGATTTACAATTGCATCAAAAATAAATAAACCAATAAGCTACTGGGAGTAAACGTGACCAAGGAAGTGAAAGAGTTTTATACCAGAAACAATAAACATTGAGGAAATAAATTAAAGATTACACAAATATATTAATAAATGGAAAGACATCTTGTTTTCATGGATTCAATTAATATTTAAATGTCCATACTGCCCAAAGGGATCCAGAAATTCAGTGCAATCCTTATTAAAATTCTAATGTCATTCTTCATAGATATAGGGAAAAAAATCCTAAAATTTTGCTTGCTTGGGCACCACATCTACTGAAATTGGAACAACATAGAAAAGATTAGCATGGCTCCTGTGCAAGGATGATATGCAAATTCATAAAGCATTGCACACTTTTTTATGGTAATACTATTCACAATAGCAAAGACATGGAATCTACCCAGGTTTCCATCAACAGTGGATTGGATTTTTTAAAATGTGGTAAATACACTCCATGGAATACTATGCAGCTATAAAAAAGAACACAATCATATCCTTTGCAGTAACATGAATACAGCTGCAGGCCATTATCTTAAGTGAATTAACACAGAAACAGCAAACCAAAAACTGCATGCTTTTACTTATGAGTGGGAGCTAGACATTGGGTACACACAGACACAAAGGTCGGAGCAATAAACACTGAGGATTCTAACAGTGGAGAGAGAGAGAAGCAGGAAAGATTGGAAAACTACCTATCAGATACTATGTTCACTGCTTGGATGTTAGGATCATTAGAAGTCCAAACCTCAGCATCAGGCAATATACCCATGGAAGAATCCTGCACACGTACCCCCCATGGAAGAACTCTGCACATGTACCCCTTGAATGTGGAATAAAATGAAAATCTTAATCCTAAAATTTTCATGGAACCACAAAAGATCCCAAATAACCAATGAAATCTTGTCCAAAATGTGCATAGGTGGAGACATCCCACTACTAGGTTTCAAAATATATTACAAAACTATAGTAATCAAGGCAGCATGGTAATGGCATAAAAACAGATACATTGACCAATGGAATAGGATAGAGAGCCCAAAAATAAATCCACATATCTATGTTCTAGACCTAAAACTATGAAACTACTAGAAGATAACATAGGGGAAAAGCTCTATGACATTGATCTGGAAAGTGATTTCTTGGATAGCACTCCTAAAGCCCAAGCAATAGAAGCAAAAGTATACTAATGGCATTGCATCAGACTAAAAAGTTTCTACACAGCAAAGGAAACAATAGAGTGATGAGACAGCCCATGGATTGTGAGAAACTATTTGTCAATCATACTTTGATTAGGGGCTAATCTCCAAAATATATGAGAAACTCAGACTACTCAATAACAAGGAAACAAATAACCCTACTAAAAAATAGGCAAAGGACTTGAATAGACATTTCTCAAAAGAAGATATACAAAAGGCCAATAGATATAAAAAAAAGTCAAACATCTCTAATCATCAAAGAAATGCAAATTAAAACCATAGTGAGATATCACCTCACCTCACACCTGTTAAATAGGTTATTATTTAAAGAATAAAAGATAACAAGTGCTGGCAAGGATGTGGAGAAAAATGAATCCTGTTGTTGGTATTGTAAATTAGCATAATCATTTTGGAAATCAGTATGAAGTTCCTCAAAAAACTAAAAATAAGATTATCATATTCAGCAATTCCACTTCTGGGTACATACCAAAGGGAATTTAAATCAGTAAGTTGAAGATATGTCTGTATACCAAATGACGATATACCTTATTCCTAATAGCCAAGATATAAAACAATCATCAAATGTATCAGCAAACAAATGGGTTTTTCAACATTAAAAAAAGAAAAAAATTCATCTTGTCATTTGTGACAACATGGATGAACCTGCAGGACATTATGTTAAGTGAAATAAATCAGGCACAGAAACACATACTGTATTATCTCACTTATACGTGGAATCTTAAAAAGTCGAGCTCACAGAAGTAGAGAGTAGAATGGCAGTCACCAGAGGTTGAGGGGTGTGGAGGATGGACAGGGAAAGGCAAGAAGTTAAGAGACATGGAGAAGACTATGGGAGAATGGAGGTGAAGACTGGAGTTATGAGACTGCAGGGCAACCACCAGAAGGTAGAAGAGGCAAAGGAAGGCTTCTTCCCTAGAGCTTTCATAGGGACTAGAGCTTTCATAGGGAGCATGAACCTGTGTACACCTTGATATTGATATCTAGCTTCTAGAACTGTGAGAGTATACATTTTTGTTTTTTCAAGTTACCCCAGTTTTTGGCAATTTGTTACAGGAGTTCTACGAAACTAACATACAGGTCAATTGGTAACACATATTGCTGTGTCTAGATTAATGCCTCAGTTCACATGGAAAAGTCATGTGGTTAGCCATGAAAATTACGGTGAAGGCAAAGATGAAGATATAAAAGTTGGTGCTGAGATTTATGAGGATACTTTGTCCATTTTACCTTTGAGATTGCATTCTCCACCTGTAGATATTCTGAATTTTCTAGGCCAGACATAATACAGTTCACTTCTAATTAGGTAAAAATCACCTCGTAAAATATAGCACTGCCTTTTCTGTATTTTGTCAATATAACTCCCAGAACTTTGTTTTATATGTATTATCTTGCCCAACTTATGTAGATTTACAAAATAGTGAAAATTATCAACATCTCTGAGAATAGGAAGTCTATGGGTTTTTTCCTTAGCATCTTTTAGGATTAGTATAATGCCTGATTCATTATACTCATCTCCATATCCAGTTAAAGTTTAGTGAATGAATCAGTTTTACATTTTTGTATCTTCCCTGTATCTCTTTGATATGGTTCTGTTCATTTGAAATTAAAGTATGAAACTATGACCTAAATAGGGTATAAGATGCTTGATCAATATTAAATAAAACTTAGAAACTACAAATTCAAGTCACCTAAACCTACTCATCTCAATGAAGAGCACAGGAAATTGTGTCCATTTAATTTCACTTTCTTCTGTAAGTTTATTCTTGATCTCTGGGATTTTGTTTCAATATTTGTATTTTAAATCAGAAATTGATTTTTCCACAGACATTTCTGATTCTTTTTCTTAATCATTAATGAGGCAGTTTTACCAGACCAAGGTAAGTAAACCTACTAATAGGGTTATGCCATAGAGCTAAGATATGTGGAGAAGTTCCAGCTGTTTATTTTTCCATCTCCCAGACAACTCCAGAAATGGGCATCCAATGCCTTTTGAGTTATACTTTCCATTTCTACATCGAAAATGGAACTAGAATTTAGGGGGGAAAAAAAGGCCTCTGTGTTTGAGCTGGCGGCCGACGGCTATGTAATTATCATTGCTCTTCTTTATTAACTGCTCGCCTTTGCCTTATGTGGTGCTTTGTTGATAGATGTAACCTCAATCTTGTTGCTATGGTGACAGTAACAGTCGCTGAGAAGATTTTGTTTATGGTAAACAAATCCAGGCATATGCTTGAAGCCTGGTGGAATAGTTTTCCAGCTTCCCTTACACTGCTGTCCCTGAATGAAATTAAAGAGCTCCAACTGAAAAACCCACAGCCTGGATTTGAAATATAAAAAAATAGGAAACCGTCCTGAGATTATTGTTTATGTGTGTGGGAATGGCCCAGTAGGTATGTCTATGTTCACGAGTCAAGGCTCCCTGTTGAAGGGGGCTCTCTGTGCAACACACGCAGAGGAATTGACCTTAGAGTGAGAGAAAGCCTCACACCCTGAGGGCTGTTGGCATCAATAGCGAAGTTGGGATGGTACATTAACATAATGACAAAAAATGCTTCTCTCTGTCCCTTACCAAATCCTCTCTGCTAGGCATGCTGAATTTTTATATATTGGAGAAAAAATTCCTTCCAGAACACTCTCATAAACAATGAAGTAAGACACATTCAGCTCCCTTTCTTAAATTATTTTATGAATGTGAACCACCATTTGAAGGAGAACAGTTGTCATGTAGATGGATGGAATTGAGGGTCAGATTTACTTCTCCATGGTGAATGTATTTGTGGTTGGTCTGGTTTAAGTGGTCCAACACATTCCCTGGTTGTCTTTTCCTGTCCCTCTCACCTACCTCCTCAAATGTTTTCTCTCCAATCTGACAACTGCTGTCTAAAATTAAAACCACCAAATCTTTTCCCCTCACTCTTCTGTACTGTAAGGCTTTGATGGCTCACTTAAGAATGAAAACTTAAAAATTTCAAAGAATGAAAATTTGGAAAGCGTTATAATGAAATTGAAGTGGTGTGTGCAAACTGTCTGCTATTTATGGCCAATAGTGTGCACAAATTAGAGACCATTACTTGGTACCAAAACATGCAGGAAGACAGTGGACTGCCTAGCTGCAATGGGAAATCTTCAATAGAGAACAGAAGGGCCATCAGCTCAAAATTCCAAGAACTGCTTCTTTGGATTTCATAACAGTTCTTGAAAACTAGTAGAATCTTGCTTGTTCGTTCTTTTCACCACCAGTCAAAGGGCTTTACTTACCCTTGTTCTCAGGTCTCAGGGTCCCCAGCTGTGTGGCTCTACAGAACAGTTGAGCCTTAACACAGCAACGCAGGAAGCCAATTTTTAATCCCTCAGAGAGAATTAAACTTCCTGCTAAATATTTTCTTGTTTTAACCTTTTACTTGGGTATTTGTCTCATAAGCACACACTGAGAATACAATGTTGAAGGGTTTTACGTAGCTTATTAACTGGTGTTCTCCAGTGAGGGGGTCCGGGGATGCTAGGGCAAAGAGTTTAGGCCAACATTAAAGTGATTTATCTGCTAAGTACATGAATTAGTATTTCATTGGTTGGAGGCAGGTATTTATTTTGATTTACCTTTGTAAAGTGGCAAAAACAAAAAGTATCTTCTTGATAAAGAACCTGGAAATTAAACAGTAATAATAATAATGATAATAATAGTTAATAAAATAAAGTGTAGTTTTTCAATTTAAAACAGAATTTTTTCTTTCATAAGGTCAAAGAAAGATGCCGTAACTGGGATTCCCAGCATGCTGCCCACTCTCAAACTTGGTTTGGACCCACTGATCTCCTACTTCCGTTTCTGGAAACTTCATCTATCATTTACCATCCTGTCTGTCAATCCCTAGGGTCCTCCTTTTCTTTTGTAATTGTTCAAACATCATCTATTCATACATACATGCAAACACACACACACACTCCAGCCTTTTTCTGATTTCTTTTCTAACTCCTTAGGGAGGTTAGTCTTCTATTTACTAACATACCATTCAGCATCTCATTATTATGACACTGCATTGTGAATTATTGTTTGTGAATAACATCATGTTGGTCAGTGGCTGAGTAAACCTCTTGGCAACTGCCATCTCATTTTCTTCTTTACAACTCCCAATTAAAGTATAGGTACTGTTGGTCACACATGGGCTGGAGAAACTGGGATGTACAGATATCACACAGATCCAGGAGTCACAATTTGAATTCATGTCAGTCTCACTACAGAGGTCGTGTTCTTAATCATGACACTGAAAGATGTTTTAGCAAGAACGCTTTGTTCTTGAGCAAAACTTTGCGCCATGGAACTTGTTTCCCTGCTTTTCCTGATTAAGCCAGTCTGAGAATCTTAGAAGAAAACTTCAAAGATTAATTTACCTTTTCCCTTTAGAAGATGGAACCAAAAGCTGGCCATAAACAGTCAGTCCCTGAACTGTCCCTTTTTATCCCCACCATATGTCTCTAGATCTGCTTAGAGAATTTCAGTTATGACCTTCCCCAATTAAATACACCTCCAAATGTGTCTTCCCATTCTAATAGCATTATAATCCTATTTATTTGGAAAACTTAATTTAAGGGTGGTGGTTGATCTTCATTTGAGCTGTAAGCACTTGGCTGTTACTTTATGTTCTATCCTAAAAAACACCATGTAATGGCAGGGCAGGAGGAAAGAATTCAGGACTAGCATGCCACCACTATTCCATTATTAAATTGAACAATATTTCAAGTTCAGTCTCTTCTATAAAGACTTGACAATGGCAGATTATAAGTTCTTTCTCACTTTAGAGTTCCAAAGATTTTTACATTTTAAGAAAGGGCAGTGGCTCATGCCTGTACTCCCAGCACTTTGGGAAGCTGAGGTGAGTAGATCACAAGGTTAGGAGTTTCAGACCAGCCTGGCCAATATGGTGAAACCCCGTCTCTACTAAAAATACAAAAAAATTAGCCAGACAAGGTGGTGGGCACCTGTAGTCCCAGCTACTCAGGAGGCTGAGGCAGAAGAATCGCTTGAACCTGGGAGGCGGAGGTTGCAGTGAGCTGAGATCATGCCACAGCACTCCAGCCTAGATGACAGAACGAGACTCTGTCTCACAAAAAAAAAAAAAAAAGAAGAAGAAGAAAGAAAGAAGTATGTGGGTATTGAGGGATGAAGAGATGGAGCACAGGGGATTTTCAGGCACTGAAACTCTTTTGTATGACACTATATGGGTTGATACCTGGCATTATACATCTGTCAAAGCCCAAAGAACTATATAACACAAGAGGGATCCCAATGTAAACTAAAAATTTTAACTTATATAATTTCTCAGTGTTTGTTCATCAAATATTCAATAATAATGCAAGGTATTAACTATAGAAAAATTATGATGGAAGGTGTTGGGGCATATGGAATTGTACTTTCTGCTCAATTTTTCTGTAAAACTGTTCTGAAAAATACAGTCTATTAATTAGTGTTAAAAGAGAGAAGAAAAAAATATACATGCCCAAATACTGGCAAAGAGAAATGAAAACTGAAGAGTGTCAGTGATTGAAGGTAAGGCAATTGGACTCTTCCAAGTCCTTAGTGATACTTCTACCGATTTCTGAAAATGTTTGAATTGTTATGTCCATCCATATACACCAGCCATATGGGCTATGAAGTGGATTGAATTCAAAGAGTCTTGTGAAGTAAAAGACAGTTGGACATCCCTCCTCCTCTCCCAAAATAAACCAATTTGCCTATGCTTCAGTTTCTATAAAATGTACAGATGTGCTAGCATTTAGCTGCCTCCCTGGGGTGCAGTAAAAGTGTTGTTCTGAAGTGTTTCAAGACTAGTGCATCCCAGGGCCTGGCACTGTGGTGGGACTCAAGGGAAGAGATAAAACACAAATTGAAAAGCAGTATTACTTGGGAAATTGTAGTTTAACACATGTGACAGGCAGTCTCTCCCTGTTTTCTAAGATTTCTTCCTTATTGCTTTAAGACAAAGTCTTCATGATATCAGAGTCATGTTATTCCCTTCCTTTTCCCACACCTTGATTCACTCTTCCATCTTTGGGTAAGAGGAAGAAAATTAGGTGAAGAGCTAGCATCACCTCCACTTTCCCATGTATAAAGCCTAGACATCCTTCAGAGCTGGGCTCAAATTCCCTTCCTAAGCCTACATTCTATTAGTGATCCTTACCCCTTCTTTTAGCCCCTCACTGAGCACTTCATCCCTGCAGTTTAGAATTTGACTACAGGCTGCTGAATTATAAATTGTACATTCAATTTATAAGTTGCCTAAAATGAAAGAAATCTACATGTGTATGTGTGTGTGTGTATGTATGTATGTGTGTGTGTGTGTGTATCTACCACTCTATATGTCTATCTTCCTAAAGATAGGACCTTTTCCTTTTACATCTGTTGAATTTCCACTCCTAGCTACCCTCAACTCCTGCCACTGTGTGTGCATTGAAGACAAAGCAATATGTGGACGATTTTAAAGAAAATATAAACCTATATGTCTTTCAGTCCTACCTATCTTTCTTCTTAATCAGGCCCTGAAACTTAAAATTTTCACTGTTACCCTCCCTAGGCCTAATGGGTTGACTTTGACATTCTATTTGATATTTATGGGACGAACTTTCTTTCAGTTATCGATTAAGACAGATGTTATTGTTTTATGCTGAGATTTTAGTAGAGCTAGGCATCCCATTTAAATGAGGAACTTGAGTAGAGTTCTTGTTGAGTAGTGAAGAAGAACAGATAGCAAAGCTGTGGGACGTAGGCTCAGTAACATTAGATCAGTTTGGAGAATCACCTGCATTGTTGGCCCCTGAGAGACAGCATGGCCCAGGGAAAGAAAAAAGCACTGGAGGTACAACTACCTTCCCCAACACATCAAACCTTATGGTACATTTCTTAACCTCCATGAAACTGAACATCTGCAAAAGGGGTTTGTTTCTGTAAAACATGAACTTGTGAAGGCCATATAAGATAATACCCAAGAAAGTGGTTGCGAACTGTAATATAAAGGTATAGATTTGTTGGTGACAAACCAGAAGGCAACATGGTAGTATTTGCTGCCTTGGGAAGGTTAGAAGTGGGGCGGGGTGGGGAAGGTGAATTCTAGAAAAATAAGAGGTCACCAGTTACAAAGTTTCCCTACTTTAGTTCTTTAGGATTAATGCTGTTTGAAGTCAAAGAATTTAAAATAGCTCAAACTAACATTTGTGATAGTTCAGTTCAGTTCACTTTCTTCGTTTTCTAGATAATGAAATTTTGTCACAGAGTAAGCGCAAGTCCATGTCTCACTGCATGAAGAGTAACGCACTAATCTGTGTGACCCTTGGTGTATAAAGCCACCACCTGTAGAACTTGGACAAGTTGTTTGATGTCTCTGAGAATCTAGTTGAAGCATGTAAAATTCTTCAAATTATTAGACCTGACTTTGGGTAACTTTTTTTCTTTATTGATTTCCTTGGCCATAGTTTTTATTCTCACCATGGGAATCTTGAAGGCTATCTGGAAAAGATCTGTCAATGTACTTATTTTCTCCCCAGTATTGATTCAACTTCTTTGCCTAATCTGAATTAACTATGTAACTATTATATATATTAACTATATAACAGCAACAACATGTGTAGGTCACATGTATTTATGCTGAACTTTGCTTTTATAAAGTGTTTGTTTTCTTTAAAAATATTTGCATTTTTAAAGTTTTTGTACTACAGTGGCATTTTCTGCAAAGGAGAAGGATAAATTTTCTCTTCTGAGGAAGATCTTTGTTTGTTTGTTTTTGTTTTGAGATGGAGTCTCATCCTGTTGCCCAGGTTGGAGTGTGGTGGTGCAATCTCGGCTCACTGCAACCTCCTCTTCCCAGGTTCAAGTGATTCTCCTGCCTCAGCCTCCTGAGTAGTTGGGACTATAGGCATGTGCCACCACATCCAGCTAATTTTTTATTTTTAGTAGAGACAGGATTTCACCATGTTGAGCAGCCTGGTCTCCAATGAGGAAGACTTTTCTATGAACTCTTCTCAATCACTTTCATTTTCAAGAACTTATTATCTCTTGTGAAATTCTATAATAAACGACAGACTCATCCAAAGGCTTTTTTCTCTTTTTTGTCACAAAACAGATCATTAGTCAATTACCTAGTGTTTACTGAGGGCTTACCATGTGTTAGATAAAAGATGTAAGAGGAGGCATAAGACCCTGCCCTATTCAGGGAGGCAAGCTGTATGCTGCACAGAAACAAAAGGAACCTATGATGTTGGGCAAACAAAACTCCAACAATGACACAGGAAGTCCAGCAGACAGGTAATTACACCAAATTTGGGAGCCCAGGGGAAGATGTGTGAAGCTGATTACATTAAGAATGTTCTGAGGAATATCAAGGTTTAAATCAGCAGAGTGGAGAACAGGAGATTATTATGGATGTGAAACCTGAAAGTCCAGAGGACAACAGTTAGGCACAACAGATAACAAGGTCAGTGAGAAGACTGCCCCGGCTGTAACAGAGGATTGGTCTGGGGTGATGAAGAAAGATGAGGCAGAAAAGCATTTCAGGATTAACTGTGGAGCTCCTCTCCTGCCAAGATGAAAAGCCAGGACTTGTGTTGTGAGCACTGAATGTGTGAACAGAGGTTGCAGTTTCAGAGTTTGAGCACAGAGCTAGAGATATCTGAATTTGACTCTTGGCATAAAAAGCCACCACCTGCAGGACTTGGGCAAGTTGCTTTATTTCTTCAAGCCTTCACTTCTTCCAATATAAAATTGAATTAATAAAATAATATAGGTCTCCTATGAGACAAAGTCTTTTAATGGAGTAGGTGCTAAAAATATATTTTGCTATTCTTTTTTAGTATTAGTTATGGTTTTTCTTTGTTTTTGGATAGCAATTTTGTTGATATGTAATTGTTTTTCTTCCAAGCTTCTCAGTAATTATCCAGGTCAGAATATGCCTTAGAATAATACATCTTTTTGAACCTAGTATCATCATCCTACTAGTTTTTGGAGCCTACAAATTTTCCCTGATTATGGGATCATGGGCTTTGAATTACAATTTATCTCTAGTCAGTGATTTTTAACATTTTGGGAGTTATAACCTTTTGGAATGGTTTGACATTGTGGCATTTTTAAAAATTACAAAAAAATATATAAAACTTTGCAATAAAAAATAGAAAGAGACATACAAATAATTTTGTTTTTATACTTAAGGAGTATAGCTGACTCAATGGGTAGACGTAATCAGCAACTTTAAAAGAGTTTTCTCCTTCAACAAAAATATTCCCCTCATTGACCTCCTATGGTGCCTGAAATTCTACCATATGCTCTCCTCCTTAAGGAGCCATGGACCCAGCAGGAGCATATTGATACAATGATGGTTTTTACAGCATTATATTCCCTGGGAGGGGCAACACATTAACCAGTGAACACACCAAAAGGATGTGTATCATTTCATCTCTTATTGATCACATAGTCTGTTACTCTTCTCTAATAGTATGGAGATTCTTCAAAAGTAGCCAATGACAAAATAGGAATAATAGCAAATACTTATCGTACTTGCTGCATGCCAGGTATATACGATTCTCACAACAGTTTTTCGAGGTAGGTGCTATCACTGCCCTCATTTTACAGTTGAGGAAACTGAAGTACAGTGAGCTGCCTAACTTTCATATAATAAGTTATAGATCTTGGATTTAAACTCAGGACCTCTGCCTCCAAGTCTGGTCCTTAACCATTATACAAACTGTCTTGGCTTTTGAAATGGTTACCTACTTCCTTCTCCAAGACTAATGATGGTACCTTTTTGTGAGACATTAAAATCTGATGTATCTATAGTGAATGTCTTTGGTTGTATACATGTGTGTCCTCTCTGGGGATAGGAGTTGCCTGGAAAGGGCAGCTACACTTCTGAAAGGCTATGTAAGGCCAGCAAAGCCACAGCCTGAATCAAGAGAAATAAAATAGTCTGGCTTCTTATGCCTGAATGGCATAAAGGCATTAAAATTGAATGGCTAAGGGCATTTTCTTGACATTTTCACACTATAAAACCAAGTTCTCTATAACTCTCTATAGCCAAAATATTAGCCAGTAATGACAATTATGCATTTATATTGTACCACATATTCTGGGAACCTAATTTTATCATCAGACACCTGCACAGAGATGCTAATACAGAAAATCAAAGTTAAACATCTCACATTACCCATACTTACCCAGCAGAAAAACTGATCCTGAAAAAGTGGAGCACAAAATAGGAGAGTTTTGATAGGGGAAAGGCTGAAAATGAGAATTAAGGGAACATGAGAGCCCAGAATATTTAAGGAGCAGAGCATATAATCAGAAAGGGCTCTAAAAGATGAGTAGAGAGGTGTAAAATATGGAAGACTTGGCCAGTTCTTGGCATATGTTATCTAAAAGTTTAGCAACCCAAAGATTGTTTGCCAATAATTGTGGAAGACTACATTTTCAAAAGATGAGCAAAGCAATACACACTCCTCTGTAGTGTAATGTTGCTGCTCCTCCATCAAGTCTATTTCTTTACCCCTTTGAATCTGGGTGATCCAGGGCCAGTGACTATGTTGTCCAATATAATGTGGCAGAAGTGCCACTGTGAATCTAATGTCCATGATGAGAAGCCCAAGGTTCATGGAGTAGCCGTGTGTAGGTGTTCCTGTAGACAGCCTCAGATCCCAGCTGACAGCCAGCATCAACTTCTAGCCTTGTTAGAGAGCTATCTTGGATATCTAGACCAATCCATCCTTCTGATGATACCACCTCCAGCTATTGTCTGACTGCAACCACATGAGAAACTTTGAGCAAAAACTGTCTAGGTAAGTTCGGTCAGCGCTCAGAACCGTGAAGGTATTATTGGTTGGTGCAAAATTCACTGCAGTTTCAAATGTACCATTAAAAGTTATGGCAGAAACAACAATTACTTTTGCACTAACCATATAAAAAATTATTATTTTAAGCTATTCAGTTTTGGGGTGGCTTGGTACACAGAAATAGTTAACCAAAATCCTAATGCAATGAAAGAGGATAAAGTTTAATGCCATCTAAACAGTTCCCAACAGCTAGAAACTAAGCAGAAGAAATGTTAGGATATTAATACACCAGTATATAGCATTTATGAAGACACACTAGACATGCTTTCCCCTTGATGAGACTTTGAGTCTTCACTCTAGCAAGGACCACCATGTCTAATTCTTTAGAATAATAAAGGCTTACCTGCTTCATGAGATCTTTGGTTTTGTTCTTTTGAATCAATGCACTACCGAATCAGGCTGGAGATCTTCAAAGTCTATGCTTAACTGCAGCTTCTATGAGCATTTCCTTCTCTAATTCCACCTGACTAGTCATGAAGTCCCATTAGGAAATACAGAATAACAGACAGGGAGAGCATTTTAAAAAACTTGTATTTCCACAGATTTTTGGGGAACTGGTGGTATTTGGTTACACAGGTAGGTTCTTTAATGGTGATTTGTGAGATTTTGGTGCGCCCATCATCCGAGCAGTATACACTGAACTCAGTTTATAGTCTTTTGCCCCTCACCCCCATCCCACCCTTTCCGCTGAGTGCCCAAAGTCCATTGCATCGTTTGTATGCCTTTGCATCCTCAACACTTAGCTCCCACTTTTGAGTGAGAACATATGATGTTTGGTTTCCAATTCCTTAGGTACTTCACTTAGAATGATAGTCTCCAGTTCCATCCAGGTTGCTGTGAATGCCATTAATTTGTTCCTTTTTATGGTTGAGTAATATTCCATTGTGTGTGTGTGTATATATGTATGTATGTATCTGGTTGTTGATATATATATATATAGACACACCTAATGGAATACTATTCATATACACACACCAAAATTGGTTTATCTACTTGTTGACTGATGGGCATTTGGGCTGGTTCTGCAATTGCAAATTGTGCTGCTATAAACATGCGTGTACAATTATCTTTTTTGTATAATGACTTCTTTTCCTCTGGGTAGATACCCATTAGTTAGATTGCTGGATCAAATGGTAGTTCTACTTTTAATTTTTTAAGGAATCTCCTAACTGTTTTCCATAATGGTTGTACTAGTTTACATTCCCACCAGTAGTGTATAAGTGTTCCCTTTTCATTGTATACACACCAACATCTATTATTTCTTGATTTTTTGTTTATGCATTCCTGCAGGACTAAGGTGGTATTGCATTGTGGTTTTCATTTGCATTTCCCTGATCATTAGCAATGTTGAGCATTTTTTCATATGTTTGTTGGTCATTAGTGTATCTTCCTTTGAGAGTTGTCTATTCATGTCCTTTGCCTGTTTTCTGATGGGATTGTTTTTATCTTGCTAATTTGTTTAAGTTTTTGTAGATTCTGGAAATTAGTCCTTTGACAAATGTATAGATTTTGAAGGTTTTCTCCCACTCTGTGGGTTGCCTGTTTACTCTGCTGACTGTTCCTTCTGTTGTCCAGAAGCTCTTCAGTTTAATTAAGTCCCACATATTTACCTTTGTTTTTGTTGCATTTGCTTTTGGAGAGAACTTAGAAATAAATCCAAATACTTACAGCCAACAATCTTCCACAAAGCAAACAAAAACATAACGTAGGGAACAGACACCCTTTTCAACAAATGGTGCTGGGATAATTGGTAAGCCACAATGTAGAATGAAACTGGATCCTCATCTCTCACCTTATACAAAAATCAACTCAAGATGGATCAAGGACTTAAATGTAAGACCTGAAACCATAAAAATTCTAGAAGATAACAGGCAGAACATTTGAAACTAAATCAAGGGACTGAGAATTCCACTTCTATTTTTCATTCTTCAACTACTGGTGATCATTTTTTATGAAGACAATAAAAAATTAATACGGTATTGACCAAAAGGAGATCCACAGAGCTAGGGAATTATCTAGTGAGCTATGATATTTTTATCTTCATCTCCTAAATTTCTGTCAAATATTCTTCAGGGGTGCCATAAAAAATCATTTTAGGAACCTGTGAAATATAACAGGCAGTTGCTATCGTACTTGGGTCTGTGGTTATTATCCATGAAGTTGTGCTTCTTCTATTTCCTTCCCATCCTTCTTTTGTTTTGATGTGGCTACTTACAGACTGTTATCTGTTTTCTCATCTCCCAGATGCCTTCTAAATATGCCTGATCATTTCCCTTGTTTAGTTCAATTTATATATATTTGATCTTTTTCTTCTTTGATTAAAAGTCAGCAGCAGTTCAGTTAGTAGCACAAACATTAGCAGTTACCAGTAAGCTGAGGCCAAAAGTGCATGAGTTTCATTTTTCAGCTTCCTAAACTCCCATTCCTATATATTATTTTGGAGAAGATTATACTGTAATTCTAATGCTGCCTTTCTTGTTAAAATAAAGGCAAAAACCTGTCCCATGAGGAGCAATAATGAATCTTTCTGGAACTCATCTATTAATGGAATTCAAAGCATTCCTGGAGACCAGATCCCAAGGTGGCAAAATAAATCATATCATTTAGATATGTAAGGGCCTTTAGAAATGTTCTACTTGCATATATTCTGTTTGGAAAGTCTACTGTGGAGCGATCTAGAGGATTAGAATTCCTGAGTAGAGCTTTATTTAGGCATGATGATTCAAAGTGCAGATGGGCAGTGACAATCAAAGATCTAGAGGGAGGGCTCTGGTGATAGACCAAGCCTGGAATAAAGACAGTTCAGGAGAGCAGGCAGGTTCCAGCTGAACCCTTTAACAGCAGCATAATTGATAGCCCCCTGCTGTCTCATTGCTCTGGTGAAGATATAGACCTATGTTCATGTCCTCACAAAAAGGTTGTCCTTTTTTAAAAAGCTGATTCTAAAAAAAAAGACTACATTTTTTTCCACACCCAGCATCATTCAGGGTCTGTGTCCAACACGAACAGCATCTGCTCCATGCAGCTGAGAGGGCACATGGGGTGTTTCTATCTTGGCATAACTTGCCAGATCTGAGTTCCTAATGCCTTCATGGGATCTGATTTTTTCTTTTTATAAATAAACTGCTTCAAAAACAAAAGTAGAACCCACAAAACAGAAGATAAATTTACAAAATCAATCCAGGGCCGGGCGCAGTGGCTCAAGCCTGTAATCCCAGCACTTTGGGAGGCTGAGACGGGCGGATCACGAGGTCAGGAGATCGAGACCATCCTGGCTAACACGGTGAAACCCCGTCTCTACTAAAAAATAGAAAAAACTAGCCGGGCGAGGTGGCTAGCGCCTGTAGTCCCAGCTACTCGGGAGGCTGAGGCAGGAGAATGGCGTGAACCCGGGAGGTGGAGCTTGCAGTGAGCTGAGATTCAGCCACTGCACTCCAGCCTGGGTGACAGAGCGAGACGCCGTCTCAAAAAAAAAAAAAAAAAAAAAAAAAATCAATTCAGATCTGTAGTTCCAATACTAAATCTAGAAATTAGATTGCCTGATTGTCAGTGAACTGCTTTTCCCATTGCACATTTTAATTTTTGTTTGGTATGTGCCCATGTGCACATGTGTGGGTTTGTGTGTTACTGTGCATGTGTGTGTGTGTTACTGTGCATATATATGTATGTCTAGGCCATTATGATGTTTTTCTTTCACTTATACATTTACTTATTCTTTTTATTCATATGTTCAACAAAAGTTTGTAGAGTACTATGTTCCATGCACTATTTTATGCTCTGGGATATCAAATTGAATGACACAAATCTCATCTGTCCTTACAACCTGATCAGAGAGATAAAGAAACACAAACAATAGAGGGTAAGGGCTGTAAGAGAAGCATGGGCCATGTACTACTGGAGCACTTGGTCAGGGAGTGCCTTATCTTTCTGGAAGCATCAGGAAGCCATCTCAGAGGAATTGCTATTGAAAAAACAATTACAGGCTCCATACAAGCTAGAACTCTGGTTCTGTCACTTGCTTACTATGAGAACTTGAAGAAGCCTCTGACCTCTCAATATCTCACTTTCCTCATCTGGCAATACTATCTGGTAATAATAATGGTATCTTCCTCAAAAGATTGTACAACAGATTAATGAAGACTGCCTACGTCAAGTGCTTCGAAAAGAGCATGACTCCATACATGCTAGCTATTTTTATGGCTAATGTTAAGGGTTTGATTGGAAAAGAGGGAATAAAAATATTAGACAGGAAAAGAGCATAAACTTTATAGACCATGATATGAAGTTTAAATGTTATTTTTATCCAAAAACATGCCATGAAGAAGATCTTAAGCAGGATATTGGCCTGATTAAACATACATCTATAATAAGATTCCTTGATGGTTTATGTACATAGGAAGAAGAATTATGAGAGTCCTGTAGTAATGCAAATGAGATGAGTACTTGAACTAGAGACAGTGGAAGCAAAGGAGGAGTGTGAATAGAAAATATTATAAAGACATAACTTAGAGTATTTGGAGATAATAGATTGCATAACAAATAGTATAAGATAATGGTATATTTTGCTTACATAACTAGGTAGACAACAAGGATATTCACTGCAATAAGAAACTCAGGAAAAGAGCAAGTTGAAAACAATATAGTAAGTTAGTTTTTAGACATGATGACCTTGAGGCACTTACGGGCTCTCATATCAGGTAGCTCTAAACAGATGTCAAGGGTTGAATTCTTATTCAACTTGCATTTGGAAATAATAGAAATAGTAATCCTGAATTTAAGTATACTTAAGTCATAAAATGTTTGAGATAATAAAACCAAAATTTACTGGTGATTACTATAGGCTAGGACATTTACTAATATATTTGTATGAATAATCCCACAAGTTACACAAAACAACCCCTAAGGCAGGTACTATATGGTTTCCATTCCACATATTAGGGAAATGTTATAAAAGCTTAAGTAACTTGCCCAAAGTCACTGTCTTAGTCCATTTTCTGTTGCTTATAACCAAATACCTGAAACTGGGTAAGTTGTAAAGATAATAATTTTATTTCTTACAACTATGAAGGCTAAGAAGACCAAGGTTGAGGAGTTGCATCTGCTGAGAGCCTTCTTGCTGGTGAGGACTCTGAAGAGTCCTGAGGTGGTGCAGGGCATCACATGGCAAGCGAGCTGAGCGTGCTAACATGCTGTCCTCAGGTCATTTTTTCTCTTCTTATAAAGCCACCAATTCCCTTCCCATGATAACTCACTAATCCATTTACCCATTAGTCATTAGAAAGTGCCCTCATGACTCAATCACCTCTTAAAGGCCCTGCCTTTTAATACTGCCACATAGGATTAAGCTTCAACATGAATTTTGGTGGGGACATTCAAACTATAGAAGTCACATAGATAACGAGTAGGAAATGGAAATGCATCAATTACTATTAGGTTCCTGTGAGGGACAGATCATTCAACATACTAGTAAATTAAATAAATGTAATTTATTTCCTTTTTGTTTCAAATAAGTCTAGAGCGACCCAAGTTCACTCTAATTTATTTTTCTGAAACATTTAGCATGTGGTTTTCTTCTCAGAATCTGTAATGTCTGTATTTCAACTATCAGAAAATATCAGAAAAGGAACTAGAATATGCCATCTTATTTTAAGTATATTTTCTAGAATTTGAACACCATGATTCTGCTGACATCCCATTTTCAATATGTAGTTACAGGACACGCCTAGCTGCAAGGGAAGCTGGGAAATGCAGTACTTTTCCCTTGGGAAGCTAGTGTCCACTTAAAAATTGGGGGTTCTATTACTAAGTAGGTAGTGGAAAATACATCCTGGGGACTGACAGTCTCTACTGGAGGGATTCACTAGGAAAAAAAAAAAAAAGTAAAGTTTAAAAAATCTTTAAAGACATCAGTTAAATTCCTGGAATACCACAGCCTTGAATGAAGCACCTGGAGAAAATGAGTCCAAGGAGCACAGTAGTTAGAATATGTCAGAGACATTCATTATTACCATCATAAGAATGTTTCAATTGGGTAGATATCTAGGCCAAACAGTTGACAAAGTACTTCAAAAAATAAAACTCCTGGTAGAAACTGGTGCACACAATACAGATGACTCTGTTGCAGAGAAGCATAAAAAAATCAGGAGAGAAGTTTTACCCAGGTAAACATAAAGAATCAATTTGGTGATACTCACACTTTAAGGATAGAGTAACAACAAGCCAAGGTAATGAAAGATGATTACTTCCTTACCAAATGTTTGTTCAAATTACAAAGGGTTCGCCTCATGTTTTCTGTAACTAGTGAACGTCCCTGGTGCACCTAAACTAGAATTCAGTTTAAATACATTAAATTTACAGGCAATTTCAGAAACACATTATGAGGAAAGTTAGATGTACTCGAGGTTCCTAAAGTTAGACGTACTCAAGGTTTCTTACGCATAGAAAGGAATGGAATTAGTGCACAGAAAATCATTGCACATAAATATTTAGATTTGAGAAGGTGGAACAAGTGTTTACTTTCGAAGGCAGTTCTTCTGGGGAGATAGGTTTTTTGTTGCTGTTGTTGTTTGTTTGTTTGAGACAGAGTCTCACTCTGTCACCCACACTGGAGTGCAGTGGTGGGATCTTGGCTTACTGCAACCTCCACCTCCTGGGTTCAAGTGATTCTCATGCCTCAGCCTCCCAAGTAGCTGGGACTACAAGTGTGCACCACCATGCCTGGCTAATTTTTTGTATTTTTAGTAGAGACAGGGATCACCATTTTGGCTAGGCTAGTCTCAAACTCCTAACCTCAGGTGATCTGCCCACCTCGGCCTCCCAAAGTGTTGGGATTACAGGCGTGAGCCACTGCTCCTGGCCTGGGCAGATAGGTTTTTTTGTTTGTTTGTTTGTTTGTTTCTTTTTTTGAGATGGAGTCTGGCTCTGTTGCCCAAGCTGGGGTGCAGTGGCGTGACCTTGGCTTGCTGCAGCTCTGCCTCCCGGGTTCACACCATTCTCCTGCCTTAGCCTCCTGAGTAGCTGGGACTACAGGCGCCCGCCACCACGCCCAGCTAATTATATTTTTAGTAGAGACGGGGTTTCACCGTGTTAAGCCAGGATTGTCTCGATCTCCTGACCTCGTGATATGCCTGCCTCGGCCTCCCAAAGTGCTGGGATTACAGGCGTGAGACACCGTGCCCAGCAGAGACAGGTTTTATATAAGACATTAAATAGCATATGCCAAGGGCTCCTAAACATAATCTCCAAATAAAAATCTCCTGAATGTTTTTATTAGTCAGGGTTCTGCAGAGAAACAGAACCAACAGAATATATAAATTTATAGTTTATATAGACATCTATATATAAATATATAGGTATAGACTTGGAGATATAAATATGTAGATACATAGATACATGTAGTAAAATATTTTTATAAGGTATTGCCACATGTGATAATGGAGGCTGAAAAATCCCAAGATCTTTCATCTACAAACTGGATACCCAGGAAAGCCAATGGCATAGGCATAGTTCAGAGGCCTGAGAACTAGAGGACCAATGGTGTAGATTTCATTCTATGTTCAAAAGCCCGAGAACCAGGAGCAATGAGGGCAAAAATTTGACATTCCATTTGGCATAGTAAGGCAGCATTAATAAACTCTCCTCTTTATTTTTGTTTTATTTAGGCCCTCAATAGATTATATAATGCCCACTCACTTTGGGAAGTTTTATCTACTTTACTCATCCCACCAATTAAATTGTTAATATCTTCTAGAAACATCTACATGAATAGACCTAAAAGTGATGTTTAATCAGCTATCTGGGCATCATGACCCAGTCAAGTTCACACACAAAATTAACCATTATAATGCTCTTGTTCTATGCTGAGGCTAAATCTCATGAGTCTTTACATAATATTGAAAAATAGTTTGGGAATTATGTCAATGACTTATAAACAACTTCACAGACCTGAGTTATATTTTAAAAAAATAGAAAACCATACCATCCATACGCATATTTACAAACCAGCCAGAAATGTTTAAAGATACAATTTGAGGGCCAACCACAGCTTTGAGTCCTTGGGATGCATACACCCTCCCCTTGCCTTTATAAGTCAAACATGGTGCAGCATCTCCCCATTGCATTCTGCCCTAAAGGTGAGTTGGTCTCTTTCTAGATCTGGTTCTGTGATTAAAATGTTTTCTGATTCTAGGCACATTCTAGGAATAGAAGGTTCTTTTACCACCTTCTCTCCCAAACCCCATCCTTCATGTCTGCCGTTTTTAGCTTAGTGAAGCCTGAAATTTCACCCTTAGAAAATTATTGCTTTAGCTTAAATTCAATAACACATTTTCACCTCTGTTATATAAATGTTTCTAGCAGAGAAAACAGAAATGTTGTCCCTTATTTATATCTCAAGCCCCAAAGAAAGAATTCACACAACTGAGGTTTGTGAATAAAGCATATAAAAATGCAAATTTTCAGTATATTTCTACTTCCCTGTTTCCATACTGTACTTGATACTTAGAAAATAAACCCCAACTTGTTTAAGAACCTCCTCAAAAGAGCTTCCTTTGGGAAATTTTTAGCAGGAAAATGAAATATTTTTTCTAAACAGCCTTTTCCATTTTTTCATCTGTGGTAATAATGGAGGTTAAATCTTTGGCTTCAGTCAAACTATCCTCACTATTTCTGGATAGGGCTGGTGCTTTTCTGTCCTCTTATCTTTACTAATGCTATTTTCTACATGAATAGTCCTCAATACTTTTTTCTGTCTTTCATGATTCAAATATACTTTTAGTGAAGTAAACCATACAAAATGTCAAATGTATACAGCTCCATACATTTTTACTAAATGAGCATACCTTTGCAACCACTTTCTGGATCAATAAACAGATCATTAAAATACCCTAGAAACCCCTTTAGAGCTCTTGTCGAACACTTCTCTTCTGTGTCTGGGGAATGCAAATTAAACTGACAAAAGACATTAACAGAATTTTTCTTTAAGTTTATTTACATATGGAATTTGCATACATATGAGGAGACTCAGTGATGAGTGCTGTGGTCTGAATGTTGGTTTTCCCCCAAAATTTATGTGTTGGACCTTAATACCCAAAATGATAGCATTAATAATTGGGGCTTTTTAGAAGTGATTAAGTCATTAGAACTCCAACCTCATGAGTAGGATTAGTCCCCTTAAAAAAGAGGTTGAAGGGAGTTGCCTTGCCTCTTCTGCAATGAGAGGACACACAAAGGGTGCCATCTGTGAGAAATAGATCCTCACCGGACACCGAATCTGCTGGCTCTTGAATCTTAAATTTCACAGCCTCCAGAACTGTAAGCAATAAATACATTTTTATTGTTTATAAATCTAGGGTATTTTGTTACAGCAGCTTGAATAAATTAACACAAGGAGTAACTCATAAGGTGATCAGAATTTGGAGCTTAAATATCTTAACACAGGTTAATAAATTATTAAAAAGTGGCTAAACAAAAAAAAAGGGATTGGCTTCTAGGGATGATAAATTGTAGTAAAGTGACTTGGGAATGCATGGAAAATACGGTTTGTTTAGTACAATTTTTATGCTGATGAGCTGTTCTCTTTTTTATACAGGAGAAGGAAACACCTTTATGAATGTGAAAGGGGAAATTTATGCCCTGATTTTAGGCAGAAAAGAAGAGGGCAGAGTGTTCTTCCTGCGTTTGCTGTTTTTCAATTACCTTAAGCTCAAAATAAGTCTTCCGCTAACTTGGCATATTCTGATCCCCTTTCCCACTTTCCACTTACTAGAACCACCCTAGCTGCCTCCCGATAATGGGTAATCACTAGCTTGACATCTATTACCGTTGTTTTTTTTTTTTTTTTTTGGAAAAAACTGCCTTTGAAATATATATTAAATGAAAAAATAAAATATATATGCTTTTGTGCCTGAAATATTCTCTTAATGTTGCATTATATTGTCTGTGATGTTCATCCAGGTTAATAGTTGTAGATTATGTATTTTCATGGCTTTATAGTGGTTTATTTTATAAAAATGCCACAACCTGTTGATCAACTCTACACTTAATAAATATTGGATGGTTTCCAGTTTGGGAATAACATAAATGGTGCTACTGTAATCAAAACAGGTCCATTACCCAGTGTACATGGTGAGTTAATACACAGAGACACTGGGTTGCAACAGAGAAAGGGGTTTAAGTTTAGGACTGCTGAACCTCCATCCAAATCCATCTTTCTGGATTTGGACACCTCAAATCCATCTCTCTGAGGAGTTCAGGGCTAAAGTTTTTAAGGATATTGGAGTGGACTGAAGTGTGGAGATCCTTGATTAATCAAAGAATGCAGGGTGAAGTCACGGGACAGGGAAATTTTCTCATGCTGATTCAGTTCATTGGTGGGGCTCTTTAAACTAGCTGGCATTAGCATTTCCACTGAAATGTAGAATCTGCTTAATCTATTCTTTTTTTTTTTTTTCTTTTTTTGAGACAGAATCTCCATCTGTCACCCAGGCTGGAGTGCAGTGCAGTGGCGCAATCTCGGCTCACTGCAAACTCCACCTCCAGGGTTCACGCCATTCACCTGCCTCAGCCTCCAGAGTAGCTGGGACTACAGGCGCCCGCCACCTCACCCAGCTAATTTTTTGTATTTTTAGTAGAAACAGGGTTTCACCATGTTAGCCAGGATGGGTCAAAGTGCAACCTTGATTAATGCTTAATTATAATTATTTCTGTTCAGAACTCTTGCTAACCCAATGAGGACAGCCTCACTGCTATGAATATTATTAAATGCTATTTGGTAAATATGCAAGTATTTTTGTTAGATATATAACCAGGAGAGAAATTGTTTGGTAATATGTATGTGTATAAACAACTCTAGTAGATATGACCACACAGGTGCAATAAATAAGAGTTCTGAATGTTTCATACACCCACAAATATTTGATATTTTTAAATTTTGTCCATTCTAGTGTGTAGTGTTACTACATATATTATTAATTTACCTTTTTTATTGACCAGAGATGATGAATGTTTTTTTCACAGTTTTGTTGACTGTTTGGAAAACCACTTTTTTTTTTTTAAAGTTTTACTCTTTGCTCATTTTACTGTTCACCTGTTGGCATTTTGGTTACAATTCGGAGAGTTCTTTGTATATTGAATATGATTCTTTAATGGGTAAGTGTATTACAAATATCTTTTCTCACTTTGTGGTTTGAATTTCTAACGCTTAACAGCATATATTGATTTAATGAAGGGTTTAAAGTAGTCCAACTTATCATCTTTCTTATGATTAGTGTGTTTTCTGTCCAGTATATAAAATATTTGCATATAGCCTGAAGGCTATATTTTCTCTCTTTGTTTATTGCTCTTTATAAGTTTTCAGTTTTTTAAAAAATGGTGGCTTTACTGAGATATGATTCACATACCATAAAATCTACCCATTTAATAGTTTGAGGTACAATTAAGGGTTTTTTTTTTTTTTCTTACAGTTAAAGGTACAACTTCCTAGTTTTTAGTGTATTTACCAATATAAACAATCATCACCACAGTCAATTTTAGAACATTTTCATCATCTCCAAAAGAAACCCCATAGCCTTTAGCTATCATTCTCCTAAATCTCTGCACCTCTCAGCCCTAAGTAACCACTAAGTTACTGTCTGTTTCTATAGGTTTGCATATTCTATACATTTATTACAAATGGACATATATAACATGTAATTTCTTGTTTCTCTCACTCAACATAATATTGTCAAAATTCATCTATGTTTTATAGCATGTATCAAGATTTCTTTTCTTCATATGGATGAATAAGATTCAATGTTATAAATACACTTGGCCCTTTAAAAAGATAGATTTGAACTGCTCAGGTGTATTTATGCATGAATTTTCTTCTGCTTCTGCCACTCTTGATACAAGACCAACTCCTCCTCTTCCTTCTTGTCTTTAGCTTACTCAATGTGAAGATGACAACAAGGGTTAAGACTTTAATGATGATCCACTTCCACTTAAAAAATAATATATTTTCTCTTCCTTGTGATTTTTTAATATTTTATTTTCTCAATTTACTTTAAGAATATAGTATATAACACATATAACATGAAAAAATATGTGTTAATCAAAGTTTATGTTATCACTAAGGTAGACAGTACACTACTAGAAGTTAGGATTTTGGGGAGTCAAAATTTACATGTGAATTTTTGACTGCCTGCGGGGTCAGACCCTATAACCCCCAAGTTGTTCAAGAATCAACTGTATACCACCTTTTCTCTATCCATTCATCATTTGATGGACATGTAGAAGTTTTGATTTTTTATCTTACCTTTTATTATATATTTATATTTGCCATCTATCTAAAATTGACTTATGTGTGCTTATAAGGTAGAAATTTAAGGTTCATTTTTTCCCTTATGGATATTAAATTGATGCAGACTTATTTAAAAAGCCATCTTTTTCCCACTGTATTATAAATTATGCATCAAGTCTTGTATATATGTGAGTTTCTGCCTTTTCTATTCTGTTTTAGTTGTATATCTGCTTATCCTTGTAACAAGTCCAGAAAATTTTAATTAGAATAGGGTGACCATTATAATCTAAGATTTCCAAATCTTTTAGGTTTTGTTTCTTCTTAAGAATGCCTAGACTGTACTTGTCCCTTGCATTTCCATATATTATTTTTTTAATGAGCTTGTCAATTTCTTTTGAAAAATGGCTGAGATTTTTATTGGACTTACAATGGATATATAGATCACTTCATGGAGAAATATCTTTACATTGAATCTTCCATTCCATAATGTTTACAATGTACATCTCCACTCCATTTATTCTTTGAAGAAATCTTGTACATTTTTGAGAGATATTCAATATTTCAATGTTTTTTGAAGATAGTGTAAATGGCTTGTTTTCTCTTTTTCTATATCTTTTTACCTGGGGCACATCTGAATTTGCCAGAAATTGTGACTACTCATTTTTTAATTTTCACTCCTAGTATAAGCGAATGTCTAATCTCTATTGTATTAGTCAGTCCATTTTCATGCTACTATGAAGAAATAAATACTTGAGACTGGGCAATTTATAAAGAAAAGAGGTTTGACCGGGTGCAGTGGCTCATGCCTGTAATCCCAGTGCTTAGGGAGGCCGAGGCAGGTGGATCACCTGAGGTCAGGTGTTCAAGACCAGCTTGGCCAATATGGCAAAACCCTGTCTCCACTAAAAATACAAAAACTAACTGGGTGTGGTGGTGCATCCCTGTAGTCCCAGCTACTTGGGATGCAGGCTGAGGCAGAAGAATCGCTTGAACCTGGGAGGTGGAGGTTGCAGTGAGCCGAGATCACACCACTGCACTCCAGCCTGGGTGACAGAGTGATACTCTGTCCTAAAAAAGCAAACAAACAAAACTCTAGGCATGGTAACTCACACCTGTAATCCCAGCACGTTGGGTAGCCGAGGTGGGCGGATCACCTGAGGTCAGGAACTTGAGACCAGCCTGACCAACATGGAGAAAGCCTGTCTTTACTAAAAATACAAAATTAGCCAGGCGTGGTGGTGCATGTCTGTAATCCCAGCTACTTGAGAGGCTGAGGCACAAGAATCACTTGAACCGGGAGGCAGAGTTTGCGGTGAGCCGAGATCACACCATTGCACTCCAGACTGTGCAACAAGAGCGAAACTCCATCTCAAAAAAAAAAAAAAGAAAAAAAAGTAAAAGAAGTTTAATTGACTCACTGTTCTACATGGCTGGGGAAGCCTCACAATCATGGCAGAGGTGAAGGATGAGCAAAGGCATGTCTTAGGTGGTGGCAGGTGAGAGAGCGTGTGCAGGGGAATGGCCCTTTATAAAAACATAAGATCTTGTGAGATTTATTCAGTATCATGAGAACAGCACAAGAAAAACCCACCCTCATGATTCAATTACCTCTCACTGAATCCCTCCGATGACACGTGAGGATTATGGGAGCTGCAATTCAAGAAGAGATTTGGGTGGGGTCACAGCCACACCATATCATCCATGAAACCTTAAATTCTTCTGTAAACCAGTATCTTCCATCTCTCTATAAATCCTCCGCCCCCAGTTAATTTGTCACTATCAAGTCTTTTACTACCTTTGGCACATCTTTCATTTCCAAGTATTACTTAGTAGTGTATCTAATAAAGTACAGTTTTCTTTGGTATAAGTCTTATTCATCATATAGTCCAAGTAACATAATTTCCTACCTAGAAAGCTTCAATAGAGCTTTAATTGTCTAGAGAAGATAAACGAGAAGCTGAAAATAAAGAGATAGACTTGGCAATCGATGAAACTGGTACAATTATTTGTGTGTGTGTACTTCCTACTCCTCTTTCCATTCTTCACTCTCTCACCCTGCCTGCCAGATAAACAATACTCATGAAAAGTCACTCTTGTCACCTGAACCCTTTAGCAAGGCCTCATGTTCCATTTAGGGACTGATGTCTTGTAACAAACATCGCTATCTGCGGAGGGGAAGGATTTCCCTACACTCTGATGGAGAACTGGTGGGCAGACCACATTCACTTTCTGGGAAAGTTATGTGTGATGTGGAGGCTCAGTTTCCTCATCTGGGAATGTAAAGCACTTATAAAATGTACTGAATTGATTTAAGTTCCTTCATGTTACTCATAAAAAAGCATGGCGAATATTTTTACCCTAAGGTACTAAATGATGATATTATCATTACTAAATTAATATTAGATACTTGCTTGCTCCAGAAAGTATACCACAGAGATATTAAACATAAAATAACATTTCATAGGCAACCTCTTATTCTGCCTTTGCATATCACTTTTCTTACACGAGTGGATTTAAGCTCTAACATTTTTCCACTTTTGCAAAAAGATCGTATGCATCATAAGAATAATTGAGAATCTTCTAAAAAGCACATATTTCTGCTTATCAGGGTTTGCTTATATGCTTTCTACTTAAACTGTGGAGACATTACCAGGTTTAGAAAATAAAAATACAAGATGCCCTGTCAAATTTGAATTTTATATTGCATCATATCAAATTTACTTATATAAAACAATTTTGTTCATGCAATATTTGGGACATTACTAAAAATTTATTGTTTATGTCATGTTCAAATACAACTGTACATTCTGCATTTTATTGTCAATCTTAACTGATCTTTTGAAGAATCTATTTGGAGAATTCCCTGGCTTTCTTCGAGATCATCTCTAGTGGGGATTTCAGGTGGGTTAACAGAAATCTTAGAAGCAATTACTGGAAGTATACATTACTTTTCCCTTTCCTTATCCCACAAGTGGACAACCAACCTGCATCTAAACTCAGATACTTCACCGATTCTCTGGTTACTGTGATGTCTACCTTCCTAAGCTCAGCCTGTCATTCAACTAGGGCACTTGCTCCTATGCCTTCTCTTACTTAATGACTTGCTTTCACATTTATTCTTTCTTCTACATTGCTAATTTGTCCTTCTATACTGAATTACTTTCATTATTTAAAAAATCCTCTTGATCTTATATCTTCCTTAATCTACACCTCAGTTATAAAAAAACTATCAAGGTACTGGATACAATATCAGGCTCCCCTCATTCACTTTCCATTCTCTCCTCTGATGACTCCAGATAGTATTATCTTTTCCATTACAGTTGATCTCCTTTGCCAGCTGGTAAAAAGGCAAGCTCTGCCAGTGGAAGGTGCTGAGGGACAGTACAGGATGTAACGGGCTTTTCCTTGGTTCCCTGTGTTTTGTTCTTATAGACCCTACTAAATAAAGACAGCTACAGGCAACCTTTATGTTAATTTTCTAAAAAAGTATCTGAAGTGACGTAATTTACAAAACTCAGAGAAGAAAACAGAGTAAGAAAGAAAAACAAAAACAAACAAAAAAAACTACCACAACACCATAATTCAGAGATTTTTTTTTTTTTTTTTTTTAATTTTGAGACGAAGTCTCGCTCTGTCACCCAGGCTGGAGTGCAGTGGCGCAATCTCGGCTCACTGCAAGCTCCCCCTCCCGGATTCACGCCATTCTCCTGCCTCAGCCTCCTGAGTAGCTGGGACTACAGGCGCCCGGGACCGCGCCCGGCTAATTTTTTGTATTTTTAGTAGAGATGGGGTTTCACCATGGTTTCCATCTCCTGACCTTGTGATCTGCCCGCCTCGGCCTCCCAAAGTGCTGGAATTACAGGCGTGAGCCACCGCGCCCGGCCCAGAGATAATTTTTATTGACATTTGGGTAAATAAATACCCTTACAAAAAATTTCAAGCATAAATAATATACGGTGTTAAATATATAAAATGTTCAGGCTAAGTAACTTTTTTAGCTCACTGTCTCATAAAATAATATCACTAATAAATATGACTTACAATATCATGTTCCTGTCTGCTTAATCTCTCAATATTTGAATTGCATAAATTATTTAAATAATTATTTTAAATGTATTTCTTAAATAACTCTTTATCTAGATTTTGATTTTAAGAAAATATAAAGAACAATTTTAAAAATATACACAGATATATAGGCAGAAATCCCTGTTGTCCATGGGGAAATGATTTCAAGGCCCATGCAGATACCAAAATCCATGGATGCTCAAATCTCTCATATAAAGTGGCATCAGGGAGAAGAGGTGGAGTGAGATGGCCAAATAAAAGGCTATAGTAATTGTCCCTCCAACAGGAACACCAAATTTAGCAACTATCTACACAAAAAAGCACCCTCATAAGAACTAAAAATCAGGTGTGCACTCACAGTACCTGGTTTTAACTTTACATCACTGAATAAGGCACTGAAGACAGTCAAAAAGACAGACTTGAATTACCAATGCCACTTCTCCTCCATTGCCCAGTAGTAGGCTATATGGTACAGAGAGAGAATCTGGGCACTTGGGAGAAGGACAGCACAGTGATTGAAAGACATTGCATTGAACTCAGTGCTGCCCTGGCACAGCAGAAAGCAAAACCTAGTTGAACTGAGCTGATGCCCACCCACAGAGAGAGCATTTAGAACAGCCCCAGTCAGAGAGGAATCACCCATCCCAGGAGTCAGAACTTGAGTTCCAGCAAGCCTTGCCACTGCAGGCCAAAGAGCTCTGGGGTCATAACTTAGAATGATGTCTAGGCCACAAGAACTGCAACTATTAGCAAGTACTAGTGCTGAGCTGGGCTCAGAGCCAGTGAATTTGACACCAGTTAAGGTTGCTAAAGGAGCGCTTATGCCAGCCCTCCCCCAACCCTAGTTTGCACAGTTAAAGGCTCAAAAAGAGACCACTTCCATCCACTTGAGATGAGGAGAGGAAAGAGTAAGGAGAACTTTATCTTGATGTTTGGATACCAGTTAAACAATAGTAGGATAGGGCACTGTTAGAGTTGTGAGTCCCATGTTCTAGATCCTAGCTCTCGGAAAACATTTCTAGACACATGTTGCATCAGAAGGGAACCCACTACCTTGAAGGGAAGGACACAGTCCTGGAAGGACCCATTACCTGCTGACTAAAGAGCCCTTGGTCCCTGAATAATCTCTAGTGATACCCAGGTACACCATAAGCCTCGGGTGAGACTCTGAGATGTGCTGGTTTCAGGTGAGTCCCAGAATATCTCAAGTTGTGGTGGCTACAGTGAGAGACTCCATCTGCTTGAGAAAAATAGAGGGAAAAAAAGAGGGACTTTGTCTTGTACCTTAAGTACTAGTTTATCTACAATGGAGTACAGTACCAAATGGGTTCATGGGTTACCCAATTTTAGACTTTGAATCTTGGATAGAATTTCTATTTTTGCCCTGGATCAGAAAATATCCAACTGCCATGAATGATGAGTCCCAGGTTTGGCAATATTCACCACAAGCTAACCAAAGAACACTTGGGCTTTAAAAAAAAATCAGTGGTAGCCTAGCAGTGCTTCCCATGTGTCTGTTGTGGTGGTGGTCATGGGTGAGGCTCTTTTGCCTGTTAAAAGTGGAGGAAAGAGTAGAAAGTACTGTGTCTCGTGGGGTGAGTGCAACTCAGCCACAATAGAATTGAAAACCACGTAGATTTCTAAAGGTTTTGACTCCCAGAATGTGAAGACTAAATAAACACTTAACTCTTTGATGCCCAAACACCAACAAACATTCACAAGCATCAGTACCATCCAGGAAAATACGATCTCATCAAACAAACTAAATAAAGCTTCAAGGACCAATGCTGGAGAAGCAGAGATATGTGACCTTTCAGACAGAGAATTTAAAATAGCTGTTTTGAGGAAACTCAAAGAAATTCAAGATAACACAGAGAAGAAATTCAAAATAATATCAGATAAATTTAACAGAGAGATGGAAATAATTAAAAAGAAGCAGGAATTCTGGAGTTGAAAAATGCAGTTGACATACTGAACAATGCACCAGAGTCTCTTAATTGCAGAATTAATCAAGTGGAAGAAGGAATGAATGAGCTTGAAGGCAGCCTATTTGAAAATACACAGTCAGAAAAGACTAAAGTAAAAAGAATAAAACACAGTGAGCCATGTGTTCAGGTTATAGAAAATAGCCTTAAAAGGGCAAATTTAAGAGTTATTGGCCTTAAAGGGGAGATGGAGAAAGTGATAGAAGTAGTAAACTTATTCAAAGATATAATAACCAAGAACTCTCCAAATCTAGAGAAAGATATCAATACCCATGTACAAGAAAGTTATAAAACACCAAGCAAATTTAACCTAAAGAAAACTACCTCAAGGCATTTAATAATCAAACTTCCAAAGTCAAGGATAAAGACAGGATTCTAAAAACCCAAGAGAAAAGATAAGAAGATAAGCAGAGAAAAGAAAACAAAAGAATGACATACAATGGAACTCCAATATGTCTGATAGCAGACTTTTCAATAGAAACTTTAAAGAACAGGAGAGAGTGGTATCTCATGTTTAAAGTTCAGAAGAAAAAACAAACAAACAAACAAACAAAACCCTTGTGCCCTAGAATATCATATCCAATGGAAATGTCTTTCAAACATGAAGGAGAAATAAAGACTTTACCAAACAAACAAAAGCTGAGGGATTTTTGTCAACACCAGACCTGTCCTAAAAAAAAATGCTAAAGATAGAGTACATAATTAGAAAGAAAAGGATGTTAATGAGCAATGAGAAATCATCTGAAGGTACAAAACTCTCTGATAATAGTACACAGAAAAAGCACAGAATATTATAACACTATAATAGCCCTGTAGTCTTAAGTACAAAAACTAAAAGATGAACCAATCAAAAATAACTACAATAGCTTTTCAAGACATAAACAGTAAAAGAAGATATAAATGGAAGCAACACAAAGTTAAAAATCAGGGTGACAAAATTAAAGTGTAGAGTTTTTACTAATTTTCTTTTTGCTTGTTAGTTTATTTATGCAAGCTGTGCTAAGTTGTTATAGCTTAAAATAGTGGGTTATAAGACAGTATTTGCAGCCTCATAATAACTTCAAATCAAAAAACATACAATAGATACACCAAAAAAATAAAAAGCAAAAAATTAAATCATATCATCAGAAAATCATTTTCACTAAAAGGAAGACAGGAAGAAAGGAAAGAAGAAAGAGAAGAGTACAAAACAACCAGAAAACAAATAACAATGACAAGAGTAAGTTCTTAAGTATGAATAATAATACTGAATGCAAATGAAATGAATTCATCAATAAAATTACAGAATGGCTGAAAAAAAAAAAAGACACAATGATCTGTTGCCCACAATAAATACACTTCACTTACAAAGACACATATAGATTAAAAATAAGAGGACAAAAATAGACCTTTCATGCCAATGGAAATCAAAAACAAACAAACAAACAAAAAAACAAAAAACAAAAAAAAACAAGAATAGCTATCAGATAAAACTGTAAAAAAGAAACAAAGAAGGTCATTATGCAATGATAAAGGAGTCAATTCAGCAGGATATAGCAATTGTAAATATATTTGCCCCCAACACTGGAGTACCCAGATATATACGTAACAAATACTATCAGAGTCAAAGAGAGAAAGATACCTCAATAGAATAATAGCTGGAGACTTCAACACCCCATTTTCAGCATTGGACAGATCTTTTAGACAGGAAATCAAAGAAACATTGAACTTTATCTGCACTATAGAGCAAATGAACCTAAGATATATTTACAGAACATTTCATCCAACAGCTACAGAATACACATTCTTTTCCCCAGCACACAGATCATTCTCAAAGATAAGCTAAGTTAGGTCACAAAACAAGTCTCTTGTATGTTGTGTGACAACACACAAAGAATTGAAATAATATCAAGCATCTTTTCTGACCACAGTGGAATAAAACTAGAAATAAGTAAAAGGAATTTTGCAAACTATACAAATACATGGAAATTAATTGTTTCTGAATGACTGGTTGGTCAATGAAGAAATTAAGAAGGAAATTTAAAATTTTCTTAAAACAAGTGATAATGGAACCACAACATACCAAAACTTCGGGGATATAGCAAAAGCAGTAATAAATGGGAAGCTTATTGCTATAAGTACCTACATCAAAAAAGGAAAGAAAAAATTTCAAATAAACAACCTAATGATGCATCTTGAATAACTAGAAAAGCAAGAGTAAACCAAGACTAAAATTACTAAAAGAAAACAAGTAGGCTAGGTGTGGTGGCTCACGCCCGTAATCCCAGCACTTTGGGAGGCCGAGGCGGGTAGATCACGAGGTCAGGGGGTGGATCACGAGGTCAGGAAATCCAGACCATCCATGCTAACACAGTGAAACTCCATCTCTACTAAAAATATCAAAATCAGCTGGGCGTGGTGGCAGGCGCCTGTAGTCCCAGATACTCGGGAGGCTGAGGCAGGAGAATGGCGTGAACCCGTGAGGCAGAGCTTGCAGTGACTCAAGATCGCGCCACTGCACTCCATCCTGGGGGACAGAGCGAGACTTCAGCTCAAAAAAAAAAAAAGAAGAAGAAAAAGAGTAACAAAGATCAGAGCAGATTTAAATGAAATTAAAATGAAGAAAATAATACAAAAATTAATGAAACAAAAAAGTGGTTTTTTGAAAAGATAAACAAAATTGACAAACCTTTAGCCAGACTAAGAAAAAAAAAAAAGAGACCAAAATGAATAAAATCAGAGATGAAAAAGGAGACATTGCAACTGATACTGCATGAATTCAAAGGATCATTAGTGGCTGCTATGAACAACTATATGCAAATAAATTGAAAAATCTAGAAGAAATAGATAAATCCCTAGACACACACAACTTACCAAGATTTACCTATGGAAAAAAAAAAAAAAAGAATCTGAACAGACCAAAAAAAAAAGTAATGAGATTAAAGCCATAATAAAACCTCTCCCAGGAAAGAAAAACCTGGGAACCTATGGCTTCTCTGCTGAATTTTCCCAAACATTTACAGAACTAATGCCAATTCTACTGAAATTATTCCAAAAATAAAGGAGGAAGGAATACTTCCTTATTCCAAAATGGCATGGTACTGGCATAAAAACAGACACGTAGGTCAGGGAACATAATAAGGAACCCAGAAATAAATCCATACATCTACAGTGAACTTATTTTTGACAAAGTTGCCAAGAATACACGCTGGAGGAAGGACAGTCTCTTCAATAAATTATGCTGGGAAAACTGGATATACGTATGCAAAAGAATGAAACCAGACTCCTTTCTCTTGCCACATGCAAAAATCAAATCAAAATGACTTAAGACTCAAATCCAAGACCTCACACTATGAAATTACTAAAAGAAAACATTGGTGAAATTCTCTAGGTCACTGGAGTGAGCACAAATTTCTTGAGTAATACACCACAAGCACAGGCAACCAAAGCCAAATATATAAATTAGCTCACATCAAGTTAAAAAGCTTCTGCACAGGAAAAAAAAAAAAAAAACAATTAACAAAGTGAAGATACAACATAGAGAATGGAAGAAAATATGTACAAACTACCCATCTGTCAAGGAATTAATAACTTGAACATACAAGGAGCTCAAACAACTCTACTGGGAAAAAGTCGAATAACCCCACGAAAGAATGGTCAAAAGATTTGAATAGACATTTCTTAAAAGAAGTTAATATTGTAGTTTACTTACTGTCTACTACTGCTTTTAAAGCACCATGGCAGAGTTGATTAGTTGCCACAGAGACTTTTGCCCAAAAAGCTTAATATATTTACTATCTGGTCTGCACAGAAAAAATTACCCCTTGTCCAGGTTGATAACTTAATCATTCCTACTAAAACTGTTGAAAAGTAAAAATCAGGTAATTTGTGATCTTCATCAGTTACTAAACATGCGCTTATTGAGCCCCTATTCTGATTTCAGAATTCTTGGGGATAAAATCAATATATAGCAGACACAAAGATGGAGAAGAAAGACTCTGGCACTCCAGAAGTGGGAAGGAGAAAAGTGAGGGATGAAAAATTATCTAATGGGTGCAGTGTCCAATATTTGAGTGATGGGTATAGTAGAAGCCAACTCCCCACCATTATACACATAATTCTCATGTAATTAGCACATGTAGCCCATAATCTACTTTTTAATTGAGATGTATTATACATGATTATTCATAAGACAAGTATGTTAAAGTCAGGAAAACGAAATACCAGCACAGACAAAATAATATGGGAATATAAAATTGAGCACTTAGTTTAGATGAGGCATCTTTTTGAAACTCTTGTATATATGATGCTGCACCCTTCCCACAATTCCTAGAAAATATCTCATTGAAGGAGGTTGTCTGATTGAGGCCATTTAAAAAGATTTTTAGGTGACTTCATCAGTTTTACATTCTCTAAGCTAACATGTCTTCTCATTTCTGATTTAGGAAGAAGTTCC
This sequence comes from Colobus angolensis palliatus, assembly GCF_000951035.1. Taxonomy (NCBI): domain Eukaryota; kingdom Metazoa; phylum Chordata; class Mammalia; order Primates; family Cercopithecidae; genus Colobus; species Colobus angolensis. The sequence goes on along the minus strand of NW_012116254.1, from coordinate 453,183 downwards.
TAAACTGGTTCATTTAAACTGGTAAGTTCTTGATAAATGACATACACACTAATTGTGTCAATAACCAGGATGTTCCTACAGGGCAATGAATTTTGCTAACTCTGAACAAAGGATAAATGACACATCTAGTCTGTTTAAATGACCTGTTTGCTGTTATCTGCACACAGTAATTTACTGGAGGAAATTGGATTTTGCTGGCCTATACTTCCTGCTTTGTTCACTTTGTGCTTCTCTCTTCTATTCTTACTAGTAAATGAGTCCATCTTCAACATAATGCTTTTAAAGTCTAATATTTTGTGAGAAACTTTTTTTGATACTCATGAAATTAAAATGAATAACTTGCTGTTGAGAACATTCTCATAAGACTATAAAAGAAGACAGATAAAATATTTTAAAAATATTTCTAGAAATATTCTGTATCTCAGAAAAGTTGGTGCATATAATAGCACTTCTAATTGATATAATTTCATCTTAGAATACTCAATAAAGTGAAACGCGTGAGTGTGAACACTGACAGTACTTATGTTTCAGGTGAACAAAACCTCTGTAGCCACAAAAAGCTCCTATAGATATTTAGGTTAACTTCCTGCCTGTTGTCACTAAAAACGCAAACAAAAATGGCTCTTTTATTCAAACTCTGACGTTGAACTTAATGAAGCAATCAATCAGCCAACCAAGAAGCATCTGCAGAGCATTTACTTCATGTACGACATGTTCTGGGGTACTCTAAATTTCTGGGCACCATAATAATTCTAATTTTTTAAAAAATAAAATTTTGAAAAAGGTCAATAGAGATAGAAAATAGTGAAATATTAAGAATATAAAATTAGGAACACCGAATAAATTTTTGATCTCCCAAGAGATTAGTCCTCCACTTAATACATGTAAAATGCTAAATAAATAATTTATAAATCACACATTTGGTAAGTACAGATTTGTGATGTGCAATCTCCAAATGTAGCTCACTTCAGAGAATTTGTAGATTGATTTTTGAGATAGTCTAGAAAATTGTCAATGAGGTTATGAATTTTCACTTTACCTTTTCAGGTTGGGAAGATTTAGATGAACATAGTGTTTAGAGAGTGGGAAAAACACAACCAAAGATATATTTACAGACATAGAAATGGGTATAGCATATGAGAGAAAGATTATCTTATTTGTGTATTAATCAATAGAAAAATTGAAGCCATATTTTCATGAACTCAAAAACTAGTAAAAAAAAATGGATTGGCATAATGAATAAAAATCAGCTTTTGCAAATTCTTGAACAGTATGACTAGATGTGAAATGAGTATTTTGTATACAGTAAGAATTATTCTAACCAAGCAGGGCTTCATAATAGGTGTTTAAATCTGGGCCACGATTTATTTAGTTTGATAATTGGCTCACAAGAGCACAGGTTTCTCTTTGTGAATTATAATACGGTGGCAACTTGTTAACTTTCTTAGTAAACTTAACCTACTTTAAAATGAGACCCGTGCAAATTTTATTTATTAAAATTAACTAGAATAACTTTTTGTGACCCCTGCTCCTTTCATTTTTTAGCTTAAAGCCCAAAGCACTTTTTCTGATTGTACCGAAGGTCAGTTTAATTTCTAAATGCTTGCAAATCTAGCAAAACTCTTGCTAATTTCTTGCAATTTCCACCTTCTTTATGTGCATTAGAAGCCCAAGGGAGTGTTCATAGGGACGATTACCTGGTTCATATACAGTGAGGTATGAATGAACCTGATTGTCATTCTTTGAATTAAATGAAATGTTTTGCATTATTTGTATTTAATTAAAGAACATAATTGTTCTTATAAATACTCTTCAAGTTTTTTTTTTTTATTTGAAGTTGTTACATGAGACCACCTCACCTACATACAGCTTCTACTTCTAGCAAGTAAAAAGCTAAACTAAATTAATTATCTAGTCTACAGATACAGGATATAATAATGCTAAAAGTAATCTAAAATCCACATGGACATGATTTGCCTAAAAGGTAAACAATAGACAATTAATCAAAAGCAAGCTAGTGAAGTTTGTAGGAAGAAGAATCTTACGAGCAAATTAAAGTTGTAGGGGACACAGGTTAGCAAAAGTACCTTGTGGAGATGGTATTCAGAAGGTAACATTATATTAGCAGGAAGACCTAGTTAGAATGAAGGGTAGATGCAGTCCAGATGAGAGTTAGACTCCTGGGGGCAGCAGATTGGAAGCAGAGACAGTAAATTCCAGTTCATTTAATCAAGAGAACTTTAGCAGAAGTGTAGTGTAGCATCTTTGATAACTCAATTAGCCCCAAATCAATTTTCTTATTTTCTGTGTAATTAGAAGTTTTATTTTATTTATTCCCGAAAACTGAAGTTGTTAGGTGTGATCTGCCTCAACTTTTCAGTAACTACCAGTAATAAATCTACAAAAAACTCTCTCCCTTTCTCTACACACACACACACACACACACACACACACACACACACACACACACACAGATCATTTCCTCCAGTATCAGAAATTTAGGTGCAACTTCTCTTATTCATGGCCAACACTTCACTTTTGCTCTTAAATCAGACTCTTACATATTTTCTGGTACCTTACTCCATCAGTAATTCCCACTCCCATTTAGTTGGTGCTTTTACAGTTTAAACTGCTCCACTCCTGAAAATTAATTTCCAAGACTAGAGTCCTGCTGTTCACCTGTACTTCCTGAAAGATTAACTAAACATTAACTAAACTTTCCTATTTCTTTTTTTTTTTTTTTTTTTAGATGGAGTCTTGCTCTGTCAGCAGCCTAGAGTGCAGCGGCGTGATCTTGGCTCACTGCAACCTCCAAGTGATTCTCCTGCCTCAGCCTCCCGAGTAGCTGGGATTACAGGTTCGCCCCACCATGCCCAGCTGATTTTTGTATTTTTTCAGTAGAGACGTGGTTTCACCATGTTGACCAGGATGGTTGCAATCTCCTGACCTCGTGATCTGCCTGCCTCGGCCTCCCAAAGTGCTGAGATTACAGGTGTCAGCCACCATGCTCAGCCAACATTTCCTATTTCTAATTTCTCAGCTACTATTCTCTTCTTACCTCCTTAGCTTTAGAATCTGATTTCATTCTCTACTGCTCTAGAGAAACTATTTTCACTGAAGTTGCTAATATCTTCCTAAATGCCCAAATAGGCAATTTCTTATTTACTTGGAACTGTGGTGCATGTGACATTATTGGCTAATTCTTCCTCAAGTTTCTCTCTTCTCTTAAATTATAAAACTCCTCCTTTTCCTCACACGTCTTATTTTATCTCAGAGTTTGATATTGTATCCTCTAGGAAATCTTCTTCCATTAAGCCATGTCTTCTACCCTGTGCTTTCCTCAATAAGCTCTCTTTAGAAAAATATTACTACTATTGTATTTTTTAGTGAATATATTACTGATAGATAGCATATATCCACAAACATAACAGTACGTAACTGTATGACTTGATGGACTTTCACAGAGTGAGCACACTCATTTGATCACCACTCAGGTGATGGACTGTAACACGAACACAATCCGGAAGTCTTTGTCATGCACCTGTTAAGGCAATACCCAGTCCTCACTCCAAAAGCCACTACTATGCAAATAGAAATATACTATCTCGTAATAGTATAGAGTAGTTTTACCTTTATGTAGACTGGTTCATTTAGTAAGTAGTCTTTTGCATCTGGCTCTTTGGCAGTGTTAGATTCTTGAGACTCTTCTATGCTTGTGTGTGTAATAGTTTTTGCTAATTCTAACACAAATGATTCTTCCATTCTACTGCTGATAAACGTTGATGATTTAGTTTTGGGCCACCATGAATTGTGTTGCTTTGAACATTCTTATTCATATATTTCATTACCCATAGGTTCACCTATCTACTAGATATATCTCTATCAGTAAAATTTCTGGATGATAGGAAATGCAGATGTTTAGCTTAAGTAGACATTGCAAAGAGTACTTCAAGCTGGTTAAATGAATTTACACTCCCAACAGCAGTGATAATTCTAGTTGTTCCACATCCTCAGAGCATTTGATATGATCTCCATTTTTTATTTTAGTCATTTTGGTAGATATGTGGTGGTATGTCATTGAGGTTTTAAGTTGCATTACTCATGATATCAAACATTTTGCATATGTTTATTAGCCTTTGGATAATGAAGTGTAAATTTAATGTTTTTGTTTACTTTTCAATTGAATTATCTGTTTTTAAATAATTTTTAAGTCATTATGTTCTGGATGTCAATTACGTGTGTGTGTATACATTGTGTATATATAGTTATATATACAATTTTTCTAAATATAAAAAGACACATATATTTTCTATTATATAGTTACTTATATGTAATAATTTAATCATATGTAATAGCAAATATAAATATATATTTTATACTTGAAAATATTTATATAAAGATATATATATAATTATAATATATAACAAATAGCAAATACACAAATACAGCAAATGTTTTACCCCATTAAGTGTCATACACTTTCATTTTCATTCTTTTAGTGATGTATTTTGATAAATAAAAGCTTTAAATGAGAATGTTGCTCACTTTATCAGTTTTTTCTTTAAGGCACATATATATTGTGTACTGTTTTGTCAGTATTAATCAGTATTGTCTTCCTTGCCTCATTCTGATTCTCAAAATTTTACCAGTAAGTATTATTTGCATAGGTTTTTATAAATAGTACTTATTGCATTAAGAGTCCCCTATATTTCTACTTTGCTAAGACTATTTGATTATAAATGGGTGTTGAATATTTTCTAATGCTTTCTATGCATCTATTAATATGATTGTATGTTTTCTCTTAATTTTCTGATAATATGTGAATTATAGTAATTGATTTTACAAGGTAAACTAAACCTTTTAATAAACTTGAGCGTCAATACTTTGCGCTTTTCATGCATTTCTGTGTGTTATTTGAGGTAGATACTTAGACACTTGATTTTGAAGTTTTCTTCTTTTCAAATATATGCATTGCAGGCTTTACATTTCCCTTCATGCAGTTTTATTTGTATATCATCAGGATTTCATCAAGAGACAAAACCCCCATTGCAATTTGCACATAATTTTACTAAAGAACTATTAATTATAGCAAAGAATTACCTACCAAGATATAAAGAGAGCTCTAAAGAATAAATAGCAGATAAAAGGAGCAACTACTACATCTGGGGCTAAGGTAGGACTCTCAAGAAAGGGGAAAATCTGAAAGAGCAGTCTCCCTCCTCTACAGCTGTAATCCAGACTTCATCAGAGAGGGCGCAGCCATGGCCCATTGAATAGGAAGTATTAGCTTTGTGGAACTGACTGGGAAGCTGCCCATACAAGGTATTTGCTAATACACCCTGCACAGGGATGTGTCTGGAAATAACTTGCTAGGATACTTGAGGAAACTGTTGACAAAGAGGCACCAATCACACTGTGACACTCACTGGAAATGAGCACCACTGGTATCCTGTGCAGAGGTAACTTCCACCTATCTCAGGAACAGAAATAGTCTAGAACCAGAAACAGACCTCGATTTCTGCAGTGTATCTCCAGATCCTCCTAGTAAATGAGTTTGATCCAGTGCCAGTTGACAAAAGAGAAATGCTACGAGGTCCAGAAAACCGAGGATGGTAGATTTGGAACTGAAAGGCAATAAATTAGTTACTGTCATAAGCAACAACCTATAAATATTTATTTGCCAGGTTATATTAAAAAAATCTGTTCTCCAATTTGTATTATGACTTTGTCTTTGACTAATGAATTTTTAGAAATACGATGCTCAATTTACAAACACTGGGGGAATTAGTAGTTATTTACATTTTCCTTATTGGCTTAATATTTTTGCTGTGTGGGAATATATGTCGAATGATTTTAATTTTTTTCGTGTGGAGACTTGTTTTTTAGCCATACATATTATCAAATTGACAACTGTTCCATGTATATTTAAAAATAAGGTCTAGTCTGTTATTGTTTATTACAATCTTATTTACTAATAAGTTTCTAAATATATCAAAAATATCAACATATTTTTGAATTGGTCTATTTCTCATTTATTATTTTGCCAATATATCTAAAAAAGTTTGTAGTTTCTATGGAAAAATCACATTATCTGCAAATAATAGTTGCATTTCTTTCTTTCCCATCCTCCTGCCTCTGTATTTTTTTTCTTGTTTTACTTCACAGGATAGTACCTTTAATATAATATGAAGGTAACATTTCTAGAGTTTCACTATTTGCATTCATCTTTACTCTAAAATTACATGAATACTCTTTACCATATTATGGAAGACACTTTCTCCTACTAACTTACTAAGAGTTTTTCCTATAAGTGGGTATTGAAGTTGTTGAAGACTATATCAATTGAGATAATCATATAATTTTTATGTGTTTCTGTTAATATGATTAATTTTACATACAAGTATCTAATATAAGCAATCTTCACATCTTAGTTACATCGGACTTTGTCATGTATTACCATTTTATGCAATCTAGATTTGGTTTGTGAGAGCTATGTTTAGGATGCTTTTGTCTTCATCATGAATGAAATTAATTTTTTATTTAAGTTCTTATAATGTATTTTTCTGGTTTTGACATCGGGTTTTGATGACTTCTAGAATGTATTGGGAAGTATTTATTCTTTTTTGCTTACTGTAAGAGTATGTATAAAATTGGAATGATAGATCTCTTAAAAGTTCAATGACACTTTCTGGTAACCAATGCTTCAGTCTCTTTAATAGCTACAAATTTACACAAGTCTTCTTGACTCATTCTAGGTAAACACATTTACGATAGAAATTTATTTGACTTAAGTTTTCAAAGTTGTTAGTATAGAGTTGTTAATTTTTTTTTTTCTTTTTTTTTTTTTTTTTTTTGAGACGGAGTCTTGCTCTGTCCCCCGGTCTGGAGTGCAGTGGCCGGATCTCAGCTCACTGCAGGCTCCGCCTCCCGGGTTTACGCCATTCTCCTGCCTCAGCCTCCCAAGTAGCAGGCGCCCGCCACCTCGCCCGGCTAGTTTTTTGTATTTTTTAGTAGAGACGGGGTTTCACAGTGTTAGCCAGGATGGTCTCGATCTACTGACCTTGTGATCCGCCCGTCTCGGCCTCCCAAAGTGCTGGGATTACAGGCTTGAGCCACCGCGCCCGGCCTGTTATTACTTTTTAAATATCTACTTGATCTGCAGCATGTTCCTCCTTTCAGTTATGCTATTATTTAGCTGTGACTTTCTTCTTTCCTTAATCAACCTATGAAATAAATTTTATCAAAGAAGCACAATTTGGCATCCTGGATCTTCTCCATTATATCATTATATCTTTCTTTTGTTTTTTAAATGTTATAAATTTTTTCTTTTTTTTTTTTTTTTTTTTTTTTTTGAGACGGAGTCTTGCTCTGTCGCCTAGGCTGCAATGCAGTGGCTCAATCTCGGCGCCCTGCAGCCTCGTCTTGTGGGTTCAAGCAGTTCTCCTGCCTCAGCCTCCCGAGTAGCTGGGATTACAGGTGCTCGCCACAACACCCAACTAATTTTTGTACTTTTAGTAGAGATGGGGTTTCACCGTGTTGACCAGGCTGGTCTCAAACTCCTGACATCAGGTGATCCATCCGCCTTGGCCTCCCAAAGTGCTGGGATTACAGGTGTGAGGCACGACACCCGGCCTTTTGCTCTTATTTTCTTATTATTTTTCTTCTACTTCTTTTTAAATCTTTTTCACTTTTTTAATTTCAGTTTTAATGTACAGCATTTACATTATCTTTTATTTCTAGGAATAATTAAATTTTTATTATAGTTTTTTCTTTAACCCATAAGCTGTTTAGCAGTATACACTGAAAATATTTTACCCAAAAATGCTTGGAACAAGAAGTGTTTCAGATTTCAGACTTTTTTGGAATGGAGGACATGTGCGTGTGTGTGTGTGTGTGTGAGTGTGTGTGTATGGAGAAAGAGAGAGAGAGAAATCATGGGGATGAGACCCAAATCTAAATATCAAATTCATTTATGTTTCATATATACTTTATACACATAGCCTGAAGGTAATTTTATGTAATATTTAAATAATTTATGCATGAAACAAAGTTTGTGTACACTGAATCATCAGAAAGCAAAGGTATCACTATCTCAGCTACCCATGTGAACAATCTGTGGTTGTTTCTGTCACCGCCATTTCTGACTCTGCATTTATATGCTACTGGTAAGCAATTACATTCTTACACTTACTCACATATAAGTAATTAACAGCACAAAATATGGTATATCATTAATACAGTTAAAAAACAAAGTCTTCAAGGTAAGTAAACAACACAGTAACATCACAAGAGTACCTGTACAGGTTGAGCAAGCCTTATCCAAAAATCTGAAATTCAAGTTGTCAACTGTGGAGTTTTCTACTTGTGGTCATGTTGGTGCACAGAAAGTTTCAGATTTTGGAGCATTTTGCATTTCATATTTCCTGATTACAGATGCTTAATCTGTATATATTTTAATTTAGAAACATGGTAATTTTGAACTTATCTTTTAATTATTAACTTCCAACTTAGTTGCACTGTGATTGATACATCATTATCTATAACATCTTGTTTTTAGAAATATATTGAGCATTTAATTTTTATAAAAATTTAATGTATGTTAAAAAGTATGTATCCTCTAATGTCAGAAGAAAATTTGTATCCAGGTTTTTAGCAAAGTTCTGTTCATTTTGTTTTTTCAGTCTTCTATATTTTCAGCTGTCCTCTCTTCTTTACTCTCCAATTCACTTGAAACCTCCCATTAATATTGGATTTTCCTTCTTTAGTGGTAACATTTTTGCTGCATATATTATGAGACTATTTTGTTAGGAATACACATATTTAAATGTTTATATCTTGTATGTTCTCACTTATAAGTGGGAGCTAAGCTATGAGAGTGCAAAGGCTTAAAAATGATAATAGATTTTGGGAACTTGGAGGGTAAGGGTTCAACAGGGATGAGAGATAAAAGACTACATATTGGGTATAGTGTATGCTGTTCAGGTGATGGACACACAAAATCTCAGAAATCACCACTAAAGAACTTATCCATGTAACCTAAAACCACTGGACCCCCAAAGTTATTGAAATAAAAATAAATGTTTATGTATTTTAGTTGAAAATATTATTAGGTAATTATCCTCATTGTCCAATATTAACATAATATTTTGTACTGACATATGTATACCGGTTTTATTTTGGATAGTATTTGCTTGATGTTGCCTTTAAAACAAATGCTTTTACCTCCAGTCTTTCAGTATTTTAAACGAAAGTAACTAGATTGTTTGTAATTTAATCCACCTTTTTTTTTGTCTTTTACTGGGTAACGTTAGTCCATTTACACTTATTGTGATTTTTAATTTATGGGACCATTTTCTACCATTGCTATTTATTTCAGTTAGTTGAATTTGTTTTATGTTCCTCTATAATCTGTCCTTATAATTTAAAGTTTGACACTTGTATCTTAGACTAATCTAACAGAAACTTTGGAATACTCAAATCCCTTGATGTTCCCCAAATTCCACTCCCTGTTCTTATCTAGATTTTTATAATTCAGGTCAATGTGAGCATATTTTTCTACTTCTTCTTTTGCCTTGGCTGTGTTTCAACAATCACAAAGTTTGGAAAAGTATTTGACTGCCTTCACTTTGTGTATATATAACATATAATATATATATACACACACACACATCTATACTTACACATACATAAAGTGTTTAAATAAGGGAAGACTTAACCAGAAAAGTTGCAGATAATGCTATAATACAGATTTTAAGAATCACCTAGAACATACGAGCATAAAAAGTGTCCAGTGAGCAAAATATAAGAAGAGCTGAGGTAGATACAGTAATGTTCAATTAACACCCACTCATACAACTTTAAAGATTAATTAACACCAATATGGTTTAGAAGAAACATAACAGTTGCCAAAGCTCAGAGGCTGATACCTGAGACAGCTGAAAATTGTGAGTTAAGAGAGGCAGTGAAGATGACGAGTCAAAATAGCTGGACAAAGTAAAAGCCACTTGAGGGATTTTATTGTTCAAAGAGATAAGTTAAAAATAGGGTAGTGAGAATGTTGCCTTTTGTACTCTTATCAGCATCTAAGTAGAAACCAAAAAGCATTAAAAATTATAAATATTCTCTGGACTGGACTTTTATGGAAAAAAAGAAACCCAAAAAAGTTTAAGGATAGTGCTTGTTTGTCCTACCTGGTATATTTTGCTAGTAAAATAACTGCCGTGTTAGAAAAATACACAAATGTTTACACCAAGTAGCACTTGTGGAAACTAGTTTTGTTAATTTTTCTTCCTCAAATTAGTTTGACTGTTATAACCCTACAATTCTACTTATTAATATATAAATAAGCTTCACTTACTATTTATAAATAGGTTCCATTTACTATTTAGTACTCAGTCACTGGCAGAAATACAAATAGCTCTAAAGATTTTTTGGCATAAAAAACATGACAATGAAGAGTGATAACAACTGTGGGGGCCATTGTAGTTCCAGTATTGTAACTGGCTGCAGAACCAAACTAGAAAGTGGCCAACGTGGTATGATTCACCAAAGTTTTCTGAAATAATATATCCATTCATTCAATATTTTTTAAATATATATTATGTGCAAGGCAAGGTAAGGCATGAATGCCACAGTAGCTGAGATTGACTTCCTTTTGAAACTATAAAATGCTATCTTGTATTATCTCAAGAAAAGAGGTAATACTAAGTTATTAAAAGTATTTTACTTACTATTAGTATGTCAAACAAAAAGGATCTGGAATTTTGTAATCTAAGCCAACATTTTTTTTTCTTTTAATGGGTAAGTTTAGGCTGTTTATACTTATGAGAATTTTTAATTTATCTGATCCTTTCCTACCATTGTTTTTATTTGTTAGTTGTACTTGTTTTATGTTCCTTTATAATATATTCTTACTTTTTAAAGTTTGATACTTACATCTTGCACTAATCTTAGGAAACTATAAGTCATTTATATCTTTTTATAAAATAAGTCTGTTAGATCAGTGCCTCTCAAACCTTTCTAAAACCTGTACTTTGATTCAGTAAGTCTGGAGATGGGAGCTAAGATTCTTTAAGTAGTTTATTTTCTGTATGTTTCCAACATATCTATATGTAGCTTGATGAAACCAAATAAATGTGGAAAGGTAAGCACCATGTATAAAGAAATTCCTCAGTGGAGCATTCCCAGATGGGGGCTGTAGGAGTCAGTCTGTGGGTTCCTAAAAACCTGAAGAACAGTTTTTTGTTTCTTTTTAAAGCTAAAAACAAACATGGGTGAGAAATCTGGGAATACAGTTTGTCTAATTTTAATTTTTTTCTGGAACAAGCCTGAATGGTACCATATTTAGCTCTGGGGAAATGGGACAACTGTCCTGGGGGCTATACTTTAAAAGATGCAGATCTGGCCCTTCTGTGGCAGTGACTCTTCCCCTGGTGTAGGACAATCTTAGGGCAACGAAGAGGTGCTTTCTGGAGCCTAAAACTCTCTCTTCTATATTACATGCATTCTTCTCTTTCCAAATGTCCTGCGTCCACCTCTAGGAACTACATGGACTTCATTCTCAGAATGTCCTTACCAGGACAAACCATGCCACTCATGTGAAACAGCCAGGAGTGGATTGTCTAGAAACTGCAGGGATTAACAGTGTGGGGGAAGGTGCTTGGTATATCCACATAGCTGAAACACCTTGCACTGTAGCACAAAATGGGCATTAGTGGGAAAGGAAAACAATGTGAGTGGGCTAGTCTTCCACTTGCACTTTTGCCCTGAGCCTTGCAAATGTGAGAGCCAGGCTTGGATCTGTGTGGAAATTTTCAATGTTTTTGATGGCTTTGATTTTTCTTTGGTATACGTGGGACTGCTGTTGAAACAGATAAAACCTTGAATTGCTTCCATGTTTAGTTTCTGGAAGCAGTCTTTGTCCCAAAAGATCTCCACCTTTATGTCTGAAACAACTTATTATAAATTAATTGCTATATGTTTAGGTATGATTTTGAGAAAGAGTTATGGTAGAAAGAATCAGAGGGCTCTGAACATGAAAGCAGAAACCACGAAGACTTTTGGAACATATGGAGAATAAAAGCAAATGACTTGTCTTATTTTCTTTGAATTGTATAAGACAAGCACAGAGTGGCACACAGTTTATGGCCAATAAACATTGCTCATCTTTTGATAATGAATGGATTGATGGGAAAGAAACTCCGAAAACAAAATTCCTTGGTTTTCTTCACCATTCTACCTTCCACACCCACCATCAAACTTAAAGCTTAGCTTTCACAGCACCAGCTGATGGTGAGTTCCCTATATTAGTATTTGGTCAGACTATTCTGACTGGAAAAATAACAGCAGGACCCCTTAGTTTGGTAAGTATAGTGAGGGAACCTCTCAAGGACTTTGGAGTTAGGCTGGGACTTAGACTGAGATTAGGGATTCTAGCCCTAGCTCTGCCACAAATTAGGTGTAAGATCTTGGTAAGTCATTAGATTTCACATTCCCTAGTCACAAAATCAGAACTATAATAATTCATCACTATGCTTAGGTAAAATAAATAGAAAACAATGTCTTGAAACAATGTGGTACTATAAAATGTAAATATTAATTTAGTTATATTTAATACACAAGTAAAGTCTTCTGCTTCTCTGTGTCTACAGTTGAATAGGATATTTCAGATAAAAGTATATCCTGGAATGATACTGTCATGTGGAACATCACAGATACAAATAAGAACTTTAAGTTTTTTCTAATTTTGTCTGATTTGATATATTTAAAATAGGACCATACAAACTTTGTAGGCAGTTTTATGACTTGTGGATCAACATTTTAGTAGAGGCTAGGCTCCGAAATCAAGCTAGGTGTAAGCGAAGTTAAGTCAAACCAGCAGGGATACTGCTGAAGAATTCCAGATAATTTTATCCCAAAATATGACATTCTGGTATGCTAATTATTTTAAATTAAATGCTCTTGAAAGTCAGATTTTGGAAAAGGTTCTTCTCTGCTATTCCCTCATCTACCTTAGGACTGGATCCACCAAAGAGAACACAATTAACTTCCAATTCCTTCTTGATATTTCATTATCTATCATGGAAAAGAAGACTAAAGAATGAAAGCACATCTGGATGAAGATTTTCACAAGATAATGCCTGCCTCCTGGGATCATTTAAATTCCATAGAGAATCATATAATTTTGGTCTCCAAATTTGTTCATTCGCCCTCATAATCATCTACCAGCCCCTCAAAAGGATTGTTTAAATGTTCTATCTCTCACACCATGAATAAGGGTATATATGCATCTGTAGTCCCCTGGGTTAATAGGTAATCCTGTGATTACCCCGCGCTGTGCAGATTAAATAAATCTGTAGACCTTTTCCTAATTAATTTGTCTATTATCAGTTCATTTTCAGGGAATCTTCAGAGGGCAGAGGGGAATCTTTCCTTTGGCCCATACACTGCCATTATAAGGGGACACATTTTTTTGGAGATAGAGATTCATACATTTTATGATGTGTTTCTGTGTTTGGTGGATATGTTGAAATTCTACCCATTTGGCCAGATCATGACTGTGATGTTTAAAGAATACTGCTCAAAATATCAGGACACTTACATTAACATTCTGACCCTCCCTTTTACTAGTTTCTCAATCTTTGTTTAAACAAATTAATTACTTATTTATGTTTTAATTTACCCATCAACAAGGCAAAGTAATTAGTTCCTTATATTTTCATTTACCCATCAACGATTATAATAAAGACTGAAATATTTTTTCTACAAAGCTATTACAATAAAAGGAGAAAGAGAGACAGAGACTGGTAAATATGCTTTGGAACATACAAGTTCTTACCCAAATGTTAGCTGTCAGTGTTATTAACTAATTTTTAAATTCTAGGCTCAGGAGTAGTATCCTTTTGCTCCATACGCTTTCATCTGGTTTCTTGTGGGACCAATGGACTACAAGAATGAGATGATTAGCTGAAGATTGAGAGTATCTCCAGAAGAAATCAAAGATGGGTGGTGTAATGAGGCCAATCCCATTATTGTTACATGACTATACTTCCTAAAAAGACTGAGGGTTATATGTATCAAGTTAACTTGATCTTTGGGAAGTCAACATGTTATTTTGTCTTGCATGGACTTCTTTGTAGTCTTTTTTGTACCTGAGAAACAGTGCCTAGCTGAGGTTATCGTTTGTTTAATAATAGCAGCCAAATTTAAAGACTCTATATATCCTAGTAAAACACTGAATCAATTTGATAAGCCACAATTTCTTCTGAAACTAACAAATGCCAAAACTATGAATAGGTACAAATTTTTAACTAGAAAGTGTGCTATTGATTCTGCTTCTCTGATGCAGAATATACTACATATATTTAATTATCTAAATTCTTGAACAGCATTTGGGATAGAAATTTAGAAGCTTGTGTGATATGTTCCAGCAATCATATCCAGAAATAAATATCCGGATGAGTTAAATTAATGTCTTTGTGCGTGTACACATGCATACACAGACACAGACCCACAGATTTACACATGGCTACGTCTATAGACAGCAAGCTCACATTTATTTATACTTAAATATTTGAATATACCTTATACAGTTTTATCTTCCTATCATCAGATTATATTTTTCTCCTTGCAAACCCTGGTCTCCTAAAAGATTTGTATGTCTACAATGACATATTTACAAAGAATGAAAGATTATCCAAAGTAATCCGTAATCTCTCATTCCTGGCCCTCCTTCTGTCAGTTTAACTAAAGAACATAAACAAGAAAGTAACCCAAGAGCCAAAGGAAGAGTCTGCCATCACCATCATTTATTTGTATTCTGCATGCTAATTGTGTTCTTTCTGTGGTTTGATAATTTGGGATCTCAGATTTAGGGGTGAAATTTATTACAACTGCATTAAGGCTTGGCTCCCACATTTCACTGTATTTTTACTTTCGTGGTCATTTAAAAGACATGTCTAGAGTTTGACAAAGCATTGATAACTCTCAATAAGAATAATGTGCACAAATGGATCCAGGCTTCCCAATAAATCTGAATCCAGGCTGAGCGGTTGTCTGAGCATTTCCCCCAGATTTGCTGCAGAATACTGCCATCAAGTGTGGAGTTACAATGGCAGTTTCTAGAGGTAGTTTCAGTGTAGATGTGGTAGTGCATGGGTTTTTTTCAGAACTCTGATCCTTAGATATGATTTCTTTTTCAATTTTTTGACAAGTTCTTGGTAGACACCAAATGCCTTTTAAAATTTTTCACAGAATCTTGCCTTGATACAGCCCTTTTAACCTTCAGAGCAAAGGATCTTTTATATACTATATTCTACATCCCTAACGTTACCAGTAAATATACTTGGAAATATGTCTCAGAATTCTAATCACTTTTTTCTGTCTAATTCATGTCTTGATATTGAGCCTGAATTAATCCTCCTCCTCTCTGATCACCTTTAGCACTGAGTCTCAATCTCACATCAGAAATAATTTCTCGTCTTTATAAACATCAATGAATATATCTTTTAAAGTGAATAAGCTATTTGAGACATATTTTAATTGATCAAATCCAATTGGCTATCTTGGAGAAGTGATGGCGATCTGTAACCCTAGCGTGATAGTTAATATTGAGTGTCAACTTGATTGGATTGAAGAATGCAAAGTATTGTTCCTGGGTGTGTCTGTGAGGGTGCTGCCAAAGGAGATTACCATTTGAGCCAGTGGACTGGGAGGAGCAGGTTCACCCTCAATCTGTGTGAGCACTATCTAATCAGCTGCCAGTGCAGCTAGAATAAAGCAGGCAGAAGAAGTTGGAAAGAGCAGACTTGCTGAATCTTCTGTCCTTCATCTTTCTTCTGTGCTGGATGCTTCCTGCCCTCAAACTTCAGACTCCAAATTCTCCAGCTTTTGGTTTCTTGGACTCACACCAGTGATTTGCCAGGGACTCTCAGGCTTACTACCACAGACTGAAGGCTGCACTGTTGGCTTCCCTACTTTTGAGGTTTGGGGGCTGGCTTCCTAGTTCCTCAACTTGTGGATGGCCTACTGTGGGACTTCACCTTGTAATCAGGTGAGTCAATTCTCCTAATAAACTTAAGCCAATTTTCCCCTTCATTTATACATATATCATATTAGTTCTGTCCCTTTTGAGAACCCTAGTACACCTAGACATGTACAGCCCCATCCAATTTACCCAGTGTACTCCACCTCTCTTTCAATGGCCCAAAACTTCCAAATTCCACCAATTTTTAGCAAGACATCCTAGACACCTAGAAGCCTGGTGGTGATATGACAAAAGGGAGGTGACTAAAATCTGCACAAGATCTTCTTTTGAACCAAGACCAAGTCCCCTCACTTTTATGTTATAGTCATTAATCCATTCAATCTTATAGAGTATTTCACTTTTATAAAGTCTTCTAGATGCTTGTAAGCAGGGCATACATAAGCAAGTTGTTTGCCCTACAAAGCACTTAGTTAAATAACATAGACATTTTAATTTTATTAAGAAGAAAACTCATGGGAAATAAGTCAGTGGAAAATGAGAGCAACTATATGCCACATGACATAAAACATTTTAAAATAAAAATGTAGACTTTGAGCTCAGAGAAGGCACTTGCCATGAGGCAAATTAGAACATTAGTTAATATACCATGTGTCTAGTATTATCTAATGATTGTACATGTTCAAAAAGTTGGAAGTTTGCAAAATTCAATTAAATTTCAGTCTGGCATTTTAAGCACTTTATATAAAAGGAACAAAAAGTTTTATCCCTGTTTGCAACACACAATAAATAGTATTACATATGTTCAGATGATAGCATAGAGCCATAATGACAGGCCCTATGCTAAGTATTTCACATATGCTACAGTCCAGTAATAAATATTTCTGTGCTTTAAATTAATGTCTTTGTGTGCATACACATTCACATAAAGATACAGGCACATAGATTTACACATGGTTGTGTCTATAGAGAGCAAGCTCACATTTTTTTATACTTAAACATTTACTTACACCTTAGACAATTTTATCTTTTTATTATCAAATTATTTTGATAGGTAGGTAAAATTATTCACATACTATAAAAGCGGTCAAGTAGTTTTAGCTACTTAACACATTAAATGTTAGAATAGCCATGATTTGAATGTAGGCCTATGTGATTCTACTCCATAAACGTTAAAGATTTTATATAATAATATAAAGAATCACTAAAGTCATTCAGTATAAGTTGAGTTGTTTGGTTTTCTGTTAGGTTGATAATTATTAAATATTTTCTTCTGATTTGGGCACAGAATTTGCTAATCATGGTTTCTTCTCCTTTTCTTCCATCAGTGTGAAATGCGTATACATGTACTACTCTAAATCCAAATCTTGAACGCTCTTTGAAATACAGCTCAAATATTTGTTTTTAGAAATTACCTGCACTAATTCATCTCATATCATTTTGACTATTCTGATACTTCATCAGTATCAGTGCTTAGATTATCTATTTATATTTACATTTTTACATTTATTGTAAGATGGTTCGGTGTTGGTTCTTGAATATCAGTCTAACTTGGTTGCAGCTTCCTCGAGTAAAGGAATCAAGTCGCAATGAAATTTCCATCCACTATTCATTCCTACCTAGAACCCAATACACTAGCTCATAGCATTGCTGTTGGAGCATTTCCTGTGTTGATTAATATTAAATCCAAAGGACTCAGAATGTTTTATGAGTGAATGAGGATTACAAAGCTGTGAATTCTAAGCCATATTCAGCCTAATGAACCACATTTAAGTAAATAGTTGAATGTTTTGGGTTACAAAAAGGACTTCGTCATGTAAGGATTATAATATTTAAAAATGTGAAGAAAAGGTCAAAAACTGACATAGTAAGTAAAGAATAAATTTAGATCCCAACATCATTGAGACAACATGGAAAGCAGTGTCTTTCAATAGGAAGACAGTAGATCTAGGAGGTAAGGGATGTGGGTTGTATTTTCTATTCTTAGATTTACAAAGTGAAATGTAAAGCATACCTCTTAATCTCCTGACCATAGTTTCCTCACCTGTAAGATAAAGATATAATGTTATATAGTTATATATGTCCATCAAATCTCATGGGTGGTGAAGAATAAATGGGATATAAGATGAATGGTATTGTAAGTTTTATATTAACAAAAAAGATTAATCACTGTACAAAGCACACTTTGTTGGATAGCAAGAATAACTGGCTTTTGTTCTCTTTCTGGATTATGCATGCTACCTTGTCAGTCAGCAGTTGGTCTGGGTTGCAGCATAGCTATTTTAAAGGAATCTCGGTCTGTAGCACTGCCAGTGTACTATCCACTGATTAAGAGGCTCTTGAGCTCTGTGGGCTAAGAATTGCTCTTTTATTGTATCCTATCAGTTGTCTAGCATGCATCTAGTAAAAAATCTTTGCAGCAAAGATCTTCATAGATAGGCCGAGTGGGAAAGGCTTGGAAAATAACAAAGTTACTTTGAGAATGGCTTAGAAATGTCATTTTGACCATTTGCCCAATATAAGAGATGCTATGACCCATTTTTAATGTATACGTATATATATATGTGTGTGTGTGTATATATATATATGGTGTGTATGTGTTTAATTAGGACAATCTTCTATAAGGTGCTAATAATACTGAGTCTTACAGTGGGATTAATCTCTAGAATTAACATCTGCATCTATTCTGCAGAATCAATATGATTTTGAGAGTCAAATTTAGAGGTTTATACTAACTGCTGCTTTGAACTAACCTTAGGTCTATTTTATCTAGGAACCAGAGAGTCACTTCCAGCAGCGAAGGAGAAAACTCTCAAATAGCCCGTCCGCATCTCCTACTTGATGCTTAATGCTGGTTGAGGATTTCAGTGACAATTCAGAATTAAGGAACTATGACTGAAAGTGGACAACACTTAGAAGGTCAGCTCTTCTTTTCCTCAAGCCTTACTTTCCTGGATGCACAGAAGACCAACAAAACACTGGGATTAAGGAGAGATGGAACTTTGGTATAAATGAAAACCAAATATAGCAATATATTAGAGGTCATAATCATGACTGACAGGGATTAGTGAACTACCAATATCCAGTGAGACGGGAATGCTCTCCAGTGGCATCTATGAGACCCTAGTCCGTATGGGTAGAGGCTGCTCACTTTCCCTTCTGCAGTCTCATGGATTGGAATCCTTCCCTGCCCTGTGGCCCCACCACCTTCTGCCTCTGAGCCTAATCTTGATTTTTATTTCTTCAAACTGCTGGCCTGAATTCTTTCTCAACCTGGATAGATCATCCTATAACCACAACTCTGTGATTCAACATGGAAAATAACTGCTGCTAAGTCTTGCATTTAAGGTTAGTTAATTTGGGTACGGACACCAACATTGCAAGTAAATTTAGCTATTCCTCATTTTTGTGATTTCATCCCAATTCTGTAAGTTACTCACATTTTAATTTTTTTATTTTTATTTTTATTTTTTCTGAGACAAGGTCTTGCTCTGTTGACCAGGCTGGAGTGCAATGACACACTCGCACCTAAATGGAATTTCCACCTACTAGGTTGAAGCGATCCTCCCATCTCAGCCTCCCAAGTAGCTGGGACTACAGGGGCAAGCAGCTAATTTTTTTTTTTTTTTTTGTATTTTTTGTAGAGACGGGATTTCGTCATGTTGTCCAGGCTGGTCTGAAACTCCTGAGCTCAAGCAATCCACCAGTGTCAACCTCCCAGAGTATTAGGACTACACGTGTGAGCCACTGCACCTGGTGAGTAACTCTAACCTTAAATCATTTTTTCAACTTACCCCCATTTCCCAGACAACTCCCTCTTTTGGTGCCAGCATCCTTTGATATGAAGTATACATAGGAAATAAGGTAAACTTCATTATCTTTGCTGGGTGATTTTATACTTGTTTGCTCACAGCCAGGCTCTGCTCTGAGACCTTCTCTGACTTCCTGGCTCCTAATGATTATTTCCCTTCTCTGAACTCCTTTGCCGTCCATCTATACCATTCACTTGAGACATAACAAATATTCCATTTGTGATTATTAAGTGTTTGCAGAAGTCCATGACCTCGGTGTTATAGGCTTCTAAAGTGCAAGTACTATACTTCATAATTCTTTCTGTATCACACTATGCTCTGCAATACCTTGCTTAATTTATGTGTAGCAAATATGTTGATGATGAACATTGTATTTTTCTCTTAAGAACTTAATTCTGCCTCTCCTTTTAAATGTTGTACCTGAGTTGTTATATTTCTTGTCTGTTGCTTCATTTCTTTTCCATTCTTCCCTGCAAACCAACATGGTTTGGATTGAATAATCTTTTTTTTTTTTTTAGACAGATTCTAGTTCTGTTGACCAGACTGGAGTGCAGTGGTGCGATCTCGGCTCACAACAATCTCCGCCTCCCGGGTTCAAGCAATTCTCCTGCCTCAGCCTCCGGAGCAGCTGGGACTACAGGCATGTGCCACCATGCCTGGCTAATTTTTGTATTTTTAGTAGAGACTGGGTTTCACCATATTTGCCAGGCTGGTCTTGAACTCTTGACCTCATGATCTATCTGTCTTGGCCTCCCAAAGTGTTGGGATTACAGGCATGAGCCACCGCACCGGGCCAGATTGAATACCTTTTTTTTTTTTTTTTTCCTTGAGATGGAGTCTTGCTCTGTCACCAGGGTGGGGTGTTGTGATGTGATCTCGGCTCACTGCAACCTCCAACTGCCTGGTTCAAGTGATTCTCTTGCCTCAGTCTCCTGAGTAGCTGGGATTACAGGTACACACCACCGCACCCAGCTAATTTTTGTATTTTTTCAGTAGAGACACGGCCAACACATGTTGGCCAGGATGCTTTCTATCTCCTGACCTCGTGATCTGCCCGCCTCGGCCTCCCAAAGTGCTGGGATTATAGGCATGAGTCTCCGTGCCAAGCCCGGGTTGAATAATTTTAATGAAAACCCAAATCACTAACAAAGTTGAGAATGGAAATGATTAGAATTTAGTTTGGGTCAGGTATTTTGGTCATTTGATTACCCAAATCAGATTCACCACATGGCTAATTTCATCATCTTGATAACATCAGTCTTCAAACCGCAGTGCTGACTTTCACAGCACTAAATAAACATAAAACTGCTGGATTTGGGAATTGATGTGAGTTCAGCCTCTTTTCTCACTTAAGACAGGCCTCTATAAACAAAACCAAGTAAACAATTTGAAACAATCCTATAATTATGTGTAGTAGCCTGGGGGTGATGGGGGATATGCAAAATAATTTTAACTTCCTTTATCTTTTGCAAGTATCTTCAAAAATATTTCAGTTAAAACCCAATTGTTATTGCTGCTATCTATATCAGATGCATGAAGAAAGTGAAGCCCAAAGAAGATAAGGGAGTTTGCTAAAGGTATACAACTAATGATTCAAATAGTTAAGACTAGAATTCTCGCCAAGATGTTTCCAATTGCACCAGATCACCTCTTACACCTCAAACATCAGGCCAGAGAAATGAAGATCTATGTTATTATGGTAGGATTCCTTCCTTTCAAACTCCATTGATGATTTAGTCCTTGCTTCAATCTGTCTGAACAAGGGGGAAAAAAAAGTTTGGGCTAGTTTCCTCTCTTCCAAAATGATTTCCTAAAATTTTGACATCTGCCAAAAGTTTGGACTCAGAAGAGACCTTTAAAATCTCTAAATCTTAATTTCAAATATTTTTTGGAAACATAGCTGTGACATGATTCCTCAGGAGTCCGAGCCACCTGCCAAGTTCGAAGTGTTTTTATTCAGCTGTTTTTAACTTACTGCCCAAAGAGGTCTTAATTTTAATAAGATGGAAAGTTGTTTTTTTTTTTTTCCATTGGCCTATAACTCCAAAACAATTAAATGGGTGGACTACATGAAAAAAGAAAGAAAGAAAAGGCAAAAACAAAATACAGCATGATTATTGTTTGAGTAATTTGATAAATAAATTATATATTTGGAAAAGTGACATAAATGTTGGACAAAACAGAGAACACTGTCTCTCAATCAACCCTGAATGATTTACTGAGTGTCAACAAAATATCTGGTCAGTATTTGGTGCTATTTAGCAAACAATGTGGGAAAATGTTGCCCATGCGTTAGGAAGACACTCAACTCAGTCTGCTAATTAGTATATCTTTGAGTACTATATTTTAAATCAAAAAAGTAAAACATCCAATAACTGTAACATTTTTAAAGACATCATCTCATATATAGCCATTGCCTGTGTATGCTAGAAAGTAGGATCCAGTAAAATATTCAGTAATGCGATTTCTTGTTGTTTATTAAATGACCTTAAAAACTAGAACCAGTATTTGTGAACTTGCATCACCCTTATGGCTGTTGAGAAAGACACAAGTTAATAAATCATTTTCCTCTTTTCTGTAAGTTTATTTTTCAGTTTTCTAACAGAATAGCTCATTTCAGTCTTGCCAATTAGAAAGACATAATTGTAAAGACAGCAAAATTATATTATATCAGCCTGTAGCTATGATCTAAGCTGAAACCGTAAGACTGTATAGGTTCCAAACACCCAGAGAGAAGAAGATGCTTGAGTAAATGTCTTGCTTTCTTTAACCTTCAATCAACACATTTAAGCCATTTGGTGTATGGAGAACTGCCGTAGTGCTAGACAATTGAATAATTCTGCTGGATTCTGTTGGAACACTGTCTTGTCCTCAAGAGAAGACTGAAGATTTCTGAAATCATGAATCACATTTATTGCTTGTCCTCTCAAAAATTATACATTTTCCCCCTCTGACTTAACCAAATAGAATGTTGTCACATGGCATTTTCCTACATTTCACAAATAAATGTTGCAAATCACAGACAGTTCTCTAGAAAGTGAAAGACATGTATTTTGCAACAATACAGTGATTTTTGTCTCTATTATTCAGGATGATTGATGTAAATGTAATCAGTCTGTCTCTTAGATATTGGTAAAATAAAGTGATGGTTGTTGGCTCTGCAATGAGAGACCATCTGTACTGGGATGCCTTGAGGAATTGAAAAGTTGGCATTTTCACAGCATGAGATAAAAGATCACAATTATTCAGTTAGTTTATAAAGGATATGACTAAACCAGAAAACTCAGGTCTAATATTTTCTTCAAATGATGAATTATATAAATTGGTTTCTAGAATTAGAAAAGATCAACTTTGAAAATATTGAAGTGCTGTATCCACGAGGTTTCAGGGTTTTCATCTCTTTGCATAGGTACATTGCCTAGATTCACTTCTCACCTCATGGTCTCCCACCTAATTGCTACGCTATGCTTTTAGATCTGGGTGAAAAACTACTTCCTCCAGCACAACCTGAGCTAGGACTGAGACAGCCTATAATCCTATTACCTTTCCATCCTCTTACTCATCAAAGAAACATGAGATAGACATATATTTTTTGCCAAGGACTACGCTAGATAATGAGAACCCAAACTTAAAGTAAAACATGCCTATGTTTTCCAGAAAGGCACAAAAATAATATCCAATCAATGAATAAATAATAAACCCATGTCAAAATGGTTATAAAATAAATATTTTGTTAATCCCTGAATTCCTCCATGAGTTCACACATTGAGGACTTTTAGCAAAACCCCTTTCCTCTTACAGCCATACCAGAAGAGGAAGTGTTTTCCTCTTGTTTATTCTTTGCTTTCTGAATGTCAGGGGAAGTCACTAATAATATAGGAACCTGCCATGCTGTATAATTCTGAATCGGAGCCAATCAAGGTGTCATTTAACACAGACTGTGCTTGATTTCTGCATGTGTGTACTCTTTCAATCTCTCTCTTTCTCTCTCCTTCCTTTTTTTTCCTTCCTGTTATTGGAAGCATGTTTCCATCCCTGTCTGTTTTAGAGTTGAGTTTCAAACGAAAATTATTCCAGTAGAAGGTTAAGATGTATACATTTGTAGTACATTCATTTTTCTACAGAGAAGGAATATTATCCAGTAATAATATTTTATTTCCAAAGAAACTGTAGTAGTTTAGTACATAGTTTAGTAGTAGGTAGTTTAGAAAGCTATCTTTTTCAGATATAAAATTAATCCAATGTCTCTCATTAGTTTTAAGTGAATTTGAGAAGAGAGATGAAGCAAGCATCATTTAGCAGACATGAAAGAGAAAAGGGGCATTAAAAATCAAAAGGTAGATTTTGAATAGGTAGAAAGAAAATAAATTCTGGATGAGAATAATAAAAGTTATAAATTCAGGAGATAGTAAATTGTATTCTTTATTAAAGAGCTACACTGCTTTGGAGTAATGTTTTTGTCATTATTATTTCATAATCACCATTAATATATATCTACATTAATGTATATTGAAGAGTTAAGGCAAATTATCTTTATTAGGTTACTTTTTGGTCTCTCTTACTACATTTGTTTTTAAGAGGGTTATAACCTGCCATTTCTCTGTCTTCCTGTGACCCTTCTTCATCTAGAATAGAGAAAATCAGGTATTTGAAATACCAAACTTTCAGCTTACTGTCCTCTCCTTACTCTGAAATCTGAAAAGCCACCCTAAAATAAGGATGTATTTGTTTGCTCACCTGAACAAATAATTCTCTTCTTTTTCCACTCACTCAAATTTTAGTCTTAATCTTCCATTTTCTGTGGACCCTTTTAAATGTAGTTTATAACATATCTCTTTTAAAATTATGAAATTCAGTTTTACGAGAAACTTTTTTTTTTCAATAGCTCCTTTTTCTCTTTCCTTGATTCTATGAACATTCTTAATATGCTCAAAACCAGAATCTGAGGGGTACCAGTTACTATCCTAACATTTAGAAATATCAGGATAAGGTTTCCCTGGAAACCACATGCACATAAAAACCATGCAGAGAAGGCTTAGTTTCATCTCTGGTTACATTTTCTATTGAAGAGAGAAATCACCCTGGCCTGTGTGTTTTTTTGGAGGTGAGATTCAAAGCAAAAAGCTATGGTGGTTATTTTATCAGGTTTTGACATCTATCAGACCAATTAAGTAGTTATAGTTATTGGAAAAAAAATAAAACTAAGCCATATATAAGCCTGTAAATGAATTTGAAGCCCAGTCTTGGCTTTTCTCTTTGCTTATGTGGTAGAAATGACAATTGACAGCATGGCAAAGTGTCCTGGGTGTCCTGCCTATCTCTGGTGAAGGAAGAGAGAATGGTGATTCCTAGAGGGGTAAAGAAAAGATCAATTATCTGCAGCATACACCAGGTGGTCAGATTGGAAGAAGGTGCCCACCAACCGTCTTTTACTGCTGAGAGAATGAAAAAAAGCACACTTTATATTATACTGATTTTCCATGAAGATACTGTAATAATCAGAAGATAATAATGTCTTTTCATTAACTCATATATATCATAAATATAAGCTTTTTGCCCTATAACTTCTTAGAATTGCTATGCAGTGATGATAAGTCTTTAGACAGGTTCATATTGTCCTGTCATCTGAATTTCTCATCACAGAGTCTATGTTCTATGTAATACATTATGCAGATGTTTCATACAATATATCAGTTAGCATGTGCTTTCATTTAAAAGTGGGGCCAATGTTTCCCTTCCCTGCACAAAAAAATTGGGCCTAAGTCAAATGGATATTTTCTAAGTCAACCTGGTGACATCGTAATGCATGAAATTGTGAAGAGTACATAGTAATTTCTGAAAAGCTTAGAATTTATATTCTCTTTCCTGCAGTGCAATAACCCTAAAACACAAACAAACATACAAACAAACAACAAAAAAACAAGAAAACCCATCTTTTCCTTTAGCAAATTCCAAGTTTTTGGCCAAAGGAATATATATGCACATTAAAGAAACACAGGGATAAAAGTCATCTCCAGTCTGAAATTACTCAATAGTCCTGTTTTTCCAAAACAAACAAGAACTCACCCTGCAGAAGGGCTATGGGAAAGAAGAAAAAAAAAACAATTATCGTCATCTTCTGTAGACTTATCTACAGAGCAAATGCCAGGTTCCATCACCAGCTCCTTCTTCTGCTGGTCCAAAACATAGCCATTTGTTAGCAATTTGAAAGGAAGATTGTAAAGCCAAATGACAGACAGACATTTTTCGTACTCTGTATTTAGAATGGCCCGTTGTTATTACTGTCCTATTATAAGAAATAGGTTGTCTTTGTGTCCACTTGAATTAACTAGTTTAACCTCATTACCTACTTACTTGTTTTTAGACCTTTTGTTCAATCACTTCCCAAGCTATTTACCTGTAACATTGATTAAAAATAAGACTACACCAATCGTGCATGCAAACTTTTTAAAATATATGAGATTAAACATTGGAAGCTAGGAAAACATTTTTCTTCGGTTTTAAAAATGGAAAGTGTAGGTACTAGGTTGTGAAATAATTTGTCCTGGAGTCCCATAGTCATCTAGTGATCTGAGTCAAAATAGGTGTCCTAATTTGTTATCTGGTTATCTTGAAAACAATTTGTAAATATTGAGTACATTTAAATTTGAGATCTTATATGCATTTATGTGATGTTAAGTTACAATTTGTTAGGCAATACACCTACCTATTAGTCTTTATTGAAAGAGTGGATGCTTAATTCCCATTAATTCATACCTCTATAACAAGTCAGCCAATGTTTAGAGGAATTTCAGTGGAGAAGAAATAGTTTTATGAGGTGGTAGCTGAGAAAGTCAACATTAACTTTTCACTTGTTTCCTTCCTGAGTGACATTTTGGCAGGAGCAATGAATGAGAAAATTCCCTATTACATTTAAAAGTTGACATTTTTAGGGCAATTTGATTTTTCTATATATTATGCTTGTTTATTTCTTATAATGTCTAACAATTTTAATAGAAGAAGTTAAAAAGTACAATAGGCTACATGTATGTAACTGAATAAATGAAACTTTTTTGTGGGTGATTCTATAGTATTAGCAAGAGGAGAGACTGACAGGTTTTCTTTCTTTAAAAAAGAAAAAAAAAAAAGAAAAACAATTTGTTGCCTTGTGTGATTGAGAAGCACTGGGGGTAACTGGCTTCAGGAAAAACTGGATCCAGGAGCTCAAATGATGTCACTAGGCCTCTGTCTCTCCATTCTTTGCCACGTTAGTCTCTACATAGCTTCATTCTCAGACAGGCTGTCTCACCACAGTTTAGGCAAGATGAAAAGAAGCATTCCTAGCAAACATATTTTATGTTTATCAATCTTTTTGGAAACAATTTGTGTGTGTGTGTGCGTGTGTGTGTGTGTGTGTGTTTATATTTGGGTCTTTTTAAAAAAATTTTACTTTAAGTTCTGGGATACAAGTGTAGAACGTGTAGGTTCGTTATAAAGGTATATGGGTGCCATGGTGGTTTGCTGCACCTATCAACCAATCGTCTAGGTTTTAAGCCCCACATGCACTAGCTATTGGTCTTAATGCTCTCCCTCCCTTCACCCCCCAACCCCCGACAAACACCAGTGTATGAGGTTCCCCTCCCTGTGTCCATGTGTTCTCATTGTTCAACTCCCACTTATGAATGAGAACATGCGGTATTTGGTTTTCCGTTCCTATGTTAATTTGCTGAGGTTGATAGCTTCCAGCGTCATCCATGTCCCTGCAAAGGACATGATCTCATTCCTTTTTATGGCTGCATAGTATTCCATGGTGTATAGGTACCACATTTTCTTATCCAGTCTATCATTGATGGGGATTCAGGTTGGTTTTATGTCTTTGTTATTGTAAATATTGCTGCAATAAACATACATGTGCATGTGTCTTTATAGGAGAATAATTTATATTTTGGGGGGTATATACCCAATAATGGGATTGCTGGGTCAAATGGCATTTCTGGTTCTAGATCCTTGAGGAATCACCACACTGTCTTCCACAATGGTTGAACTTATTTACATTCCCACCAACAGCGTAAAAGTGTTCCTATTTCTCCACAGTCTCACCAGCATCTGTTGTTTCTTGACTTTTTAATAATCGCCATTCTGACTGGTGTGAGATGGTATCTCACTGTGGTTTTGATTTGCATTTCTCTAAAGATCAGTGATATCGAGCTATTTTCATATGTTTGTTAAATGCATAAATGTCTTCTGAGAAGTGTCTGTTTATAACCTTTGCCCACTTTTTGATGGGGTTGTATTTTTCTTGTAAATTGGTTTAAGCTCCTTGTAGATTCTGTATATTAGACCTTTGTCAGATGGGGAGATTGCAAAAATATTCCCCCATTTGGTAAGCTGCCTGTTCACTCTGATGATAGTTTCTTTTGCTGTGCAGAAGCTCTTTCGTTTAATTAGATCCCATTTGTCAATTTTGGCTTTTGTTGCAACTGCTTTTGGCATTTTTGTCATGAAGGAAGACTAGCAGGTTTTCTAACGGCATGAAAAGTGGGAAGGAAATGAATAATATTGAGGCTGATGCCGAACATTTGTCTTGTTTTCTGGTTGTTTATCACTTTAAGAACAGTCTCAGGATGTTTGAGGATTTTCTGCTTTAGTAGTCATGCTTGCCCAAGGAAGAAGTCTTAAAACTTGCCTTTGCTAGCCTCCTTGAAAACTGGCATGCAGCATTTGAATTGCACTTTACTAATTGGATGAGTCTCACAAGACTTTGATTTGTAAACTGGTCTCCCTAACCTTGATTTGGAAACTGAGTAATTGGAGGAAATATGCATCAAGCAGAGCCAATTTTCTGGCAAGGGAAGCTGTGGAGAACTGTGGTTCCCAGGGTCAGCAGCAACAGGAGTCCTACTGACACCCTCATCAGTGTCAACTGTGGGATCCATGCCCACCAGCAGTGGTTGTAGCATCTTTGCTGGTGTCAGACATAGTGAAGCTAAGTGTTGTTCCTAGCTGCAAGTTTTCCAAGTGTGACATTCTGTCCTTTATGAGCTAATTTCCCTTAATGGGTTTCTTTGCTAATTAAACCAGTTAAAGTGGAATTTGTTATTTTCAGTTTAGAACCCTACCTGACTCAACCCATAATTATATGCCAGGCATTCTGCCAATTACTTTTCATAATCAAAATAATTTTATTCCTTATAGGCATACTCTTATATGGGAATGTTATACAATGAAGCTCAAAGATGTTAAGTAATTTGCCCAAGATCACATAGCTATTTAGTATAGGAGCTGAAACTCAAACCCAATATGCTTTTCCTAACTTATGAAGAAACTGCATGGGTGGCTTACACTGAAATATAAAATGAGGAAATCTTGATGAATTCTAGAATCAGAACCCTAACCTGTAACCAACTTACATCTCAATACTACCTAAGTTAGCTATTCCTATGAATCAGAGGTATTTACTATTTCACATAGATTCTCATCTCTTAGAAAATTTGAAAAAGTGCCCTTCTTTACTGTTTTCCACTTATCCAACTTCTTACTTCCAGCCACAGTTGGATCTCTCCCTGAGTAGCTTGCTTTGCACTTGTGTCTTTCCCACTTAAATCCTATGGCACATGTTGTCTCTATAAATAATTAGCTGGCATCCAGCCTGTGCTACCATATAACTCTCTTTTTGGGTTCTATAGCTCATGGGTCAGCAAAATTTTTCTGGAAAGGGCCAGATAGTAAATACGTTTCTCTTTGCAGTCCATACAGTCCCTGTTGCAGCTACTCAATTCTCCCATTGTAGTAAAAACAGCCATAGACAATCAATAGCAAATGAATGAGCATAGCTGTGTTCCAATATAATTTTATTTTCAAAAACAGGTGGTCACTTGGATTAGTTTGCAGAACCCTGCTATAGTTTAGTGACTCTCAAATGTAAATGTAAAACAGAATCACCCAACCAGAGCTGGGGTGTAGCCAAAAAATTTACTTTTCTAACAAGTCCCAGTGTTCTTTGAGGTAAAGTTGTATTCTGTCCCTACAGTGTGGAATGAGGGTAACGGATAAATGATTACCTTCACCTTCTTCATGAAATATTTTCTAAGGCTTCACAAAACACCCACTGCATTCAACAACTAATTGCCCTTAGTGTTGGCCAATTTGATTAAATATTTTTGCATTGGTTTTGCCTTTTTCTGGTTTTGTTTCCTTTGTCCCTTACTCCTGCCCCATTAAATCACATTCCCAAATAATACACCATTCATAGATCTTTGTTTTATGCCTGTTTTGGGAGGAACTCAGATTAATAACATTGGTACAGGACCAGGACTGGGGTTAGAGATCAACACATGGCATGTAGTAACATGTTCATTGAGAATCTTACCTTTGGTTAATTGTGACAATGGGCATGTGAGATGTGAAGCATTGAATTATATGACAGTTAGGGCATTTAAACAGTATGGGGAAAACTTTAATTATAAGGCTGATGATATAAGTTGAAATTTGTTAACTGCTTTGGAAATTATGACCAAAAAAAATGAAAGGCTTGGTCAGACAGCAATCAACTCAAGGAAACTGGAGTGCCTCCATTGCAATGTTA
This sequence comes from Colobus angolensis palliatus, assembly GCF_000951035.1. Lineage (NCBI taxonomy): Eukaryota > Metazoa > Chordata > Mammalia > Primates > Cercopithecidae > Colobus > Colobus angolensis. Next base: position 422,825 of record NW_012116254.1, on the reverse strand, counting down.
AAGGAAACCCTTCTCCCTATAGCCCCTAAAGACACAGTTCTAAAAATGCATTCCAGTCTTTAATTTTAAGCCTGGAGACTTTCAGTGACAGGTTTTCTATGTCAATGTCAGAGGCCTGGAAAGAAAAGAGTTGAGCCCCGAAATCTAGTAGATAAAGAGTTGGTAGCTGAGCCTGAGAGCCTAAAATTACCAAAGTCCTCTGAAACCTCTATGCCAGCAGAAAAATTTACCTTCCTGAGATTTAGGAGAAGAGTTTCCCAGGCTTGGTGATTCTATAACTACTCACCTAAAGCAATTATCTCTCAAACTTACACTTGCCATCTGCAAGGTCTGCCCCTGCCTCTACCACACGACACTACCTTCATGCCAATACTAGGGTCAGGGCTTAGTGTAATCCAATCAGGAAATTCAGCCACTGCTCTTTGAGGGTATAGTTTACATACTAAATACACTTAAAGTCTGGCTAATATATGCTAGAAATAATTGGTACATACATATGTATATATTATATTCACTTCCATATATATTATGTATATAATATATATGTACCAATTATTTATACACACACACACACACACACACACAGAGAGAGAGAGAGAGAGAGAATATATATGGATGTGAATCTCTAGATTTTTTTAGTGGTTGGGCAAGGGTGTAGATTAAAGATGGTATGTGAACATCCACCACTGTCTTAAGATTCAATATTCTCGAAAGATTTTCTTGCTCTAGTACATTACTGGGGTGGCTTTTTGAAGTTGGGACATAACTCTGTTTACAGAGTAAATGATACAGAAAGTACAAGGACTACTACTGATGAAGTGGTCAGAATGTTCAGAGAAGTAAGCCTCTTGTCATTAAGTCTGTGATTATTAATTGGAGGACCAAGCAGCAATGACTTAGTTCTCTGGGTGGACCCACAGGCATGCCTTTCCTTTAGGCTGTAAAGAACGTACAATGAAGGCAGAACCGGCATCTCTGACAAGCTCAGTGTTGACAATCCTCTAGAGGCCACAATCGAGAGTGAAAGATGGCGCTCGGCACATTACATTACCTATAGGGCATTGTCTCCCTGATAACTCAAATGCGTAAGTCTGGGAACCAAGGGCAAGGAATAGAATTGGGCGCTCTCACCAGCATTTTCAGTCATCCACGTGTGATATTGTTTTCTCATTTCCGCAGACTTAGGGTCTGCTAAGCCTTGACTCTTGAGAACTTCTTTCAGAGGATACAGTAAAGGTTCCAAAGACCTTGAAGCTAGATCTAGCACATGGTCACTTTGAGCTCCTAATGCTAGTAGAAACAAGGGCAGAAAAATGCAAGTTATTATACTGGGGGAATAAATTTATTCCAATTACTCTAAACAGCTAGTCTTCTAGCTATATAACAGGGTCAGAGAGGATTCATTATGATGTCTCTTGTGCTGCCATTTCCAGTGGTAATAGTTAATGGCCAATTGTAGCAACCAAAGTCCAGAAAGCAAGACAATTAAGTACTTGTGGGAGACATTTCAGTCATATTTTAAGCAAGCCAATTAGACCAGTTGACGATCTAGTCAAAAGTGAGGGAATCCTGGAATAATTGAGGGAGGAAGGAAACAATAAATATCAATACGTGTTTAGGACTATGTTGCTACAGTGAAGACTACAGGTTATTCTTCTAACCCTCTTGTGTCAATTGTTTGCAGAGTTTGTGACTGGCTGTCATCTTGAAAGGGCCACTTTGCCATATTGAATTTGGTGAAAGGTATGAATACATCTGAGGAGTCCAAAAACTGGACTGTTTGGGGCCCCATTTGTGTACCACTTCTAAACTTTTTAGCTTTAACTTTTAATTCAACCCCTATTTTAATAGTAAATTCCATGTGTTCTTCAGCTAGGTTCATGTAAGTGTAACCCAAAAGCCTCTTAACTTCTCTTGTTTCTTGGTCCAGAGCATCTCTTATTCTGTATCATAAGACACCCATAGGAATCCACTAGAACTCATACATAAACAACCCAGAAGTGCAAAGTTGTTAATATCCCATTGATAATTGATATGTGTTTCTTCCTTTCTTTCCCTGGACAAAAAGATCTCAGGCATATTTCTTAGATCTCTTGGATTCTGTGGGATAGAGCACCAGCCAGTCATAGTGGTGGAACTCAGCAATGTCCTCTAACATTTTCTTTTTCTGTTTCCCTGCTTGATTGCAAAATTTATCGTTTCTGTTTTCTGTATAGAAACTTTTGTCTGAGGGTCTGCATTGAGAGCAATTTAGTCTAAGCCATTGAAAAATGAGAATTCTCACAGTTTACCCCAGGATTGCCATGAATATCTGAATGTTAGATTGCTTAGTCTAGCAAACATCAAATCCATGGAGACCAGAAAGTTTTAATCTCTTGAACTCTCTACAAGAAAAGAGATACTGTATTAAAAGTAATTGTTGCTTTAAAATAATCTTCACAGGGTAAAAATACTAGAGAAGTTCTGTATTGTGTTTTAATATGGGACATAATGAATCACAAATTCGTATGTAGGTGTGACGGTCTCACAAAGATCATGATTCACTAAAAAAATACAATGTAGGCTGTATTATTTACCTTTGAAATTTTTAAATGTGTTAAAGCAAAGCTAACTTTACTTGAATCTTCTGATGGCTTTTCAATTAACAGGAAAGATAGAGCTTGATAGATTCAGAATATCACAGATTAGCAATTCTAATCATTATTCTAACTGTAGTTTTCTTTTTGTCAATTATAGACCCTTGGGAGTAATCCAAACTGCTGTGTAAAGAAGGCTCAGAAGAACAGTACAATTTAAAATACTAAAGTTGTTTTTATGCTGATTGAGTCTTTCTTTTTTTGAAAACATAAACACTTCTAACAACATTTAGCTTTTTTTTTTTTTTTAAGTTCTTTAAAATTAGAGTATAAAGCATTTTGGGGACATGTTACAAATATATAACTGACCCGATTACACAAAGTAATGAGTAACAAAATGGCTTAGAGTCAATGAATATTAGAGCTAAACTGGGGTCCTAAAAATAACCTATGTATGTCTTATGTTGGCAGCTGAGTTAAGTAAAGGCAAAATGAGATGAAGTAGCTTTCTCATCTGGGGCCAGGACCCTGGTCTCTTGACTGACTTGACTGAAAGTCAATCTCTTCCATCTATTAAAATTTGTTGAAATCATGTATTTTTTTCATTCGTTTTGAATAATTGTATTTGTTTTCACAGAATGTCCTTCTGCTTTTGCCCTGAAACAGAAGCTACTTAAATGAGTAAAATATCAGAATGTGAAAGGGAACCTGAATATGTTACACATGGAAATATGTGTGAGGTACTTTCCACTGGTTAGCACTGGCCTTATAAAAGAACAATCTTCTGGGATGTATCCCCTAGATATATTCCTCCTGAGTGATGATCTTGGTCTATTCATGAAGATAGCCATGGCCACTCCAGTGATATTCCAAGTCTGACTGATTCTCCCAAAGTGAATCAGATGATTTTCCATCACGGTCTGTTTGGCCTGACTCACTGAGTCCCATTCCCACTTCACATTCTAGTCTACTAGGTCCTGTAAACAGGCCGCAATATGTAATTCCAGTACACAGGAAAACTTGCTTCCAAATGAATTTAGAGCAAATCTTATTCTCCTCTACCTATGGAAAAAAAATCTGAGTGTGCAGATGATGTTCAAAACAACTAAATATCTATGTCACACAGTTAAGAGAGTTTACATTGAGATAATAAAAAAAGCACAGAACCCTTGTGGTTTGAAAGAGCAAAAGTTGATTCCTTAAGTGTTATGTGTCCAGTGCAAGTCATCAGGTAGGGATGAGGGAAGGGGAGCAATGCTTATTACAGTTACTTGGGCTGACAGAGGCTCCAAACAACATATGTGTTCAAAGAGGTTACACATGGGAACATGATAACATGTATACAATTTGATAAAGTTTCTTTGGAGAAATTTTACTCCACTTATTTCCAAGGTGGTAGAAGAGGAGAGATAGAAATAATTTGTAGATAGAGGTAATAATGACCATCACAACTCCCTTTTGATAATCCCCCACCAGCACCCATAGAAGAGACTACATAAACCACTTCAGGTTCCTGGTCTACCTCCTACACATCATCAGGCTTAGCCTGTTTTCTCTGTCCTTGCTTCTGTCTTCCCTTCTAGAAGAGTTTCCACTAGGATTTGACTATATGGCATGTGTTTAGCAGTCTTTCTCTCTGTATTGATCTGGTTAAAGCCCTGGATGCTTCCTTTGGAAGCATAGCTATATGCAGCCCACAGGCCAACATCACATCACCCTTGAACGCATCCCAAAAGTCATCCAGAATCTCAGCTTATGTATGGCACCTCAAGTCTATGATGTTACAAAAGGATCTTTCTGAGATAGATTAGGAAAAGGAATGAAGTGAGATTGCCATGAAAAAATACCTGAAACATGGCATTCATATTTTATAAAAAGGACTGACCAAATTGATTTAAAACCTCAGTTTGAGGCCATTGGAAAGACATCAGAGATACCAAGAGGAAATAATTATTTAATTTTTAAATTTTAGTATAGTTGTATTATATGTCTACCTATGTGGGAGATAAATATGTATAAAATATAAATATCTAGAAGCTATTGAGTGAAAAATAAATTTCTGAAAGAATTTTTTCAATTATGTACTTTATTTGAATACTGTTATGTAAGAGGTCAAAGATTCATAAGAAGGGACTAAAAGGCTAAAGTTACAATTGGAACCCAAAGGAATTTGTAGAGATTTTCTGTAAAAATTCCACTTATAACTAAATTCTTTCCAGTTCTCACTATATTGGGAGGTGGAATAATCACTGAAACTGAGAGCTTAACTCTAGGTGCTGTTTAATTTAAACTAGTGTGGAAAATTTGGAAAAGTTAGTTTGCCCTCTGGGCCTAATATCCTCAACTGGATATTGAACTAAATGGTGTGAAAGTTTCCTTTGAGATTGAAATTAGAGAAGTCTTTTCTTCTCGGCATCAAATCTACTTAAATGTGTCAAGGGAGTGAGATCAGAGTAGAATCCTCCTTTAGCTTATTTTATTGACATTTTGGGTGTGGCTCCCCATTTCTCTCGGGTAACAGGTAGCCCCACTCAGAAATGCTACTAGTTTGTAAAAGACCTTGCATTTTTATTATTATTATAGTTTACAAGAGTATAGACTATTCTTCTTTATTCTGTAAGAATTCCAAGGCCAGCTGCATCCTATTTGAGTCACTACACTGGACTCCACACACAGGCATAGATAGCCTTAAAAATGGGTTTTGTAAAAATACTTCCTGGTTCATGCTAGAGAAAGAGGTTGATTCCCAAGATATCTCTCAGTCAGGAGTTACTCTGACCCTAAGAGCAGAACAATCTGATGAGTGTGATCAAGGCGCTAGTCTTGCAGCTCTTTACTCCAAGGGTGCTCAGATGGATAAGACATCTATTGAAAAACCACCTAGGTCAGGTCAGAAGAAAATTTCACAGGCCACGCAGGGCCATTAATTTGCTGAGTGAGATGTGTCTCTAGCCTTGCCCTCCTAATGTAGGAAATGAAGGGGTTTTATTAGAGCAATGGTTACTGAGGCCCATTGTCTAAGTTAGATTAACCTAGGCTCTCTGTATGGTCCTATAAGTTTTCAGGCTTCAGAAAAATGTTTCCTCTGACTGTTTTAATTAAGAATAGACAGAAAAGACAAGGATCTAAGCTGGAAAAGCAGTTTTGAGGCCCATGTAGGAGACAGGAAAGGACAGTAGTAGTGGAGATACTGAAGTGAGATCAGATCCTGGCACTATTTTAAATGCAGCGACACTAATATTCTTTCATGGTTTGAATGAAGACAATAAAAAATAGAGCAAAGGAAAGGTGACTTCAAGTATTTTTGGCCTAAAAACCTGAAGGACAGAGCTGTCATTAACTTAGGGAGAAGACTGTGGGAAAATAGATTACGTTTTTAGATAATTCATATAACTTATTATACCATATAAGATGGTATTATTTAATAATGATATCATTTATATAATTTATTTAACTATGCTTATATTTGTGTATATATATATGAGAAAGGTTTTGAGAACTCAAATTTGAACACTTTAAGTTTCAGATAACTGGCATGTTCATGTATCCCCTAGTGTGTTTTTCTATGCATATATAATATTATGTATACATCTGTAATCATACTCTACATATCATTGAAAAGAGTTAGCCAGCTTGCTTTAGGCAGACAGTAAGAGAAGGGTCCCTCTAGAATCTCGGACCCCTGTTTTGTGCAGATAAGGGAACTTGCATAGGGGGCTTGCCTAAACCTGCCTGCAGGGGCCCTCAAGCGCACTGGGGAAATGGGGTGGAGCCACCAGGAACTTTCGCTTTAGGCAAACAGGGAAACCAGCCTTATCAGCTTTTATGTAAAAGCTCTTGTATTCAACTGTGAAGGGGGCAACTGAAAACCTGCTTTCAAGAACCTTCTTTTTGCTGAGAGCTTTCCTTTTCGCATAATGAATTCGACTCCACTGACTCTTCAATGTCTGCGTGCGTATTTCTTCCAGGTGGTGAGACAACAACCTGAACCTGGCTGAGCTAGGGAACAAAAAAATCCTGCATCATTGTTCTATGACATTCTTCTTTCTTTGGACCCAGGTGAGCAAGGAAGATCTTTGAGAAACTCTACATGCTGCTACTTCTTATAACATGCTTCTTCTCCAGCAGGTCTCAAAGCGATAGAACACCTGGCCTCTAATAAATAATGCAAATTTATTTCTTAATGTAATTCATCTGAAGGATGAATACTTTTCATTTTCTGAAGTTGGCAAGAAAATGTGGTATATTGTGATAAATTAAGCCCCTCAGGCCAAGATGATGTATGGTAAGTTTTGTTGGAAGGATAGGTAAGTCTCTGAGTGTGTTACAGTGACAGGGTATGGAGTGTATGGATAGATTTTTGTCCAGTGTTGAGATTCTCCAGTACTTCACTAAGCCCTAAATCACAAAAACGATTTGGTTCCATGGCACCTTTCCGTTTGTTGTAAACACAAAATGTGCCTTATATTAACCCTTGAGCAATTGACCACAGGATTCTGAGAGCGATTGCTCTAAATTTATTCACCCATGAATAAATTTGGACATGGATGTTTTCATTCCAGCTCAGATAACTCATTATTGAATTCCTTGGAAAGAACTTTGCTCCCTACATAAAAAACAAGCAAACAAACAAAACCCAAAACAAACATGAATTTCCTTTGGAGACAAGGACAATTCTCTAAGGAAGAACTCATATCAGTATTGCTTACAAAGTTACTTGCTTGTCCTTTAGGAACAATAGGCCTCTTATTCCTGTACCTCCCTCCACTCTTTTCCATATTATGCTGCTTAAATGCTCTTGGCTTTGTCTTGCCCACATAAGGCCTGCCTGCAATTATCAGAGAAACCATTCGTACACGAAATGATTGCTCTTTGCTACTCAGAGTTAATACTGCCAGGTCTCTTTTCTTTTTATTCTCCCTCTGAACAAAGATGATGAAGACAGGGGTTACTGATTTGTCCCATTCATGCAACATATGGTTTAACAATCATTTATGGGTTATATTTCTACCTTCAGATCCCAAGCACAGTGCTTCTGTTTTAACAGGTGCAAATAATTGTAATAAGTTATATGGCATATGGGAAAAAGGAAGAAAATGAAAGGATACTAGGGGAAAAAAGTAGTTGCAAAATGGGCAAATTAGCAAAAACAAAAAATGAAAAGTAATCAATGAAAAACTTGCTAAATGTCCAAACTTACTGCTGGCTGACTGAACCCAGTATATTCAGGGAGTATACTTCAGACCCAGAAAAGTTCCTGTGTTGACAGGAGGAGTGAAGGGTGTTCTAAACATCAGCCTGATACAAACCAGCTTCTTTTTTCTGTTCCAAGTTTCCAGCTCTTGGCTCACAAGCAAAGTTACATTTGGCCCAGAATCCCCACAGCTGTCAGTTCTAACAGGGGCCAGAGCAATTTTGTCCACTGGTGTGGAATGTTCCATGAAGTGACCAACAGTACACATTCCAGGCTCTAGGTGACTCCAAGCCTTATATTAGGCATCTGGAAAACAGAAAGTTTACCTGCAAACTGGGAGCAGTTTTTAGACAATAGTCATTGTTTGGAAGACTTTATACAAGCAGAAACTATAGACAGAGCCTGGAACACAGAGCCTGCAAGCTTGTCCAGAACAAGTAATTGAATTGTATCAGACTGTCCTGGAGAAAATTACCCACCTTTGCTAAGAAACTCATAACAGTGATTTCAACAGTGTTCTTTATACACATAGCATATTCTAATAAATATTTAATGCATCTATCAATGAAGGGTTCTTAGTTCATTTTATTAAGTCATGCTCCTTGGTGCCTGCAAGTAGGATGGTAAGACTGATCTTCTATGTACCTGAAATAAAGTGATCGCTCTTGGTAAATGATTAGTGTGATATGAGCTACTCTTTTATAATCAAATCGTCTCATTATATTTTCCTTTTGAAACTGGAGTTCTTATTGAAGTATAATTCACTGACATATGTCAGATTACCCAGAAAATTTAAGACTAAGATCTGTGTGTAGTTGGCTGTCTTTGTTTGTTTCTGCTTCCATAATGAAATACCTGAGACTGGGTAATTTACAAAGAACAGAAATTCGTTTCTCACAGTTCTGGAGAATGAGCAGTTCAATATGGTATTGGTAAGGTCACTCTCTGGTGAGGGCCTGGTCTTTGCTTCCAAGATGGCATCGTGATGCTACATCCATCCTCCACAAAAAAAGAATGCCGTGCCATCACATGAGAAAAAAGGACCTAGCTAGTTCCCTCCAGCCCTTCTATAAGGTTGTTAAAGCCATTCATGAAGATGGAAACCTCTTCTAATCACCACCCAAAGGCTTCACCTCTTAATACTATCACATTTGGGATTATGTGTCAAAATCTGAATTTGGGAGGGACACATACAATCAAATAATAGCAGTGACTTTTGGGATTGTTTTAGAGGGGCTGCTCATCAGAAGAAGTTGAATTGATGAAGTCACATCAGCAGCATTAGTCAATCCCATAAGGACAGCAGTGCAGAAATAGCCTGAACTGAGAGTCTAGACCTACATACCAAGTATTAACCAATCATAGGGTAAAGGCTGTCTTCAACGAGAATGTGCAACTTTAGGAGAAGCAGTTCCATTTGGATGAGGGCAATTTCCAGAAAGGGATGCTCAGTGCGCATTTAGAAGCCACCTCTCTCAGCAGCTAAGAAATGAGCATGTCAGTCCGGAGAGCATATCTGGTAAGCCCAGGGAGGCTTACCACAATCATTGACTACAGTCTACTCCTTACACTCTAATTCCTTACTTGATCATTTAAATTTATTTCTTTTGGAAACAGCTGCTCCAGGATTCCTGTTGATTTTGTTTCCAGGAGGGTTAGTAGGGAACCATATAGTCCCTGGCACTACAAGTGGTCATGAGCTTCTAATAAATACTCATGATCTCCCACCCTCCTACCCATTCTAGATTCCCCTAATCTTGTCTAACATCTCTTCTAATCTAGATAGCTTAGCTTGGTAGGGTGCTCCAAACCCTCATTACAGGCAAACCTCAGAGATATTATGTGTTTGATTCCAGACTAATGCAATAAAGCAAACATCACAATGAAGTGAGTCTCACAAATTTTTTGATTTCCAAGTGCATATAAAAGTTGTTTACATTATACTATAATCCATTAAGTGTGCAGTAGTATTATGTCTTAGAAAACCTACCTACTTTAATGAAAAAATACTTTATTGCTAAAAAATGCTAAAGAACATCTGGTGGCAAAGGGTTTTGCCTCCGTTTTTAGGGATGCTGATTGATAAGGGTGGTGTTTGCTGATGGTGACTGGCAATTTCTTAACATAAGACAATGAAGTTTGTCACATTTATTAACTCCTCTTTTCACAAAAAAAAATGTTCTCTGTAGCATGCAATGCTCTTTGATAGTATTTGACCCACAAAAAAACTTCTTTCAAAATTGGAGCCAATCTTTTCAAGCTCTGCTACTGCTTTATCAACTAAGTTGATGTAATATTCTAAATCCTTTGTTGTCATTTCAACAATGTCCATAGCATCTTCACCAGGTAGATTCCATCTCAAGAAACGACTTTCTTTGCTCATTCTCAAGAAGCAACACCTCATCTATTCAAGTTAGATCAAGAGATTGCAGCAATTTAATAACATCTTTAGGCTTCCCTCCTAATTCTAATTCTCTTCCTATTTTTCCACATCTGCAGTTACTTCTTCCACTAACATGTTTCTTGGTTTTTCTAACATTGGAAGTTTTGAGTTTTGACTAAGTTTCCTGTAGCACACCTCTATATTAAAAATTTTTATCATTATTAGACTGGGGTTATAGTTGGGAAAAGAATATCACAAAGTGCCATTTTTATCACATATCAAGGGTACAAACAATATCACTTATGACTATTGATATTGACTATGGTCCTGATTGAAGTAATTTTTGTCAGATGCCTCCACTGTAAAGTTATGCTGACCCCACACTCCATACTGCTGTCATCGGCAGGAAGTCACTATGTTAGTTCACATTTAGGGAGTGGGATGTTATATGCTCCCCCTTCCTTAGGGTGAAACATCTACATAATTTATTTGGAATTCAATATGAGAGATTTATCTCTTCTCTCCCATTTATTAATTTGCTAACTCATTTGTTAATATTAATATGAAATCATAAAGATTTATTTTATACTTTAGGTTAAAATCCAGCACTACTTTATTTTGATACTCAAATTGTTCCCTCTTTGAACATCAAGAGCTTTTATTTGACTCCTGTGTCACTTTGACATACCCTTATTATTGTGGATTATTGTTGCTATTGTATTGCTTCCTTAGTTTCTGGTACTACAAGATTCCCTAGGCTCAATTGAGTATTTCCTCTTCCAGTTCCCAAATCAGATGTTTCTTTAGGAAACTCTATTTTCTTTCACTGGAGATGAGATAGAAACCAAGATCTAGGTATTAGGTGTGCTCATTGCTATTGGGGTGACATTTTTCAGTTGCTCCAGCTAATAGTAAAAACAACTAATCCACATATATATTAGGGACACATATTAAGTTAAACATGGTTTCTTACTGATGTCTCTCATTCTAATCTGATACCATATAGATCATGTTAGTCACTTTCTTTGTTGTTTATTTACAAATTTCTACTCAACCATTAAGAATATAGTTCCGATCATATGCCATCCATTTCCTTAATTGTTCAGTTACAGTATACATGTATTGTAGCACATTTTTTAACCTTTATCCTCATGAGAAACAATTTTGCCAACTCTTGCTTATTGTGCCATTCATTTTGCCTTTAATGTTGCAGATTCCATTTATCTCCAAAATCACTTAGATTGATACCTCTTCTCATATGCCTTTCAGTGAGATTGTTTTATACATTGGTATTACAATCAGCTTATCTTGTCACAAACAGCATTCTTTCCTGGGATCCTTGACCTCCTAAGTTTTTTTTTTTAATTTTTAAATATTAAGATTAACTATTTTCCCAGGGATGAAGCCAACTTGATTATGGTGGATAAGCTTTTTCATGTGCTTCTGGATTCAGTTTGCCAGTATTTTATTGAGGATTTTTGCATCACTGTTCATCAAGGATATTGGCCTGAAGTTTTCTTTCTTTGTAATATTTCTGCCAGGTTTTGCTATCAGGATGATGCTGGCTTCATAGAATGAGTTAGGGAGGAGTCCTTCTTTTTCAATTTTTTGGAATAGTTTCAGTAGAAATGGTACCAGCTCTTCTTTCTACCTCTGGTAGAATTCAGCTGTGAATTGTCTGATCCTGGGCTTTTTTTTGGTTGTTAGGCTATTTATTACTACCTTAATATCAGAAATCATTATTGGTCTATGCAGGAATTCAGTTTCTTATTGGTTCAGTCTTGGGAGGGTGTATATGTTCAGGAATTTATCCATTTTTTCTACATTTTCTAGTTTATTTACATAGAAGTGTTTATAGTATTCTCTCATGGTTGTATTTCTGTGGGATCAGTAGTGATATCACTCTTATCATTTCGGATTGTGTTTCTTTTACTATTCTCTCTTTTATTAGTCTTACTAGCATTCTATCTATTTTACTAATTTTTTCAAAAAAAAAAAAAATCCAGCTCCTGGATTTGTTGATATTTTGAAGGGTTTTGTGTATCTCTATCTCTGTTAGTTCATCTCTGATTTTGGTTATTTCTTCTTTTCTCCTAGGTTTGGGCTTTGTTTTCTCTAGTTCTTTTAGGTCATGTTAGATTGTTAGGTTGTTAACTTGAGATATTTCTAGCTTTTTGATGTAAACATTTAGTGTGATAAATTTCCCTCTTACACAGCTTTAGTTGCATCTCAGAGATTCTGGTACATTATCTCTTTGTTCTCATTAGTTTTGAATAATTTATTGATTTCTGTCTTAATTTCATTTTTTACCCAAGAGTCATTCAGGAGCAGGTTGTTTAATTTCCACATAGTCATATGGTTTTGAGTGAATCATTAGTTCTAATTTGATTATGCTGTGGTCTGAGATACTGTTTGCCATGATTTCAGTTCTTTCAGATTCACTGAAGGGTATTTGATTTCCAATTATCTGATCGATTTTAGAGTAAGTGCCAACAGGCAAAGGTGGTTCAACATATAAATGTGATTCATCACATAAACACAACTAAAGACAAAAAAAGAAGAAAAAGACTGTCTCAATAAATGCAGAAAAGGCTCTTGATATAATTCAACATTTCTTCATGTTAAAAACTCTCAATAAACTAGGTATGAAGGAACTTACCTCAAAATAATATGAGCCATCTACGACAAACCCACAGCCAATATCACACTAAATGGGCAAAAACTTGGAAACATTCTCCTTGAAAACCAGCACAAGGAAAGGATGCCCTTTCTCATCACTCCTATTTAACAGAGTATTGGAAGTTCTTGCCAGGGCAATTAGGAAAGAGAAAGAAATAAAAGGGTATTCAAATAGGCAGAGAAGAAGTCAAATTATTTTCATTTGCAGATAACATATTCCTATATCAAGAAAATCCCATTGTCTCAGCTTCAAAGTTTCTTAATCTGATAAGCAACTGTAGCAAAGTCTCAGGATACAAAATGAATGTGTAAAAATTGCTAGCATTCCTATATAGAAACAACAGGCAAGCTGACAGCCAAATCATGAATGAACTCCCATTCACAATTGCTAAAAGGAGAACAAAATACCTAGGAATACAGCAAACAAGGGATGTGAAGGAACTCTTCAAGGAGAACCAACCACTGCTCAAGAAAATCAGAGAGGACACAAAAAAATGGAAAAACATTCTATGCTCATAGACAGAAAAAATTAATATCATGAAAATGGTCATACTGCCTGAAGTAATTTATAGATTCAATGCTATTCCCATTAAACTAACATTGACATTCTTCATAGAACTAGAAAAAAAAAAAAAAACTATTTTAAAATTTATCTGAAACCAAAAGAGAGCTCATATGGCCAAGACAATCCCAAGCACAAAGAACAAGCTGGAGACATCATGAAACCCAACTTCAAATTGTACTACAAGGCTACAGTAACAAAACAGCATGGTACCGTTACAAGAACAGACAGAGACTAATGGAACACAATAGAGAACTCAGAAATAAGACTGCATACCTACAACCATCACGTCTTTAACAAACCCAACAAAAACAAGCAATAGAAAAAGATTCCCTATTTAACAAATGATGCTAGAACTGGCTAGCCACATGCAGAAAATTAAAACTGAACCCCCTTCCTTCTACCATATACAAAAATTAACTACATATGGATTAAACACTTCAATGTGAAACTCAAAACTATAAAAGCCCTAGAAGAAAATCTAGGCAATACCATTTAGGACACAGGCACAAGGGAAAATTTCAAAATGAAAATGCCAAAAGTAATTGTAACAAAAGCAAAAAATGACCAATGAGATCTAATTAAACTAAAGAGCTTCTACACAGCCAAAGAAACTGTCATCAGAGTCAACAGACAACCTATAGAATAAGAGAAAATTTTTGAAATCTACCCATCTGACAAAGGAACTTAAAAAAATATCTACAAGGAATTTAAACAAAAATAAGAAACAAATGATCCCATTAAAAAGTTGTCAAAGAACATGAACAGACACTTCTCAAAAGAAAAGATACATGTGGCCAACAGACATAGGAAAAAAAGGTCAACATCACTGATTATTAGAAAAATGCAAATTGAAACCACAATGAGATACCATCTCAATCCAGTTATAATGGCTATTATTAAAAAGTTGGCCAGGTGAGGTGGCTTATGCCTGTAATCCCAGCACTATAGGAGGCTGAGGCAGGTGGATCATGAGGTCAGGAGTTCGAGATCATCCTAGCTAATATGGTTAAACCCTGTCTCTTCTAAAAATACAAAAATTAGCTGGGTGTGGTGGTGTGTGCCTGAAGTCCCAGTTACTCGGGAGGCTGAGGCAGGAGAATCGCTTGAACCCAGGAGGTGGAGGTTGCAGTGAGCTGCGATAGTGCCACTGTACTCCAGGCTGGGGAGAGAGCAAGATTGCATCTCAAAAAAAAATTGAAAAAATAATTGAAAAAAATATTGAAAAAACACAGATGCTGGGCTGAGGTTGCAGTGAAAAACAAACACTTTTACATTGTTGATGGGAGTGTAAATCAGTTCGACTGTTATGGAAGACAGTGTGACAATTCATCTAAGACTTAGAGGCAGAAATACCATTTGTTCCAGAAATCCCATTCCTGGGTATATACCCTAAAGAATATAAATCACTGTATTATAAAGACACATGTGTACGTATGTTCATTGCAGTGCTATTCGTAATAGCAAAGACATGGAATGAATCTAAATGCCTGTCAGCGATAAAGTACATAAAGAAAATGCAGTATATATCTACCATGAAATACTATGCAGCCACAGAAAGGAATAAGATCATGTCCTTTGCAGAGACATGGATGGAGTCCATGTGGAAGTCATTATTCTCAGCAAACAAATGCAGGAAAAGACAACTAAACACCACATATTCTCACTTGTAAGTGGGAGCTGAATGATAAGAACACATGGACCTAAGAGGTGAATAACGCACACTGGGGCCTGTCAGAGGGGTGGGGATGAGTGAGGGAGAACATCAGGAATAACAGCTAATGGATGCTGGACTTAATACACAGGTTATGGGATGATCTGTGGGGAAAACCACCATGGCACATGTTTACATATGTAACAAACCTGCATATCCTACACATGTACCCCTGAGCTTAAGAAAGAAGTTGAAGAAAAAAAAAAAGATTAACTGTGTTGTACAGTACTATAGGTTTTGACAAATATAAAATGTTATGTATCTATGATTACAGTATCACACAGAATAGATTCACCACTCAAAAACTTCCCTGTGGTTCTATATATGCAGCTTCTTCTCCTCCTGAGCCCCTAACACATATAAATCTTTATAGTACAAATTTATCTATTTTTTTCTTTTTTTTTCTTTTTTTTTGCTAAATAAGATTTCATTATATGAATGTAATGTAATTTGTTTACTAATCATCTATTAAGTGACATCTTGGTTGTTTTCAGTTTTTTACAATTATGAATAAAACTGCCATAAACATTCATGTATAAGTTTTTTTTGTGTGTGTGGATATACTTTTCAACTCAACTGAATAAATATCTAAGAGCACAATGACTGAATTACATGGTAAAATTGTATTTAGATACATAAAAAATTGCCAAACATTTTTCCAAAGTGGCTATATCATTTTTCATTTTCACCAGCAGTGAAATGAATGAGAATTGCTCTTGGTCAGCATCCTTACCAGAATTTGGCATTGTTCTTTTTGGAATTTTACCCATTCTAATTGTTGTATAATTGAATCTTGTTCTTCTATTATTTGCAATTCCTTAAGGACATGTAAGAGTGAATATTTTATACGCTTATTTCCCATCAGTATATCTTCTTTTTTGTCACCAAATTTGGACAGAGAATGTCCATATATTTTCTTTGCTGAGATATCTGTTCAAATCTTTTGCCCATTTGGAAAATTGCATTATTTTCTTATGGCTGAGTTTTAGAATTTTTAAAATATTTTAGATACAAGCATTTTATCAGATAAGTGTTTTGCAAATATTTCCTTCCAAATGGTTCATTGCTGTTATATAGGAAAGCAATTCTCCTGTATTTTAATCTAATCTTGTGAACTTGTTAAAAATTACTTATTAGTTCTAGGAGATTTTTATTAATTCAATGAAATTTTACTACATAGATAATCATGCCTCATGGAAACAAATACAGTTATACTGATTCTTTTTAATGTTTATAGTTTTAATTAACTTTTCTTGTCCTATTGCACTAGCTAGGACTTCCAGTACAATGCTGAATGGAAGCAATAAAAGTAAACATTCTTACCTAACTCCTAATCTTAAGGTACATGTAGTTTTTGCCATCAAATATAACGCTAGCAGCAGATTTTTTGCAGATATTCTTTATCAAGTTGAGAAAGTTTCCTCTAATCCTAGTTTGCCTAGAGTTTTTATCAGGAATGATGCTGAATTTGGTCAAATTATTTTTCTGCATCAATTGAAATTCTCATATTTCTTTTATAGCATTCTGATTTATTAAATTAATTGACTTTAAAATGTTGAACTAGTCTTGCTGGGAGCAAATTTTACTTGGGCATGGTGTATAATTCTTTTTGTACACTATTGGTATAATTTATTAAAATTGTGTTGATAATTTATTCAACTCTGTTCAGGAGAAATATTGCTTTGTAGATTTTCTTTCTTGAAAGGTATTTATTGGGTTTTGATATCAAGTTTTTTTAAGGGTGACCTCATGGAATGAGTTAAAACATGTTTTATCTGCTTTTATTCTCTGTAATAGAAGAGAATATAGAGAATTGATATCACTTTCCCTAAAATATTTGGTAGAGTTCACCAATGAAACAATGTGAGCCTGATGTCTCTTGTTTGGAAGGCGATTAATTATACTTTTTAAAATTAATATACACTTATTCAATTAAATTAATATATACTTACTCCATTTTTTAAGTTTTGGTAGTTCATGTCTTTCAAGTAATTGGTTCATTTCATCTAGGTTATCAGATTTGTAGGTGTATGGCTCAGCTGTTCTTAGTATTCTTTAATTATACTTTCAATGCCTGTGAGATCAATAGCCATGATACCACTTTCATTTATCAGTTTCATTCATCTTTTATTTTATTGATATTATGATCATTTTTCAAAATAGAAAGTTTTTGTTTCATTATTTTCTCTATGGGTATCTTGTTTTATTTTCATTGATTTCTTTTCTATTTTTTATTATTGCTGATTTTCTGCTTCCTTTAGGATTAAATTACTTTTATTTCTACAGTTTCCTAGGGCAGAAACAAATTATTGATTTTACAGCTTTCTTATAATTCTATGCCATAGTTTCTCTCTAAACACTGCTTTTACACCATTCCACAAATTGATAAGCTGTACTTTCATTTTTGTTTACTTCAAAATACATTTAAATTAATTATGAGCCATTTTATTTTTCTGTTATTTGGAAGTATGTTGTTTAATCCCTAAATATTTTGAACTTTCCACCTTTCTTTATGTTGATTTCTAGTTCAATTCTATTGCAGTCTGAGAACACAGTTTGCATAACTTATATTCCTTTAAATGTGTTTAGGTGTAAGGTTTTCCTTGTCCAGAATATAGTCTATATTGATGAATCTTACATGTGAGCTTCAAAAAAATGTGTATTTTGCTGTTGTTGGCTAAAGTAGTCTACAAATTTCAGATGCAATTAATCAATGGTAGTATATCATTGATTATATTTGCCTGCTGTATCTATCAGTAACTCAAAAAAGAGGATCAGGAAATTTTGTGGGTATTTTTTTTTTCTTTTTTTTTTTGGACGCAGTTCTGTAGGCAGTAATTCAAGCCTATTACTTAGAATTCCTGGAATTGTAAAATTGTAATGCCAGGATATGTGTATTTTCCTTTTTTTTTTTTTTTTTTTTGTTGAAACGGAGTCTTGCTCTGTAGCCCAGGCTGGAGTGCAGTGGCGTGATCTCGGCTCACAGCAGCCTCCACCTCCCAGGTCCCGGTTCAAGCAATTCTCCTCCCTCAGCCTCCCGAATAGCTGGGATTACAAGCATGTGCCACCATGCACAGCTAATTTTTGTATTTTTAGTAGAGACGGGGTTTCACCATATTGGCCAGTCTGGTCTCAAACTCCTGACCTCGTGATCCGCCCATCTTGGCTTCCCAAAGTGCTGAGATTACAGGTGTGAGCCACCGCACCCAGCCAAGTTATGTGTATTTTTAAAGCACCATGAGTGGTTTTCTTGTGGATAGTGCAACTAGAGCAGCCAAGGACTACCTCCATGAGAATTAATTTGTTGATACAGTTTCTCTCAAAAGTGAAATGAATTTAGTTTTATAAGTGGTGAAATTTTGATATCAGACCTGTCAAACACCAAATTTTCAACAAATTTAGTTTAAGATTTAATTGGCTTTTATTAGTGATTCATGAATTGGTCAGCACCACATCTATGAAATAGAAAAGGTACTCTCATAAGTTGAGCAGAAGTGAGTCCTATAGACAGAAAAGGCTGAGGAAAGCGGAAACAAAGAACAAAAATCGAATTGATATTTCAAACTTTCTTTCCTTCTACAGTTAAAACAGAGGGGACTTCCTTATCATGCCAGCTTGAGTACACTAGGCTTCTTTCTATCGGCTTCTGTAAATTTCCATTTCTTAGAAAATTAGTCCATCTTAAAGTTCAGTTTAATTACATGACACCTAGCACAAGTGACACCATCCTGACTTGGTCTGGTCTGTTGGGGTTAAGTGCATAAAGTCAGTCCAAAACAAAGACTTCTGGTAAATTTTATTTAACAGAGCATAAGGCATTCTTTGGAAGGCTTCCTTTAGCAAGTACAGTGCTTTGGGACCATGGACAGCTGAAGAACATATGTAGATAGATATGTTTATTACAACACCTAAACATTCCATGTGTTACCTTGATAGTTTTGGGTTTTATGGGACTATAGACATCCAGCCATGAGCTTTCCTGCTCTTGCCAGATCATTCCCAAACATTGGGAAAAGTTCTCCACTCAGCTATCAGGTGGACTAGCTGCACCAATCCTCTGCCAATCCTCTGGTTACTACAAAGCCTGCCTACCATAGCCCCTGCTGGTTCACTCTACTTCTACATAAATAACCCTGCCAATGTGACCCTGTATGGAGTGTAGTGTTCCCCTACCCAAGTCTGTGAGGATCTGTGACTGATAAACTGCTGCCAATCTTATCTGTCAAGTTTTGGATGTCACGTATTTGGCCATCTCACACTATTTAGGGTGAGATATCCCTCTATTCCCAGCAGATAAGTAGGAGGTAATCAGAATAATGTGGAGTATCTAAAACGAAGGGGAATGAAGCAGGAACAAGAAAGGAGAACATTAAAGAAGAACTATAGAGACACTGCCTAAAAACAAAAATAAAGTGTCTAGTCCTTTAGGCAATAACAGAATTAATTAGAAAATTAAATTTAAAAATTGGCACAACTGAGGACAAAATACTATTTTCTATAAATTACATGTTTTTATTGCAAAATTTCAATACAAATAACATTTCAAATAACACCAATAAGCATTTTCTTAGATGAAATATTTTAAGAAAGATAGAGATGTCAATTTGTATAGGAACATCATAGACTTTCTAAAGATGTTGTAATATTCACCCTTATCTTTAGAAATATGGAATCAGAACTGTGAACAGTTTTTCCTGCTGGTTCTGTTGAATTTTCCTTAAACCAACAATCACCAAAGGTATGCCAGTGTGAACAGAGTACTTCTCTAAAATGAAACCAATAGGGGGCTTGTTCCAAGAAATGCCTTACTAGGTAAGCAGGCTAAACGTGCTGAGCAGCAGTTTAGAGGCACTCTGCTATGTTTCCTTTTTATTTACTTATTTTTGTTTGTTTATGTTTTCAGAAAACATAGCCTCTGAAGTCCAGGCTAGTGATAATTATTCAGATTCTCTCAAAAGCACAGTTACTTTACCCAAAGGCATTGTCTTTGTAGAATTGAAGTCTTTGGATTGAAGTACTCTTGGTATAAATTCCTTCTTTAGATTAAAAAATAAAAAGGCAAATATTAAATTTATTATGACTTCTGTTTGATAAAAAATGAAGAACTTGATACCAATTAAAAGATTCCATAGTCTATTATTTTTTATAATGCTCATGCTCATTTTAATGTAAGATTTCAGCTTGTACCTTCTTTGAATAAGAGAAGGTAGAAAGTGAGAAACTTAAGCAATAATGAAACTCTTCTAAGGAAATGAAAGCATGATGAGGCTTACACTAGATGTACTAGATGTCATAATTTTTTGATAACTCTCCTAAAACTCTCTTTTATTCATTCCCATTCCTCTGAAACAACCTATTATTTTGTTCTCCTATAATGTTTTATTTAAAGCTCTTCTAAAAACAGGTATTAGATTGAAACACAGTGAATTATCCATGTGGTGTTTTTTTTCTGATTTTATACTTACCCATCTGTATATCTCTAGCATGGCGGCAGGCTTTAAGTAGATATTCAAAAATATTTATCGAGTTTTATTGACTGTGCTGTTTGCATTGTTAATTAATGCCAGTGGTGTTCAGGGTCTTTTGTCTCTTAGCATCTTCACCTACAGTCATTAGCATCTTCACCTATAGTCCCACTCAAAGATCACAGGACCAACAAGAGCATCATTACAGGAAAAAAAAATACTTTAAAAACTATTTGGCTCAAGAAGAAGTCATCTCTAATCTAAAAGGGAAAGAAGAAAGGGCTTTGTCATTGTAAATGATCATGATGTCAACTGGTTCAGAGACTCAGTTCCCTCTTGGGTTTAGAACATGTTCTCAACTTGGCCCCTGACTTTCGTCTGACTTTTAGAACACCTGAACACAAACTGATCTTATTACTCATCCTTTTTTTTTTGTACCACACTCACCCTGCAAGTCCAATTAGATATGTTTCTCTTTGCCAAGCCACTCTCTGGGCTGAGAATGAAGATTCCAAAACAATAAAAGTAAGAGTTGTGTTGGTGGATTGAGCCTTCTTTGTCAAAACCAGCAGCCATATCACTTCCCAGCAGTCTTGCTTTTCAACTCTTTTCCTCCTGTTTCATTTAACTATATCAGTACTCAATAATGTCTTACTGAGTTCTATTACCACTTTGCTTAATTCTCCAATTTTCTCTTCCTTAATTGTGAATAGGCATGCTTTGCATTCAGTCACTCTTTAGTTCATGGGACCCTATTTTCAGCAAAGAAAAGTCTACATTTGTGAAGAGGCCTTGAGGGGCTGTGGCCATTGAGCTCACTTAGCCCAGTCGAATCTAAAATGGATCTCTTAGAAACACAAATGGGAGCAGAGCAAGCATGGCATGGAGAAAAAAAGGATATGGAGATGTTAGTGGAATTTCATATATAGGTAACCACAGACAAGTTCTACCTAATGATTTCCATCTGAATCCCTCCATTAAAGTTTTACTACTCAGCCTTACAAAGCTTTTCCACCTATTAAAATACTGTTTACACAAATTTTGATCAGTTACGTCTCAATGTGAATGTCTTTAGCACAGTATTTCCCCAAAGCACATTTTAATAGTGGAGAGGGACTATTTCTCACAGGTAGCTGCGTACCTGAGGCATCTGGGGAGGATTCCCAGAGGTGAGAAAAGTAGAGCAGAAAAGAATAACAGGGAACTCTGGCAAACAAAACTTAAGGTTTTCAGGAAGAATTGCCTTGCATTTTCATGTTGCTTAATCTCCCTATCTTGGTCCTGTATGGAAACAATAGCAATGTCTACGCTCAAAAAAGTTAATTTACTCTAAGTAAATTATTTTAATAATGGAAAAGGTTTTTTTCTAATTACCATGCAATTCTTAAGAATGCTGGAGTTTCCTACTGGTTATCCCACCTGAGGCAGCATACTCCAGGCAGTTGGTATTTTAAGCAGCCAGCGCTTTCCAAAAGACACAAAACGTCATTGTCTTAGTTCTGTGCTGCTCTCCACAAATAACTAACTTAGACCTGGTACTCTTCCACTTAATCACTGTTTGTAGATTGGCTGCCCTTCACTTAGATCTTTCTTGTTCAATCTATCAAAGGTATATACATGTATGTATGTTTGTGTGTGTGTGTGTGTGTGTGTGTGTTACCTTAGAGTTTAGCACTTATTTGATTTACTAAACCTTCACAGGAATTTTTAACTCCAATTTGTTAACCCTAGAAGTAAGCATTTTTTTTCTTCATCTAATAAGAAGTCCTCTAAATCAATATCTAACTGACTCATATATTCTTTTACCATGATCAGTCACTAAGGTTTTTTGTGTTTCCCCTTCTATAATTTTACTGATTCTTATTCTTTGACATTTTCAAAGCAAGAACAGCCTTTTTGAATTCATTAGTGGGGTTCTTAGCTGGATACTTGCCCCCTGTGAATTCCAGCCCTTCACAGTTCAACTTTCTCCAGCACATAATTGCAAGTTCTACATCGCTCCCCTCTGATTATTACTTTTAAAAATTGCCTCTGTTGATTACCTGCGTTCTTTCAGTAAGGCCCTGTGAGAGTCCTCTAATTTTTGAAGCTTTGCTGGATTCCAGTTCACCACCAGGATAAGAAGAAAATGAGAACATTTTTGTCCCTTGCTATGAGGAAGTAGCTTAAAGCAATCTCTCTCCAAATGTCCTTCTGCCTCCATTTCCCACCTGCACCCCAACACACAGGCACCAGGAAATCTCAGCAGGACAGCCAAGTGCTTCATGCAGAAGCAATTAGACAAGGTTATAAGATTCTCTTCACCTTCTCCTCCATGATCCCCGCAGCTTATGCAGCCTTCAGGGTAAGCAGGAAACAGTAGAGAAGTCACCAAACTCACAGAACCTCTCACAGCAAGCGAATCATTTCAATGTATCACATTTAACTAATTCACTAGTTAGAGATCAGGCCTGCCAACATACTGAATCTTTCTCCCTCTGTAGTTCGATATTAACACTTAATAGAAACTTTACCTATAAACTCCCACTTTGGGAGGGGGTGTGTTTTAGGGTCCAGATGACTGGCAGTAAATTCCTTATCAAAAAATTTATGGAATTGCAGTGAGACAACCTTATTTTTGCAAAGAAAACTTTTAATATTAATATTAATATTATATTGAGTCAGTCTTATTTACTTATAAACTATGTTTGAACGCCAGTTTGCAATTTGTCCAGCAGGGTGGTCTATTTAGTACTGACAAATGGTGACAAAGAATAACTAAGAAATTTAGAATGTGACACCATAATCTCTCCTGGCACATCCACATCAGCAGTCTTTAAACTGCAAGAAAATTAAGAAAATGAAAAAAGAGGAAAAAGAAGAGGAAAGTCTGGTAGTTGGCAGCTAGAAGCTGAGAGCCAAAGAAGCCAGGCTGGGCTGTTAGCAACTGAACATGAACCAAAATCACAAAACAAAACTTTCACAGACAAACCCATTGTGTGACCTTGGAGGAACATAACAGTGACCCAGAGACTCTATGATGAAACTAGCTGGAAAAGACACCATGGACCCACAAAAATATGTATCTCCTCTTCTAGCTAACATGAATGACCACTGTTTGTTCACCAGTAACAGCTCTAATTTCACATTAATCCTCTCACCTCTAGCTAAAAGTTACCAAGATACCCAATCACAGCATTACCCCTGCTTCCTGACAGCCTGCAATTCCGAAATGGCCACTGCTTTTTGTACAACCACCTTAGAATCATCTTGTACATATTCGAGTTCCAGAATAACCTCTTCATAACTCTCTTTTACCACGATGCTGTTTGTTTGCTCTTATGTGTATTCTTCTTTGCTGCTGGAAGCTAAATAAACCCAACTTTGTTTGAGTGCAGGCCTGCATCTACAGGTCATTGGTTGACGTGTTTAAAAATGTAATACTTGTTATAAACTTAATACTTTTGTACTTCCAGTAATTCATATGCTGAAACTATACCCTCTACTGTAACAATATTAGAAGGCGGGGTCTTTGGGAGGTAATAAGGATTAGATGAGGTCATGAGAATTGAGCCCTCATGAATGAAATTTTTGTCCTTATAGGAATCCCAAGAGAGCTTGCTTCCTCTATCTGCCATTTGGGGACACCACTAGGAGACAAGCATCTAAGAACCAGGAGAGTATTAGGCCATTCTTGCATTGCTATAAAGAAATACCTGAGACTGTGTAATTTTTTTTTTAAAAAAAGATTTAATTGGCTCATGTTTCTTCAGGCTATGCAACAAGCATGGCACTGGCATCTGCCCAGCTCCTGGGAACACCTTAAGGAACTTTGACTCATGTCAGAAGGTGAAGTGACAGCAGGCACTTCACATGCCAAAAGCAGGAGCAAAGAGGGGCTGTGGAAGGTGCCATATACTTTTAAATTGCCAGATCTCATGTGGACTCAGAGGGAGAGCTCACTTATCACCAAGGGTATGGCCCAAGACATTCATGAGAAATCCACTCCCATGATCTCAACACCTCCCACCAGGTCACACCTCCAACATTGAGGATTGCATTTCAACACGAGATTTAGGTGGGGACAAATATACAAACTATATCAATGCCAGACATTAAATCTATTTGCCCCTTGATCTTGGACTCCACAGCCTCCAGAACTGACTGTGAGGAATATATTTGGATTGTTTATAAGCCACCCAGTTTATGATATTCTGTTATAGCAGCCTAAATGGAATAAGACAGCACTTTTTACAGATGATTAACTATAAGGACTTAATCTTATCCATACATTCTTAAAGTATTTTTAAATTACATTCATTCTTTTTTTTTCCAAATTAATACAGTTTGACCACTGTAGGAAATTTGGAAAACACATGATTACATTTTTAAAAAATATCTTTTTTAGCCATGCCATTATCTACACTAGTACTACTTTTATAGATATTAATGCTACCACCATCACTTATTGATACTTATAGAGTATCAGTGACACAAATAAGCAAGTTATATGTAATAATGTAGTAAGATAGAGTTTTTAATCCTTATTTCACAGATTAGGAATCTGCAACTGAGAAAGTTCACAAAACTAGTAAGTGACAGAGCTAGTATTTAAGCCCTTGTGTGTTTTAAGAAATATTTTTCCAGCTGCATCCATGTCCCTACAAAGGACGCAAACTCATCCTTTTTTATGGCTGCATAGTATTCCATGGTGTATATGTGCCACATTTTCTTAATCCAGTCTGTCACAGATGGACATGTGGGTTGATTCCAAGTCTTTGCTATTGTGAATAGTGCAGCAATAAACATACGTGTGCATGTGTCTTTGTAGTAGAATAATTTATACATCATTCTTAGCAAACTATCACAAGAACAGAAAACCAAACACTGCATGTTCTCACTCATAGGTGGGAACTGAACAATGAGATCACTTGGACTCGGGAAGGGGAACATCACACACTGGGGCCTATCATGGGGAGGGGGGAGGGGGGAGGGATTGCATTGGGGAGTTATACCTGATATAAATGATGAATTGATGGGTGCTGACGAGTTGATGGGTGCAGCACACCAACATGGCACAAGTATACATATGTAACAAACCTGCACGTTATGCACATGTACCCTAGAACTTAAAGTACAATAATAAAAAAAAAAATAAAATAAAATAAAATAAAAAAATTAAAAAAAAAGAAATATTTTTTACATAAGTTCACTTTGTCTTATCTACTTTCTTAAAGGCTCTAACTCCAAATACAGTCATATTTTAAAATACTAGGGGTTAGGAGTTTAACATGTGAATTTAGAGGGACACAATTCAGCTCATAATATTAATACATGGTCTCATTTTCTTCCTTTCTTTTAAAATATATGAAAACTTTGGATTATGTTGCATATATTGTAGAGTTCTTTTTATATACAATTATCATGAGTATTTATAACTTTAAGTATTTTATAAATATAATTTTTAATGGCATTAAATTATTTTTTAATGTAGACACCTATACATTTTATCTCATAGTCTCTTGGGATAATAAATTACTAAAATATTCTGTCTATTTAGAGAACAGTGTTGCTTTTAATTTAAAATTTTATTAAAGAGTGAACCTCACAGGGGTGCTGACTCCAAGGGACTCCTTTATAACATCAAAAAACTTACTAAAAAATATCTCACATATAGTTAACAATATTTGTCTTGATTCAACATATATTTAAATTTACTCTATCAAAACCTTTCAATATTTGATAAACACACATAACAGATTAAAAAACTTGTTATATCTAAGTCAACCTAAGGAATTACTAGTTTACAAAACTCGTGCTACAAAAAGAAAATTGAAACACTGTTAAGAGAAATTACTTGCTAAGTTCTGTTGTAGGTAGACTCAACATTTAAACCAGGCCTCTGTACTTCACATAACCATGTCTCAGAACTTTTGATTTTTAGTGGAAATACTGGAAAGGTTTTTTAAATTGAGTATCATTGAAATTCATTGACACACTCTCTATTTTTTTTTTTTTTGGAAATGTAAGTAGGGTCATCATATAATGTAGAGTCTAAACCAGGACTCTCCTCTTTTTTTTTTTTTTTTTTATAATGTGCTTTTTAACAGCCCCAACCAGACATAGGTGTAAATTAGAACGGAATCAGGCAAATCAGGACCTATTATCAACATACTCCTAAGCAAAAATGTCAATTGTGCTCAAGAGACTATGAGGTCAAATCATAAGCATGGAGTACAAATATGTCATTGCTAACCACCAATATTTTTATGTTATATTTTCCAAAAGGTAGGCAAAAATGTTGAAACACTATACTAATGGGCCAAAGGGTACACGATCAAAATAGGTTTAAATAATGAGTGACGCACAATACAACTTATCATGAAATATAAAGTGCAGTTTTTAAAAAATGCACACACACATATAATTACGTATGTATACACACATATAAGTACAATTTATTTATACAAATAAAACGTACAAATAATAATTTACTTTTTTTGTAATTTAGCAAAAAAAAAAAAAAAATGAAGCAATGTCGGCCAAAAAAAGTGAAGTAAAAAACTTCAAATTCTTCCCTTCCATTAAAAAATATTAAAAAGTGGATAAAAACTGTTGGAATCAATTTTTCTTTTTTTGAAATTCTAGGTATTAACCAAAGGGTTCTGAAAAGCTTTGCTGGGAACTCTTACGCAAGAAAAACTAGGCACCATTTATTCAAGAAAAAAAAATGGCTAATTCTTGGTAATAATAGCAAACTTTCTGGCATTTTAAATTGCCCCAGCCACTCTTTACTCCGAAGCTTGGTACCCATGAAAATAACAGGCTGAGGATGGGCATGGTAGCTTATGCCTGTAATTCCAGCACTTTGGAAGGCTGAGGCGGAAGGATTGTTTGAACCCAGGAATTTGAGACCAGCCAAGGCAACAGAAAGAGACCTTGTCTCTTCCAAAAATTAGAAAATTAGTTGGGTGTGGTGACACACACTTGTAGTTTTGACTATCTGGGAGGCTAAAGTGGGAGGACTGCTTGAGCCTGGGAGATAGAGGCTACCATGAGCCAGTGGTCAAACCACCACACTCCCACCTGGGCAACAGAGTGAGAGGGAGGAGGAAGTGGGGGAGGGGGGGGAGGGGGAGGAGGAGGAGGAAACAGGCTGCGTTCCAGCACCAAAGTGTTTAAAGGAGAATTACTCGTAAAAAACTATAATTCGTTATTTGATTTGACCTGTTCCCAGTTGCTTGCTGAAAGAACAATTTAAAAAGCTTGCACTTATTTTAACAAATTTTAAGCTAACTTAGTACTAAAGTTGCTTCCCAGGTGGTATTGTGAAAACATTTATAAACTAATATCTTAGGTTGCCACTGCCTGAGGTACTAGATAGCAGTTGGAACAGATAATAAGCTAACCAAAAAGCTTGAGAAGAAAGGCTGAGGAATGAAATGTTATTAAGTGTTTTGAAAAGTCCCAACATATTCCTGGAATCTAAAAGCCCACCTACATGTTCAGGGCTGTATGTGTGTTCAGGAAAGATAAGGAGATTTTCCTAAGATCTCATCTCCTGCTGACCCTGAAGCTTAGTGAAAGCAGGAAGTGAAGGCTAAGGCAAAATTGTTAACTGCCTTGATGAATGTAGAAAATGTGCCCCAAATAGACACAGAATCCCTCAGCAAAGACTAGGAGATTTTTTGGTTCTAATCACTTAAAAAAAAAAAAAAGACCATTAGCTGATCATGAAGAAAACATAACAGAAACTCCAGGGGACATTTGTAAGAACTAATAACAAACTTTATGGACTAAGTTCACGATAGTACCAAACAAGCAACAACAGCTATAGGAGAATGAACAACAGATCTTGACAAATCCCTGGGAAGGAGATAGGTTCTGATTTCCAAAGTTGGTGCATTCATTATAATAGTCAAGTGTCCAGTTTACAGAATAAAAAGCATGGCAATAGACAGAAACTAAAATACATTGATATGAACTATGCCTGAGAAAGCTCAGGTTTACTGACTAAGAATTTCTAGGATTGTCATTCAGATCTACAATTTTAATAACTTCCTTGCATGATTCTAGGTTTAGAACACATTGGTACCTAACTATATTGGCAGTTTTTTTTTTTTTTTTTCAAATTTTATTTTAGGTTTGAGGGTTCTTGTGCAGGTTTGTTGTATAGGTAAATTGGATGTCCTAGGGGTTTGGTGCACAGATTATATCACCACCCAGTTAGTAAGCATAGTACACATTTGCTGGTGTTTATTGACATAAAGTATTCCTAAATGATCAAATTATAGAATTCCATAATTTTAAATGGCCTCAGTGGACTTAAGGTTAAACTTATTTTAACTGAATATTTCTAGTAATAAGAAAAAGAGCTCATTACTCACACCAGTTACAATGGGAATCTCATAAGATTTTGTATTTCTAAAGATTGAAGAATTTCACATATATACTCATTTTTTGAGGAATGTAAAATTAATACAACTATGTTCATTCTCCAGTTACAGAAAGTTGTTTTCATAAAGGTTAAACATAGAGTAACATATCTAGTTAGCAACATTACTAAGATTAAAAGAAAAATATACCATTTTGTTTCATTTATAAACGTACAACACACATACACACGTACATTTATACAAATCATGTGCATAGAAAAGATATTCACCAAGGTCATCTTGATGAATAAAACATTATTTTGGAATGAATAGTTCATTTTTGTGTAATTTTAATTTATTTAAAACCACCAAGAAATTCCAATATGTCCTTTATCCATTTTCACCAATTGCCTATATTTTGCTCCATTTGCCCTACTTTCTCTTTTTTCTTCATATATATTAAATATGTGCATATATGTGTATGTCTCTCTCAGCTTAAACAACTTCCTTTAGCATTTATTATAATGCAATTCTATGAGCAATTAATTACCTCAGTTTTTGTTTACTGAAAATAGTTTTACTTGACACTCATTTTTGAAGGACATTTTTGCTGGTTATAGTATTTTGGGTTGACGGAATTTATTTCTCTTTTTTGTTTTCTTGATTTTAAGAGTTAATTATAGATAGTAAGTTATCATACATATTGCTGTTTCAATAAGGTTTTTTTAATTCAGAATTTTTTTTGAAGACATCTTTAGCTTTCGTCAGCTTAATTATGTGCCTAAGCATGGTTCTTTTTTTTGCATTTATCCTGCTTGAAGTTTACTGAGCTACTTGGAACTGTACATATTGTTTATTTGCAAAATTTTGGAAAATTTGAACTCTTATACATTGCTAAATATGTTTTTTTCTGCTCTTTTAAGTTTCTCTTCTCTCTGCAACTTTGATTACTATTGTCTTATGGTTTGCAAGTCTCTATATAATTTAAACAGTTTTCTCTATTTTTTTCTTCAGAATAGATAATTTCTATTGACTTGATTTTGTGCAGTATCTAATAAAATGTTAAGTCAATTGAGTAAAGTTTTTGTTTTTTCAGATCTGGTCATTTTCAGCTCTACAATTTCATTTTAGTTCTTTTTTTATATAGTATGTCTTTATCTTTTACTATTTCCTGACTGTGCAGTCATAATCCATACTTCAAGTTCTTAAACATATTTACAATACTTATGTTTAAGTCCTTACTTAATACAAATACCTGAGTCATCTCATTTTTTTTCCTTGACTGATTTCTCCTAAGACTATTAATCACATTTTCTGCTTCTTTGCGTATTTTAAAAATTTCTGATGGCATATTTGACATTGATGATGATTCATAGATGATGTCACCATTAAAAAAATGATTTTGAGTTTTGTTCAATTATAAGCTAAATTACTGGAAAATTATCTTGTCCCTGTTAGGTATACGTTTATTCCTTATTAAAACAGACCCATTTTAGTTTAGAACCTAGTCCTAAATCATGACTTTGACTTTAAGTCAGGGTTAAGCAATTATGACCCATAGCCCAAATCTGGCCTGTTGCTTGTTTTCATGAAAAGATATTATTGGAACATAGCCATACTTGTTCATTTGTATCTAGTCTATGGGCACTTTCACATTATAATGGTAGATTTGTGCAGTTGGGACAGAAATTGTATGTCTCACAAAGCTTAAAATATTTACTATTTAGCCTTCTACAGTAAAAGTTGTCTAATCTTTATTCTGGAGCATGGTCCTTGCTCTTCACTCACAGCCTTTAATGGGCTACATGTAAATTGCTGGGATGATCAACAAGGTCTTTCTATTATGGCAGAGTCAGAATTTCAATATTTTAAGGATCACTTTTTAAAACTCTTGTGTGTGAGTGTGAGAGAATGTAAAGAGTCTTTTCATGGCCGTGGCCTTTGCCCATTTTTCTAATAAATTGTTGGTCCTTTTATCTTAACTCTGTAGATTTAAAAATATATGTTAGGGTTAGTACGTTTTTATTTTTTATATATCTTGCAAACATTTTCTCACAGTTTTTATGACTTTGAATATTGTTGACAAGCAAAAGATGCATTTTAATGTAGTAAAATATATTTACCATTTCCTTTGTTTTAAGAGTTCTCAGTTGCAGCATGATGGCTAGTTTGAAGAAGAAAATGTTTTGTTCTGGGAATTGACCTGTGCAATGCAGGATGTGCAGTCTCATTCTTGACCTCTACCTACATGATACCAGTTACACACACCTCATTTTCTTTTCAGTTGCCACCAAATTACCCACGGACATTTCTAGATGTTACCTGTACAACAAAATCACACCTAATTGAGAACTATTATTTTATTGCATTTGAGTTTTAAATTATAAATATAAAAGCTTTTTCTACACCAATGCTGAAGTGGAATTTCTTCTAATATTCCTATGGTTTTATTCATCCATTATTCATTTTTACATTTAGATATTGAAGTCATTTGGAGCTTTTTACTGTGTATGTTATAGGGTATGGATATATTTTCTTGTTCTATATAGTTATATGGTTGTTCCATCATTACTTATTAAAAAGTGCATCTTTGCCCTAAAGATTTGAGGTACATGTAATGTACTAATTTTCGTATATATTAGAATTTATTTCTGGACCTTCTAGTCTACTCTTAACTCTTTCTGGCTATTTAAATTATATATAGACTGTATGGTAATTTAATACCATACAGGGATAATATACTATTGTAGCTTTTTTATGTTTTTCTACATATTTGTTTATAATTATTTTATGTCAAATTTACTGTTAACTTGTCTAGCTTCATAAAAATATTATTTGTATTTCTTTTGAGATGTTTTAAACTTTAAAAAGCAACTGGCATGCTCATGATGTCTATGAATCATTTATCCAAGTAAAAAGAAATATATTTCCATTTAACTATATCTGTTTTTCTATCTTTCAGGGTGTTTACAATTTTTTCTTATATAACTTTCACAATTATTTAAGTTAATTTTATGCATTTTTGTCTTCATGGTTGTTACTATATATAAATTTGTAACAACCATTATTTTTTCAAACTGGCTATTTGTGCATACAAAGTCTACTAATTCTGGAGAGTAATTTTATATCCTGATGCCTTACTGATTTATATTATTGTGTGAGATAGTTTTATGTATTGATTTCATGATTTTGCAAGTACCCCATTTTATCATCAGCTAATAAAGCCAATTTCACTTTGTTGTTTCAATTCTTATTTTTCTAAAAAATTTTCCGTGAGTTCTTACATTGATTGATGTCACTAGTTTAATTTCATGTAGTAGTGGAAATAGTGAGCATCTGTAACTGTTTCCTGAAATTTTGTAAAACCTAGAGTAAGTATTTTCCTAATAGATGTAATGCTTCTTTTAGGATTAAGGTATATTCAAGCAAAGACATACACACACACATTCACCTATGCACAAACACAAAAACACATATATGCAATTTTGAGAAGATATATCAGAAATGTATATTGTGTATAAAAGAACGAACTTAAATTGTAAAGATTATTTATTAAGAAATAATAACTAATTTTATTTCTAACTCTCGAATATTTAAAGCATTTTCTTCAAAATCAGAAAACTCAAGGATGCTTACAAGCATCTTTTTTGATTATATTCAATAAGCAGTATTTTAGCCAATGTAATATGACAAGAAAATAGATAAAAGTTATAAGAACATTAAAAAAAAACTGCCTTTGTTGTCAAATGACATGATGTTTACACAGAACATTCAGAAGAACCACAGGCAAAGTATTGGTTATTACAATTAATAAGAAGGCAGGATACGGTGGCTCATGCCTATAATCCCAGCACTTTGGGAGGTCGAGATAAGCAGATCACCTGAGGTTGGGAGTTCAAGACCAGCTTGGCCAACATAGTGAAACCCTGTCTACACTAAAAAGAAAAAATATATCACTGTTACATATATTGTGGCATAAAATCAAAATAATTTTTCAATGAATTTATTGAAGAAAACCAAGAAGTAATGCATTTTATGTGAATACAATGTTAGGATGGCACATATCTACAGCTGTCCACGGTTCAGATGATTAATTCTGCTTCATTTGTGGGTACATTATTCCTCTTCTGTCCATGTTTCCCTGCATCATATTAATGAAAAATCACTCAAGACTTCTAGCATGGGTGAAAGAGAAAATGATAGTACTATTGAAAACAAAAGAAAAAAAAAAAAAAAAACTAGAGGTCTGGAGAAAAATTACAACCAAGCTTTTAACACATGAATCAATATCCCTGTATAGAATAATGTTTGGATATCCGTCATCTATTGGTGAGAATATCTACTTATCTCTCAGAAAATTAGCTCATGCTGAATAAGTGTAACCTTTTACAGAGATGCTATTGCTTTGCCAGACACTATGATTGCTGCAATGAAGGAAAGGAGAATAAGTGTTCAGTGTCTAATAATTGAAAGGTAAACATAATAACTGTAGTAACATAACTGTAGTATTTATATACATGTAGGAAGGATGATAACTTTAATACTAATGATAATATTTAACATTTTTCTTTTTTTGAGACAGAGTTTCTTGTTGCCCAGGTTGGAGTGCAACAGCGCAATCTCGGCTCACTGTAATGTCCACCTCTCGGGTTCAAGTGATTCTCCTGCTTCAGCCTCCCGAGTAACTGGGATTACAAGCGCCCACCATTACGCCTGGCTAATTTTTGTATTTTTAGTAGAGACGAGGTTTCACCATGTTCGCCAGGCTAGTCTTGAACACCTGATCTCAGGTGATCCGCCCACCTCGGCCTCCCAAAGTGCTGGGATTACAGGCCTGAACTACCACACCCAGTCCAAGTGCTGCATCTTATGATGTCACTCTAGCTCACCATGCCGTTGTTGCTTCTAAATGTCTACGGGCTTTACCTTCTGTATAATTCATTTGTCAACTACCATGCTATGTTTTACACTTTCCCATCAGGTTACGAACACCTTGTATTTGGATATTTCAACTGCTTTTCAAAATAAATTCTCTTTGTACCTTATAGTGAAATTGTACATATTTCTGGATTGATAAATTCTAGAATAATTTAAGAAAAAATGTTAACATTATTGGGGTAATCTACCAAATGCCAGACACCATGCCACAACACGAATTTTGTTTTATGTCTTTAAAAACTCATTGATAGTAGGTGTTGTTGTCGTTGGGGGGGGGGGGGCACGGTGTGTGTGTGTGTGCATGTAATGGGTTGTGATCTAAAATGTATTTCTTATCTTGGGTAATGGTCAAAAAAGTTCAACATCATGGTGATTTAACAAAATAGCAAACCTAGGTTACATATTTATTTTTTATCCAAGAGCAAACCTTTTGGACTTTTTTATTCTCACCAGTTTGCCAGTCTGAGGTCTTGTAGATTGCAATAGTTTCTTTAGGCAGGGATACTTGAACTATCCTGATAGCATAAACAAAATGTCAGTTGGGCTGGACTCATTTTCTCTCACCTGGCCCAGCTCCAGGAGTTCATTGATTTCTGTAATTAAATGAGTTGGAAGTAAATCCCAGGACTGTGCTGCACGTTGGTCATTGGTGCTGAGGCCTGAATCTTAATAAGCTGTTGAGTGTGATCTTGTGCCAGAGAGGCGAAGTGTTAACAGTCTTCCTGGTGCTCCCAGACCGTGTAGCAATCTGGGGTTATAATTGCTTCACGCAGGACAAAATGGAGAGGAGTTAGAATGGCATTAGATTCGAATAAAATAGCATACTTCAGAAAGTGCTTAAATGACAGAATACAAAATGTGTCTTTTTTTTTTTTACATAAATCCAACTTGGTGAATGAAATATTCTTTAGCCTTTCTAAGTGGAATATGAAATTCAGGCTTTCAGTTTGATTGGGACAGTAGTAAGTATATAAACTAAAAAAAGCAAGCAGTAAGCATTTTAGTTAATTTTCAAGTTGTTTAAGGCCATGCTAACTCAACAAATGCCATATCATTTTTTGTTTGATTTCTTTGAGTCAGGTCTTAAAATTATAGTATTTTCAAATTTACTTACAGAAACAAAATAAAAATTATATCAAACATATATGTCTAAATATATGACTAGAAAAAATAAAAACATGTATATTTGATACATTTTTCTTTTGTTATATGTGTTCAGATATGATTATATATGTAAAATATGTATTCTTATATATGATGTATCTTTATATGATGTAGCTGTATCTCTATATCTACATTATCTCATAGAATATGGTAGCTAGAAAATAATCTAATCCAGCTCTTGCAAAACACTTAGTTACAAGAAATTACACAAAAAATTACAAATTGAAATTTGTAATTTCTCAAATTGTAATTGAGAAATTTGTAATTGCGACATTTCGAAAGTGGAAAATTCGGGGAGGTTTTTTTGGAAGGCAAAACTTTAAAATCTAAATATATTTTAAGAAAAACCTGATTAAGAAAAAAATAAAAATAAAACATGGCTTTTATTTGCAAGTAGTGGAATCCTAAACCTTCAGAATTTTCTATTTGCTGGTGAGAGTGAAAAAATATGGGTTCAAATTTTGTTAATGCTTTACAAATTTTTGTATCATTTAACCTGCAAAGTCCATTTTAGAAATATATTCTGAGAAATAGTGTTCATGAGAGTAAGGGAAGTCGAAACTTAAAATCTAACAAAATAACCAATTAAATAATACAACTATAAAAAATACCATGCAAGCATTAAGAATAAAAGTATATTGTTATTGACATATAAATATTTTAATATACACTGGAGAATAAAAACAAGTTATAAAATGTATGCATACAGATAAATATTATATAAATATAGTTTTATACACACATATATGTATGTCATGTTTGCTTTATATTTCTATATTTATGTATATGATTATGAATAAAAAGTAGTTGAATATGTATACAACAAAATTTTAACAGTGATTGTCTTTAGCAGTGGAACTCTGAACGGTTTCATTTAACTCCATCTTTTCGTATCTTCAAAATGAGCATTTATTTCTTGTGTAATTAAAAGTAAGTTTTAAAAACTCACATTTTAATGTTATTCTATATAAAATGAAAATACAGTAATTTATTTACCAAGGAGATGAATAGCAAATTGAATCAAATTCATTAAATATTTATTATAACTTGAACATTTTACTTGGAACTCTGCAATATAAAAAGAAATAGAATGCCTATACAGCATTACATTTTCTAAACATAAAGCTTTGACAACTCTTTCCTTAAACATGCAAAATGCTGCCTATACCAATTGACTGAAGGGAAAATGTCAGTCTGGCATTGAAAGACTTTATAAAACAATCTGAACATGACTCTAACAACCCCTACCAACAAAAACAGCTAAAATTGAAGTAACAACAAATAGAACTACAAATAACTGATTTAGTTTCTCATATTAAAAACTATACACACATACACCTTTATGTATATATGTATAGTCAGAGTCACTATATACACAGGAACACACACATATGTATACATACATATACACATATGCATATGTGTGTGTGTGTATAGTTTCTTTTTTTTTTTTTTTTTTTTTGAGACACAGTTTCGCTCTTGTTGCCCAGGTTGGAGTGCAGTGGTGCAATCTTGGCTCACTGCAACCTCTGCCTTCTGGGTTCAAGCAATTCTTCTGCCTCAGCCTCCAGAGTAGCTGGGATTACAGGCACCTGCCACCACGCCTGGCTACTTTTTTTAACTTTTAGTAGAGACTGGTTTTTACCAGGTTGGCCAAGCTGGCCTTGAATTCCTGACCTCAGGTGATCCACCCATCTTGGCCTCCCAAAGTGCTGAGATTACAAGCATGAGTCACCACGCCCACCCATGTGTGTGTAGTTTTTAACATACTATACATACTATACACACTATACACACACAGATACACACATACAAATATATGTATACATACATACATATATATATAATATGTATATGTGTGTGTATATGTATGTGTGTGTGTGTACCGTAGACCCTCCATACTTGTGGTTTCTGAATATGGAACTTGGTATAAAGGACTGACCATAAGAAACTTCAGATCTGTGGATTTTGGTATATGAGGGGTCCTGAAATCAATCCCCTGTGGATACCAAGGGGTGACTGTATATTTTATATAATATATATACATACCTATATATAGAGAGAGAAGCATTCAAATCTGCTAAAAGTAAATTGTATTAAGATGTTACATTTTCTCTATATATAGGGCACTGTGTACATCACGAGAATGCATATGATACATGCCCATGACTTTGAAGAACTGGCAATCAAGTTGAAAAAAGTGAGGTGACTTTGACTTCTGACTGATAATGAGCTAGAGTGAGTGGGCAGAGGCTGACTCTGCGTATAGTAATTCCTGCTAAAGAGGCTAGGCAAATGCGGATGAAACCTGGCGTCTGCCCACTGGTGATTGCATTCTTTCTTAGGTGGTTTCCTGTAGATGCTCCTAGGGTATACTTCTAGGTAAACATATTTACAGCTTTTTGACTCCTGTAAAGCCTGTTGAGGAGTAGACTGTCAATGTGTCATTTCTCACTGGTTGCTTTTAAGATCTTCTCTGCATTTTTTCTGTTCTACAGTTTCATTATGGTAGATTTAAATATGCCACATTTTTCAACTCTGTGTATATGAATTCCAGAATATTTATTCTAATATATGTTACAATCCCTAATTGTTTATTTAGCTATGTCTGATTTGCTGATTAGGCCACCAAGTTTCTAATTTTAGAAACTACATCAATCACCTCTAGAAATTCTATTTGATGCTTGTTGAAATTCATCTTCTTTCTGTTGATTGTAGTTGTTAGTAGTTCGGGTTTTTGAGTCTTCAGTTTCTTCTTCAATAATTTTAAACATACTTAAGTTATTGTCAATATCTGATAATTATACTATGTTAAATGATCAGGAATCCGATATTCCTATTTAGTCTATAGACCGTCTAACACAGGAGATTCTTTCCTATTATGTTTTTATAATTTAGGATTTTAGGCTTAGAATTTCTTGTGATACAACCATCGCAGTAGCACTTTTTACGTATATTTACTAGTTCATAAGGAGGCAGGTAAGTAGTGTGAATTTTGCCTCGAACCTATGGAACAAGAAGACTGTAATTATGATTTGCTATGCAATGGTCTTTTGTTGTTGTTATTTTCTTATCTAGATCCTAAATTTAAATATGGAATTTTTCTTGTCATCTCTTTCTGTATGAGTTTTCCATATTTATCCATTCTCTTTGTGTTTACATTTTTAGTGTTCTTGATCATTTTCATGGGCCAATAAATTCTATCCTGCTCAGTTGAATATAAATGCTTTTAAGTGCAAGCCTCTTGGTTATTAAATCCTACAACCTCACCTCTCTTGTCCTCTTCTCCCCAGCTCTCCCAAGTGAGTAAAAGCATCAGTACCACATAACATCTCTGATATTGTATTTCACCTCCATTTGTTTTAACTAAGAAAACTGGCATTTATTTAATGGTCCTAACATAATTTGGAACTATCTTTCCTATCTATGTTTTTTAAAATTTAATTTAATTTAAGTTCTGGGATACATGTGCAGGACATGCAGGTTTGTTACATAAGTAAACATATGCCATGGTGGTTTGAATCTCTCACTTTTCTTTGAAGTCGATATGAATTTAAAATTTTTTGTATGTATTCATTATACTTGGATGTATTCAGGCAGCATATTTTCGTGTTACCTGCCTTTCAATGTTGCTACATCATAATGTATATTTTATTAAAAAGCATACCTAATCTTACATATCTATAAAGCAAAATTGTTGAAATTATTTTCTTCTCAATAACTATCCCAGTCATGGTGTATAATAGCGGCTCAATATATAAACACAGATTGAATGAATATAGTACACCTAGAATTATTAATGTTAGGAAGAATTGTGAGGGGTGCACTTCTTCCCAGCTGTTGATATAGTCCTCTTTTTCAGTGGTACTATAAGACTATAATACTGACTCCTACAACAAAGAAGATAACCTCGGAAAGGGAGGTGAACTGGATTCAGGGAGCCTCGTGGAATACAGCGAAGGTCAATGAACATCAGCAACTTTATCAGCTGAGAATCAGTCAATCAGCAAAAGTGACCAATAAACCAAACTTTGAAACGTAACCAAGCTCCACCCCAGATAAAAAGCCCATGGCATATCCCTATAGACTGTCAGACAGAATACATCCTTTCTGGAAAGATACATATTTCCTGCCACATTTCCTGCCAATGTTTTGCTTCATGCCCAAGGTAGCCTAGTCATCCTTGTTTTTGATTATGCAGTTCACACATATGTAATAACTTATTTTTCCTTGTGCCTTTATATTCATTGATTTGCAAATGTTATTCAACCGTTTCCTTTACTCTTTTAGCTAGAAGAACAAACTTTTTTAATTATTGAAAGTATTTAAAGTATGTCTGTTGACTGTTTTCATTTACTCTCCATGTTTCTCAATAAATACTATTGGGACTTGTAGATTCTTCTACAACTAAAGTCTTAACCATGACTAAATATGTTTGGGATAGAAATTGTAAAAATTACTTTCATAGGCTACGATAGCTTCTAATTGCTCTAATATGTTCTATATTATTGCATGAATATATTTGGGAATCAATTAAGTTTAGACATAAAAATAGTTTTAAAATGTATTTACTATTTAGAAGCCTGAAAACATAGTACACAGAAACATAATATCAAATGATTCTTTATCTTCTGAAAAACTACTCAATCTGGCTCAAAATAACATAAATGCTGACTAAACTACACTGTAATACTATATCTCATATATTGAATTAATAAAAAGTTAAAAATCAGTCTCTATTGGTAAATCTATAAAATAAATAGGCATTCGGACATCATAGCTAGTGGAAATACAAAATGATACAACTTCTGTGAAAGGGAATTTGGAAAATTCTCTATTCTAAGTATATGATGAGAATTTACTCTTAGTCTCAGAAATATAAATTCTAGGGTTCTATTCCTAAGATTCTGTGGCAAAACCACAAAATATTAAAGTGACATATACACAATATTATTTTTATTGTGGCATATTAGTAATAATAAGAAAATAGAAATAGGCCTTTTGTCAACTGTAGGACACTAGTTGAATAATGTATGGTAGACACACCTGATAAATTAACAAAAAATAAAGAAGATTAACTATCTCTAGGATACACTGTAAGATTTTTAAAAAACCAAGCCAAAGGAGAGTATTGTCAAGCTAAAAAAAAAAAAAAAGTAGATATAGAAACATCTTTACAACAAATTACCTTTTCTATGAAAAAGGGATGTTGGCAATATAAACATTATATACAATCATGCTTATATTTTCAAGATGAAACTATTAAAGAATAAAGCCAGACTGAACCAAATACAATTACATGAGGAAAGAGGGAACTGGGGGAGAATATAGAAACAGAGATGAGACTTCTAACAATACATTTGCTTGTATAGTTTTGATTCTGAAACCAAGAATATTCAGTCAAAATGACACAAGCAGTATAAATAGAAATTGAACTAAAATTGATACACTAAACCCTGTATCAAGGAAGTACTATAACCTCCAAGAGAAGCTAACTGGGTCCTGTGACTTTAAACATTATATTTTGACTGAGTATCCTTGAGAGAAATGATTTTAATGATAGAAAAAAAATCTTAAACTTTGAACAATGTAGCAGAAGTGTATAGGAACTAAAGGGGGTAGAGGAACAAGATAACCAACATCAGGAGGTAACAGTCAGAAAAGTTTAGGTAAAATCAAATCTGTGTTCCATCATCTACAGGATAAATGATGTGGCTTTTTGGACACATCAAATGATATCAGGGCAAAAAAGAATTGTTATTAAATAAAAGACACAAGAGATGTTCAAATCCTGATCTGAATCAAACCAATTTTAAAAATGTATATCATTAAGGGCTGTTGAGAAAACTTCAGTCTAGACAGGCTATTCTATGCAGTTAAAACATTTCTGTTTGACAATGATATTAACTTGGTGCTTATTTTAAAAAACACTCTTATAGAATATGCTTAATAATAAAGATACATAAACTATCTACAGAAAAATGAGATGATGATGTCTACAGTTAGCTTTAATATGCTCCTGAATTATTTTAAAAGAAACATTTAGGGCAGATATAATAAGATTAGCAAAATGTTATTCATTGTTGAAGGTGGGTAATAGATACACAGGGGTCCATTATATTGGTTGGTGCAAAACATTTAAGTAATAGCAAAAACTGTAATTGTTTTTGCACCAATCTTACAATATCCCTTATAAATTAGAATCTCCAAATATAATAACAAATAAACTGTATTTTAAATCTCTCCTTCAGTGTTTCTGATATCCATCCAGGATTAGCAAATGTTGTTACCTAGCAACAAAAAATATGTTTATGGATTCTTTATGTACCTAAGTCAAGTGCCGAAAATTCAATTGTTTGGCTAATAGATTCTACTATTCGTTATTCTTGTCCTTTAGTTTGGTTCTAGGTGAACCATATCTTTATTCTTCTCCTCCTTTGCTTCTCACTCCTACTCTTCTTTTAATTTCAATAATGCAAGATAACTTAAAGAAATTTAAAGTTGTTATTGAGCAAAAAGTGCTAGATGCCCGATGCGCTAGAATTCAATACTATGGCGCTGCAGTTTTTAAGGAAAGCTTTATATTGAAATTTTACTTTCAAAGAGAGAGAAACCAAACTCAAATCTGTGTCCCTGTGCTGCCTTCAACCCTTAGAAAAGGTTTAGGGGGTGGATACTGGGATTAGCAGGTGATTGGTCAATAAATGTGACTATTGAGATAAAATAGATTCCATGAAAGATGCAAACTATGAAAGCTTATTAAAACAAACAAAAAAAACTAATAACCTGAATTGTCCTAAAATCTACTTCTGAAATTGAATTTATAATTTTTAAAACCTTCCCACAAAGAAACTTCAGGCTGAGATGAATCATATGAAACATTAAAAAAGAAAAACATTTTCAAACATACATTTGAAGGGGTGAAAATATATTCTGATATATTCTGATTCACCTGGAGGCCAGCATTAACCTGATACCAAAACTGCACAAAGACATTACAATTTAAAAAACAACAATAGAACAATATTCCTTACCAACTCTAATGTAAAATTGTTAAACACAAGTGTCTGATCATGAATAAGTGGGATATATGTTAGAAGTACAAGGTTATTGTTTAACATTT
This sequence comes from Colobus angolensis palliatus, assembly GCF_000951035.1. Taxonomy (NCBI): domain Eukaryota; kingdom Metazoa; phylum Chordata; class Mammalia; order Primates; family Cercopithecidae; genus Colobus; species Colobus angolensis. The sequence goes on along the minus strand of NW_012116254.1, from coordinate 380,673 downwards.
GAAAATCAATAAATGTTATTCTTCATTAAAAATAAAACTTTTAAAAATGTAATTTTTCATTAGATGCAGAAAAGGCACTTTATAAAATTTAATACTTATTTCTAATAAAAAACTCTAGCACACTAGGAACAAAAACAAACTTTCTCAAACTGATAAAGAGCATCTTTCAAAAATTAAAGCTAACATTGCAGCTAGTGATAAAGGACTAAATGCTTTTTGTCTGAGATCAGGACAAAGTCCAGGATGCTTGACCCCTCCTTTTTTTACTCAGCATTTCACTGGAGGTTCTAGCCAAGGCAATAAGGCAAGCAATGAATATAGCAGTCATCTAAATTGAAAAAGAAGTAAAAAAATGTACTTATAGCCATTTAATTTCTTAATTATATGTGCTTTTCTCTTTCTCTCTGTTCATCCTATCATATGGTTTTATTCTAAGTTATGTATACATATACCTTTACTATATATTTGTATATATTGCTCATTGCAAAATAATGAAAATTAAACCATGGAATTGTCTAGAAATACACTAATATAGTAGGTTAGTTAAACTGTGCAATTAACTCAATTATCCTGTGCTATAATTTGAATATGATTTACTGCATAATTTAAGAAAAAAATTTATAGTGAAGAAAATATTAATCAAACATAAAACAGGTTTAAATTTGATTTTTAAGTAAAAGCATTGACTAAAGAGTTTAATCAGCAAAATGCATGAAGGTTAATCCAAAAATTCATTGGAATCTATTTAGGAATAAATTAATTCACTTGAAATGTATCACTAAAATTATTTTTTGATCTAATGGAGTGATAATTGAATACTTTTCTAATCTGAGGCAGGGGAGATAGTAGCACCACAATGTAATTACTTGTCTAGTTAAATATATAGTCCTTTTTTGTGGAAATTATTTGCTTTCAGATTCATGTTGAGAAGTGACCAGCTTCTCTTTATCATAATACAATTTAACAAAATGTAGCATTCCTTCTCCATCAAAGAAAGGCAATTTGGAAAATTAAAGAGTCTTTGGGTCTTAGCTCTTCAATCATCCTCCGTTGTTCTCATCAACTGAGAAAAAATAACTGTGAAAAAAACCTTGAAGGACTTAATTTCCTTCCATATTACTAAGCTGAGAGAAATGATGCCCCTAAAAATGCTAATGATTCAGAGGCTAACACCAGCAGTGTCCTTCTTTACATACATTTTCTGGGCCAAGTCAACTTCTTCCAGGCTCTCACAGGATAATTTACAGGTATATTTGCATGATCACAGGAATGACAAGTTTAGGCTGAATAGCACTAAAATGTCTAAGATACATATTATATTGACCAAGATTTCTGTCTTTTTTTCCTCCCTCTCTCACCTCTGGTGTCTTTCTCCTCCCACCACCACATACTCATCAGCACAACCATCAATCAGTGACACCAACAGAATCACTTCTTTATCAGAACTTAAACCACAAAAGAGGTATCCTGTAATTTCATAACCTGTTCTGCTCATTAAATCTTGGGTTTTAAGTGAGGAAATAAATTATTTGATGAGAATAATTTCAACCTGAAGTAATACTATTTAAGCAGTATTTAAAAAAAAATATTTGCATGCTCTGAAAATGGCAGTTATAAAGGCATTTGGAAAGGCAGCTATAAAGATATTAAAGGAAGGATATTGGTTGTAAAACTAATTCAAAAATATTCTTTCTGAAGTATTTTTGGGACTATCATCTTTGAATGATTGTGGAAGGATGCAATAACATGTTATTTATATTAACTTAAAAATGAAAAAAAATCACAAAAAAATCTAGAAGCATGAAAAAAAAATTGCCCCCTTTCTTACTTGAGTGACACCATCAATGTGAGAAGTCTGGTCTGTCTCTGTTTTGGGTGTATACATGCATGTGTGTTTCATAGTTGTAGAAAAATTTGTACAATATGTCATAAAATTTTCACTTATAGTTTGGAAAATTCGTTTTAGAAATCTGTAAGTACTTGATTAAGTATGAATTAACTTGTCCAGATGTGGTGGCTCATGCCTGTAATCACAGCACTTTGGGAGGTCAAGGCAGGTGGATCACTTGAGGTCAAGTTTGAGACCAGCCTGGCCAACATGGTAAAACCTCATCTCTACTAAAAATACAAAAATTAGCCAGGGGTGGTGGCCCATGCCTGTAATCCCAGCTACTCCGAGGCTGAGACATGAGAATTGCTTGAACCTGGGAGGCGGAGGTTGCAGTGAGCGGAGATCCACCACTGCACTCTAGCCTGGGCAACAGAACGAGATTCCATCTCAAAAAAAAAAAAAAAAAAAAGGCAGTGAATTAACTCATAATTCCAGTGCTCTGATGAATCTTTGCAGAATAAAAATATTTTTATTTAAAATTGTATGTACATTTAATATGTTCTGTACAAATCATTGTTCACTTTTCTAGGGTTTTATTATGGAAAATTTCAAACATATATAAAGGTTAAGAAAATAGACCCACTGGTAGCTAAATCCAGATGTAGAACTCATCCCTTTCTTTCATCTGACTCCTATTCACCTCCCATCTCTAAATGGATTATCTTGAAGCAAATTTCCAACATCATATAATCTCTAAATATTTTAGTATGATTTCTAAAAGATGATAACTTTTAAACATAACCACAGTACCTGCAATATTTTACTCAGCTTTTAAATGTATATTTATATTAATACATAAAGATACATGATTTATTTTAACCATTTCAAAGCACTCCAAGAAATCAGCACACAATAATTTATTTACTAAATCTCCTAATAATATTTCTTCCTAATCTTTATGCAGTAGAAACAAGACTGCAGTGAAGAACTTCTCATGTTACTAAATGTTGCCAAATTCTTCTCCAGACACCTTCCCAACCCCTATTTCTACACATAGTAAAAGAAAGCATTCATCCCTGTGTTTTCTAACACTGATAGTGACAGATATTTTCATTCTTGCCAATAGAAGGGGTCTGAAATGGAATAGTATTATATCTGTTATTTGCATTTCTATTCTTGAGGCTGAAATAAGTCACATTTCCCAATGATAATGGATCATTTGGTTTTTTAACCATTAAATCGCCTATTCCTCTATCTGATTTATTTTCTCTATTGTGACATTTTAAAAATGTATAGCCTAGTTCAAAATGCCACAATAATTCTCCCAGTTTGTGGCCAGCCTCTTCACTATGTTTATTGTTATTTCCTGAACAATAATAATAGCAACAACAACAAAATTAACTTCAAATCTTTCAAACATGTCCCTCTTTTCCTTCAAGGTTGGATTTCTCCAACCTTTCTTGTCTTTTACGTATAAATATTATTTTATCACAATGACATAATTATATTATTTAAATATTTTAGTTTAAATGTTCCTGCTTTTAAACTTGTCAACTATCATGTGCTAAAATTTTGGGGGTATTTTTGCATATTTTGAAGGCTCCAATATTTTTCATACATATGACCAAAAGTCCCAGCACCATTTTTTGTTTAATTCTTTCTTACCTCATGATTAATAATGCCATGTGTCATTTAACATTCTCTTGTATGTATAGGACTTCTCTGAGTCTCTATTCTGACCCACTGGTTTATGCAATGTGTCCCTATTTAAGTAGCACAACAGTTCGTTGCTGAATTCTGTAAAATTTTGAATCTTTTAAAGCAAATATTTCTATAACTCACTTACTCTTTTGTTTTCAAACTGGTTTTGCTGCTTGGTATCCATCAAATTTTCATAATAATTTTAGTGTTGCTTTTTCAAGTTGTAAAGAAATTATTATGTGTAAGTATTTACTTTTAAAACACTTTTTTTTTTTTTTTTTTTTGAGACGGAGTTTCACTCTGTTGCTCAGGCTGGAGTGCAATGGTACAATCTCAACTCACTGCAACCTCCACCTCCCAGGTTCAAGTGATTCTCCTGCCTCAGCCTCCTGAGCAGCTGGAATTACAGGCGTGTGCCACTACGCATGGCTAATTTTTGTAGTTTTAGTAGAGACAGGGTTTCGTCATGTTGGCCAGGCTGGTCTCGAACTCCTGACCTCAGGTGATTCATCCCCCTCAGCTTCCCAAAGTGCTGGGATTACAGGTGTGAGCCATCGTGCCTGACTAAAACACTATATTGTCACTACTGTATCTCAAGTATTGTTCCAGGTCCTATATATTTCCCAGTATTAACTTACAAAATTTTGATAACAATAATAGTAATATCTCATATCCCTAAGACCACAGAGGTTGTAAATCTGTTACTAGGGAAGCTGCACTATAAATCCAGGCAATACAGATTCATATCATATTTACAAATTAATTGGAATGGCACTGCCTACCATCTTTATGATATGGAGAGACATTTGTCCAACAGAAGGCCATTAGGCACATGTGGCTATTGAGAACATTAAGCCACTACAAATGTGGCTTAATGTAAAATAAAAATGGTTTGGATTTCAATGGCATTGCTAACTTTTTTGAGATGGAGTCTCACTCTTGTCACCCAGGCTGCAGTGCGGTGGCGTTATCTTGGCTCACTGCAACCACCACCCCCGGGGTTCAAGCAATTCTTTTGCCTCAGCCTCCCGGGTAGTTGAGATTACTGGTGCCTGCCACCATGCCCGGTTAATTTTTGTATTTTTAGTAGAGATAGGGTTTCATCATCTTGGCCAGACTGGTATTGAATTTCTGACATCGTCATCCACCTGCCTTAGCCTCCCAAAGTGCTGGGATTACAGGCGTGAGCCACCACGCCCGACCTAAAAATGTATTTCAAAAATACATCACTGCTATATTTCATCAACTGACTATATATTGCAAACATAATATTGTGAACATAATTTTAATGAAATGTTAAAATTATCTTCACCTATTATTTTTGGTCTTTAAAAATGGCCATTGAAAATTCAAAATTATACATGAATCTCTCCTTACATTTTTAAGACCAATACTGACATAGAGTATTCCATCCATGGACATACTATATATCTACATTTATTTAAAGATTCCATTACATCCTTTAGTATTGCTTATAATTTCTATATAAAATTCCTACATAATTATCATAATTTGTAGGTATCATAGTAGTTTTTATTATTGTAATAACAATTACCTTAAAATTAAACTTCTGAATTCATATGCTGCTTGTAATTTCTCTATAAAATTCTTGCAGATTATAAATGTATTTATAGGAATCGTAGGTGGCTTCTGTTATTGTAATAGCATTTTGTTGTTGTTGTTTTTGTTTTTTAATTTCTGGGATACATGTGCAGGATATGCAGGGTTGTTACATAGGTAAATGTGTGTCATGGTGGTTTGCTGCACCTGTCAACCCAACTCCTAGGTATTAAGTTCAATATGTATTACCTATTTTTCCTGATGCTCTTCATCACCCTGCACCAGCTTCCAACAGACTCCAGTGTCAGTTGTTCCCCTCCTTGTGTCTGTGTGTTCTCATCATTCAACACCCACTTATAAGGAAGAACATGTGGTGTTTGGTTTTCTGTTCCTGCATTAGTTTGCTGAGAATAATGGCTTCCAGCTCCATCCAGGTCCCTGCAAAGGACATGATCTTATTCCTTTTTATGGCTGCATAGTATTCCATGGTGGATATATACCACACTTTCTTCATCCAGTCTATCCTTGATGGGCATGTGGGTTGACTCCATGTCTTCACTATTGTGAATAGTGCTGTAGTAAATATATGGCTGTATATATCTTTATAGTAGAATAATTTATAATCCTTTGGGTATATACCTAGTAATGGGATTGCTAGATCAAATGATATTTCTGGTTCTAGATCCCTGAGGAATCACCACACTGTCTTCACAATGGTTGAACTAATATACATTCACATCAACAGTGTAAAATCATTCTTATTTCTCCACAGCATTACCAGCATCTGTTGTTTTATAGCTTTTTAAAAATCACCATTCTGACAGGTGTGGTTTTAATTTGTGTTTCTTTTAAGATCAAGGATGTTGAGCTTTTTTTGTATGTTTGCTGGCTGCATAAATTGCTTCTTTTGAAAAGTGTCGGTTCATGTTTTTTGCCCACTTTTTGTTTGTTTTTTTCTTGTAAATTTGTTTAAGTTCCTTGTAGATTCTGGATATTAGACCTTTGTTAGATGGATAGATTGCAAAAATTTCCTCCCATTCTGTAGGTTGCCTGTTCACTCTGATGACAGTTTCTTGTGCTGTGTAGAAGCTCCTTAGTTTAATTAGGTCTCGTTTGTCAATTTTTGCTTTTGTTGCAATTCCTTTTGATGTTTTTCTTATAACATCTTTTCCCATGACTATGTCCTGAATAGTGTTGCCTAAATTTTCTTCCAGGGTTTTTGTAGTTTTGGGTTTTACATTTAAGACTTCAATCCATCTTAATTTTTGTAAAAGGTATAAGGAATGGGTCCAGTTTCAATTTTCTGCATATGACTAGCCAGTTTTCCCAGCACCATTTATTAAATAGGGAATACTTTCCCCATTGCTTGTTTTTGTCAGGTTTGTCAAAGATCAGATGGTTATAGATCTGTGGTCCTACTTCTGAGATCTCTATGCTGTTCTGTTGGTCTATGTGTCAGTTTTGGTACCAGTACCATGCTGTTTTGGTTACTGTAGCCTGGTAGTGTAGTTTGAAGTCAAGTTGTGCAATGCCTCCAGCTTTGTTCTTTTTGCTTAGGATTATCTTGGCTATGTGAGCTCTTTTTTCATTCCACGTGAATTTTAAATTACTTGTTTTATTTCTGTGAAGAATGTCAATGGTAGTTTAATGTGTATAGCATCTAATCTATAAATTACTTTGGGCAGTATGGCAATTTTCATGATATTGCTTCTTCCTATTCATTGGTATGAAATGCTTTTCCATTTGTTTGTGTCATCTCTGATTTTCTTGAGCATTGGTTTATAATTCTAATTGAAGAGGTCCTTCACATTCCTTTTTAGCTGTATTTCTAGGTATTTAGCCTTGTTTGCAGCAATTGTGAATGCAAGTTCATTGATGGTTTGGCTCTCTGATTGTCTATTTTGGTGTATAGAAATGCTTGTGATTTTTGCACATAGATTTTTTACCCTGAAACTTTGCTGAAGTTGCTTATCAGCTTAAGAAGTTTTTGGGCTGAGGCAATGGGATTTTCTGGATATCGGATCATGTCATCTGTAAACAGAGATAACTTGACTTCCTCTCTTCCTATTTAAATATCCTTTATTTCCTTCTTTTGACTGCTTTCTCTGGCCAGAAATTCCAATACTATGTTCAGTAGGAGCGGTGAGAGAGCACATTCTTGTCTTGTGCTGGTTTTCAGAGGGAAGGCTTCCAGCTTTTGCCCATTTAGTATGATAATGGTTGTGAGTTTGTCATATATAATTCTCATTATTTTGAGATATGTTCCATCAATATCTAGTAGTTTACTGAGAGTTTTTAACATGAAGGTATGTTGAATTTTATTGAAGGCCTTTTTCTGCATCTATTGAAATAATCATATGATTTTTGTCATTAGTTCTGTTTATGTGATGAATTACATTTATTGATTTGTGTATGTTGAACCAGCCTTGCATTCCAGGGATGAAGCTGACTTGATTGTGCTGCTTTTAATGTGCTACTGGATTATGTTTGCCAATATTTTATTGAGGATTTTCACATAGATGTTCATCAGGGATACTGGCCTGAAATTTTATTTTTTTGTTGTATCTCTGCCAGGTTTTGGTATCAGGTTGATGCTGGCCTCATAATATGAATTAGGGAGAAGTCCTTCCTTTTCAATTATTTGGAATAGTTTCAGAGGGAACGGTACCAACTCCTCTTTGTACTTCTGGTAGAATTTGGCTTTTTTTTTGGTTGGTGTGCTATTTATTACTGCCTCAATTTCAGAACTTGTTGATCTATTCATGGATTTGACTTTCTCCTGTTTAAGTGTTGGGAGTGTGTATGTGTCCAGGAATTTATCCGTCTCCTCTAGACTTTCTTGTTTATTTGCATAGAGGTGTTTATAGTATTCTGTCATGGTTGTTTGTGTTTTTATGAGGTCAGTTGTGATATCTTATTTTTTTAATTGTAACAATTTGATTCTTCTCTCTTTTCTTCTTTATTGGTCTAGCTACCAGTCCATATAGTTTATTAATTTTTTCAAAAAACAAGCTCCTGGTTTCATTGATTTTTTGAAGGGTTTTTCATGTCTCTATCTCCTTCAGTTCCTATTTGATCTTGGTTATTTCTTTTCTTCTGCTAGCTTTGGGGCTTGTTTGCAACAAAGAGAACTTGGTTCTCTAGTTCTTTTGGTTAGGGTGTCTATTTGAGATCTTTCTAGATTCTTGATGTGGACATTTCATGCTATAAATTTCCCTCTTAACACTGCTTTAGCTGTATGGCAGAGATTCTGATACATTGTCTCTTTGTTCTCAATGGTTTCAAAGAACTTCTTGATTTCTGCGTTGTTTCATTATTTATCCAAGAGTCAGTCAGAAACAAGTTGTTCAATTTCCATGTAGTTGTTTGGTTTTCAGTGACTTTCTTAATCTTGAGTTCTAATTTGATTATGTTGTGGTCTGAGAAACTGTTTGTTATTATTTTAGTTGTTTTGCATTTGCTGGGACTTTTAATTATGTGATCAATTTTAGAGTAAGTGCCCTGTGGCACCGAGAAGAATGTATATTCTCTTTTGTGAGGGGGGTGGAGAGTTTGGTAGATATTTATTAGGTCCACTTGATCCAGCACTGAATTCAAGTCCTGATTATCTTTGTCAATTTTCTGTCTCAATGATCTAATACTGAAAATGGGAGCAAGATGGCCGAATAGGAACAGCTGCAGTCTCCAACTCCCAGCGCGAAGGACACAGAAGACCGGTGATTTCTGCATTTTGAACTGAG
>NW_012116254.1:297934-366271 GCF_000951035.1 Colobus angolensis palliatus | reverse complement strand
AAATAAATAAATAAATAAATAAAAAAGAAAATGGGGTGTTAAATTCTCCCAACATTATTGTGTGGGAGAGTAAGTCCTTTTGTAGGTCTCTAAGAACCTGTTTTATGAATCTGGGTGCTCCTTTATTGGGTTCATACATATTTAGGGTAGTTAGCTCTTCTTGTTGAACACTTTACGATTATGTAATGCCTTTCTTTGTCTGTTTTATCTGCGTTGGTTTAGAGTCTGTTTTGTCAGAAACTAAGATTGCAACTCCTGCTTTTTCCTGCTTTCCATTTGCTTGGTAGATTTTCCTTCATTCCTTTATTTTGAGCCTATATGTGTCTTTGCACGTCAGATAGGTCTCTGGAATACAGGACACCAATGGGTCTTGTCTCTATCCAGCTTGCCATTCTGTGTCTTTTTATTGGCTAATTTAGCCCATTTTCATATAAGGTTAATGTTATTATGTGAATTTGTTCCTGTCATCATGATGCTACCTGATTATTGCACAGACCTGCTGATGTAGTTGCTTCATAGTGTCATTGGTCTGTGTACTTCAGTGTGTTTTTGTAGCAGCTGGTAATGGTTTTTTCCTTCCATATTTAGTGCTTCCTTCAGGAGCTCTTGCCAGGCAGTCCTTGTGATGATGAATTCTCTCATCATTTGCTTGTCTGAAAAGGATTTTATGTCTCCTTTCCTTATATAGCTTAATTTGGGTAAATAAGAAATTCTGGTTTGGAAAATTTTTGTTTAAGAATGTTGAATATTGGTCCCCAATCTCTTCTGGCTTGTAGAATTTCTGCTGAGAGGTCCACTGTTACTTTGATGGTTTTTTTCTTTGCAGGTGACCTAGTTTTTCTCTCTGGCTGCCCTTAGCATTTTTTGCTTCATTTCAAACTTGGAGAATCTGATGATTACATGTCTTGGGGTTGATCTTCTCATGGAGTATCTTATTAGGGTTCTCTGGATTTCCTGAATTTGAATGTTGGCTTGTCTTGCTAGGTTGGGGAAGTTCTCCTGGAAGTGTATTTTCCAACTTGGTTCCATTCTCCCCATCTCTTTTAGGTATCCCAATTAGTTGTAGGTTTGGTCTTTGTACATAACCTCGTAGTTCTCGGAGATTTTGTTGATTCCTTTTCATTCTTTTTTCTTGAATATTGTCTGCTTGTTTTATTTCAGCAAGATAGTCTTCAAGCTCTAAAATTCTTTCCTCTACTTAATCTATTCGGCTATTGATATTTGTGGTTGCACTGTGAAGTTCTCGTGTCATTTTTCAGCTTGATCATTATTTTCCTCTCTAAGCTGGTTATTCTGATTAACAGCTTCTGTACTTTTTTTTAATCACGGTTATTAGCTTCTTTGCCTTGGGTTAGAATATGCTCCTTTATCTCAGCAAAGTTTGTTATTACACACCTTCTGATGCCTACTCTGTCAGTTCATCCATCTCGGCCTCAGCCCAATTCTGTGCCCTTGCTAGAGAGGTGTTGCAATCATTTGGAAGAGATGAGAGGCACTCTGGCTTTTTGAGTTTTCATAATTTCTTCATTGATTCTTTCTCATCTTCCTGAGTTTATCTATCTTTGATCACTGAGGCTGCTGACCTTTGGATGGGGTTTTTGTGCGGAATTTTTTGTTGATGTTGTTCTAGTTGTTGCTTTCTTTTTTGTTTGTTTGTTTTTGTTTTTACAGTTAGGCACCTCTTCTGCAGGGCTGTTGTGGTTTGCCAGGGGTCCACTCCAGACCCTCTTCTCCTGGTTTCCTCCTGCTCCTGGAGGTGTGGAGGCTGCAGAAAAGCAAAGATGTCTGCCTCCTCCTTCCTGTGGGAGCTCCATCCCAAGGGGGCACTGACCTGATGCCAGATGGAATGTTACCATATAAGGTGTCTGGTGACTCCTGTTGGGGGAATCTCACCCTGTCAGGAGGCACGAGATACCCATTTAAGGAAGCATTCTGGCTGCCCACTGGCAGAGTGGGTGTGCTGTGCTGGTGGGAACCTCTCTCATCTGGACTGCCCGAATTCCTCAGAGTCAGCAGGGGAAAAGACTAATTCTGTTGACCCATGGAAACCACAGCCACCCCTCACTCGATGGGCTTTGTCCCAGGGAAATGGGAGTTCTGTCCCAGGGAAATGGGAGTTCTGTCCATAATCTCCTGGCTGGAGTTGCCACTAAAATTCCCACAGGGAGGCCCTACCCGGTGAGGAGGGAGGGGTTCTGTTAGGTCTAAAGAGGCAGTGTGGTGACAATCTGCCATACCCACTATGCTGTGCTGTGGGGAATTCTTCCAGAGTCCAAACTGCTCAGTCTCCCCAGTGCTGGAAGGGGAAAATGACAGACTGGAACTGTAGTAATGTATTGAAAAGCAGCATTATTCTTAAAATTAAACTTTTGAATACAAACTTTTCAATTCAGTTATGGATTTTAAAAAGATCCACCATGAATCCAGCAATTTAGCTAAACTCTCTAATGAATTCAGTTTGTCTTTAGTTTCTATTGAATTTCTTATTTAGAAAAGTATGCCATCTTCAATTAATAAAAATTGTGCTTGGTTATCTGTTTATGCTTGCTTCAATCAATTTCCTAGGACCTGAAGTAAGAACAGAATATAGAATGGTTGTAGCAGGCATTCTTATATTTATTCCGATTTAACAGAAAATCATGTTCCATGATCTAATATGATGTTTGCTATAGATTTGCGGAAGATAGTTTTGTAAAGTAAAGTAAGTTACTCTACAATATTGGTTTGTTAAAATATTTTCTGAATGCTTAATATTATCAACTTATTTTCATTGATTGAATTTATACTGTTTTCTCTTATTTGTTCATGCTGTAACAAATAAATTTTCTATTTTTAAACCTTTACATTTTATGATAAACATTACATGTTCATAGTTTTAAAAAACATATTGTTAGGCTTTTTATATACATATAAAGTTATGCATTTTTGTGTTTTTGCATATATATTCTCAAGTGATTTTATGGTTTGAGAATCCCCAATATGGCAGCATTGAAAGCTGGGGCCTTAGGCGATTGTGTCATGACAGCACAGTCCTCGTGAATAGATTAATTCATTTATGGATTAATAGATGAATTGATTAATAAGCTATCATGGGAATGAAACTAATTGCTTCATAAAGAAGAGGAAGAGACCTGAGAAACACACTCAGCCCCCTCACCATGCGTTACCCTGTGTTGCTTAGAAACTTTTCAGAGAGCCTTCACCAGCGAGAAAGTTTTCAACAAATGTGGACACTGGAACTTACACTTTTCAGCCTTCACAACTGTAAGAAATAAATTACTTTTTAAGAGGAATTTAAGATAGCTTCAGACACTCTGTTATAGCGACAGAAAACAGACCATTACAAGTGAGATTTATCTATATTTTCTTTTGCTATTGTTTTGTTTAGATACTATGATTCTAGCTTAATAGAAATAGGTTCCTTCAAGAAGGGTAAAACATGCCTAGAGACTGTGAATAGTTTTTTGAATAACAATTCAATTCACTTAAAGTACATGGTCTTTTTCATCTTTTTTTTTTTTTTTCTTTCTGAGACGGAGTCTCACTCTGTAGCCCAGGCTGGAGTTCAGTGGTGTGATCTTGGCTCACTGGAACCTCTGCTTCCTGGGTCTCAGTTCAACCAATTCTCCTGCCTCAGCCTCCCGAGTAGCTGTGATTACAGGCACATGCCACCATGCTCAGCTAATATTTTCATATTTTTAGTAGAGATGGGGTTTCATCATGTTGGCCAGGCTGTCTTGAACTCCTGACCTCGTGATCTGCCCACCACAGCCTCCCAAAGTGCTGGGATTACAGGCATGAGCCACCGTGCCTGGCCCTTTTTCATCTTTTTAGTGAATTTAGCTAGTTTATAATTTTTCCAGAAAAATTGTTCAGTATTCAAACATGTTGACATAAAATTGTGCATATTTTTTATGATTAAAAAAGCATCTTTTTTTTGACATTATACCCTTACTTTCCTTATTTCTAATATTGTTAGTTTGTGCCTTTTCTTTAAAATTTTATCAATTTTTTTTTTTTTTTTTGAGATGGAGTCTTGCTCTGTTGCCCAGGCTGGAGTGCAGTAGCATGGTCTCAGCTCATTCCAAGCTCCACCTCCCGGGTTCACGCCATTCTCCTGCCTCAGCCTCCTGAGTAGCTGGGACTACAGGCACCCACCACCATGCCCAGCTAATTTTTTGTATTTTTAGTAGAGACAGGGTTTCACTGTGTTAGCCAGGATGGTCTTGATCTCCTGACCTCATGATCCACCCACCTTGGCCTCCCAAAGTGCTGGGATTACAGGCGTGAGCCACCACACCTGGCCAATTTTATCAATTTTGATAGAACTTAGCTGTTTTGCCAGTCTTTTGCAAGAGCCATCTCTAAAGACTTGTTCCTCTTTTTTATACGTACACATTTTTTCACAAAACTGTAACTTTTATACTTGAAAGATCTTTCTTTTTCAGTTAAATATATCTAGGAAATATTTAAATTTCATTTTTTGAACAGTATCATTATTATTACAATAAAAGATGCATAGTATATTATTTAATTGGTTTACTAGTACTGGCCATTCATATTATATACCAATTTTGTACATTTAATTCTGTGTTGAATACTTTCTAGTATATCTACTTTGCAAAACTGTGTATGTTAGTAGAATATCTTCCTAAAAATAGAATTTCAGGAATAAAACCTACCTTATTTAAATTTTGTTTTTACCATCAAAATTTATTGTGTGGACATTGTTCCCATCAACAGATCAAAAATAAGTGTACATATTTCCTCGCCATTTTCCACCATAATGTGTTATCAAACTTTTTGTTATTTACTAATTTGATAATTGAACATTGGTATATCAATAAACTCTTAATTCAGATATCTCTATATGTGAAAGATTGAACACAACTAATACTTAAGAAAACACGCATTTTCCTTTTTGTAAAATCTCTCTTTACATATTTTTCTCACTTTTTATTTGACTGTTGGCAGTTATCAATGTACATCTCTAAATGTTGTACACATGAAATAAATTATTCTATTTTCTGAATTATGATGATCAGTTTGATATTATATTTGGAATCTCTTCATTATATTTAATTTTTAAAATTTTTCATGTACTCAAATTTCTCTAGTATTTCCCATAAGGCTTCTTAGTTATGTGGAATATCTACAAAGACTCTCTTTAACAGGTTTTTTTGATAACACCCATTCTGACACGTATTGTTCCAGTCCATTTTTTATACTTTTATTCTTCATATTTAAATACGTCTCATTTGTAATTCACTTTGATGTAGCTATTAAACACAGAATCACATTTTTTGCAAAAGTCTATCCAATTGCCTCCATATCATTTATGGAACAATTATTTCATTCAATAGATCAAGTTCTAGATTCAAAAGGTATGTTCCTCTATTTCTGATCTTTCTAACCATTATGCCAAAATGTACCCTAGTAATGTTCTGTATTATACATTGTAGCTTTACAATTTGTTTTTGTTGTAAGTTGCTTTTTTAATGCAATTTTCTATTATTATTTTCTATATTATCTATATATGAAATACAGAATTAGCTCAGCTATATAGAAAATAATGTTTTTATTTCTTGGGAAATTATTATTTTTACTCTTCTATTGTAGGAAAAATGACATCTTTGTGATGTTTAGTTTTCCTGTCCAAGAAGATGGCATACTTTTTCATTTGTTCTGTTTTTTGTATATGTGTTTCTGTGTCTTAATATAATTTTAATAACTTTTTATATAAATCATGCACCTTTCTCAATTAAATTTATAACTATATATTTTATTCTTTTTTGTTGCCTTGGTAAATTAAGTACTTGATCTTTTTCTATTATATTTTCAAACTCACAGTCTATAATACATCTTTATTCCAATATCTGTAATTTTCAGTCATTTTTCTTATCTAATAGTATTTTTCACCCCTTCCACAAAATGTTTCATAATGCAATATTGGGTATCCTTGAATTGCTTCTTACTTTCATAACCATCTTTCTAGCATTTCCTCATTGAGAAAGATTTTGGCATTTGGAATATGATACATCTGTCTACTCATGGTTGCCGAGATTTGTCTGAATAAGAGTAGATAAAAGCAGAAGCAGGTGTTTGGAACCTACTGCAAAGATTCAAATAAGAGGTAATGGTGACTTAAAGACAGTGGTCTTGGGAGTGATGAGAGGTGCTCAGTTTTGTGGGCAGAACCAACAAGACTTCCCAGATGATGTTGGTCCAAACACTGAAAGAATGGAGTTACTATTAATTAAGGTGAATCATGGAAAGAGTAGGTGGGAAATGAGGCAGAAATACCAAGAGCTGAGTTTTTGACATTCATTTCAGGAATAACAATATGTATTAATATTAGGAGAACTATAATCTACCATATTAATAAGTTAAAAGAAAATATTAACCTTGATTTATGTGGGAAACAGCATTCGATAGAATTCAGTATCTTTTTTTCATAAAACTCCGTAACAAAGAATACATAGAATAATAATTCTTAATATATTTAAATATAAATTTTACAAACAGCCAGTATCGTCCTTATGAGTAAAATATAAAAAGCATTATCATTAAATCTAAAAATCATTGTCTGTTCTAACCACTGCCATTAGACAATTAAAAAAACAAGTATGAACATTTGAAAGGAAAGCACATGCGATTTGTAAGTAATATAGTGTAGAACTGAAAATTGAAAAACAATATTTAAAAAGTATTAAAATAATATGAGAGTTTAGGAAAATGATAAATTATAAAACAAACGTGCAAAGTATAATAGATTTATGATATTTTAAAATACAAGTTTCAAGACACACTTTAAAACATCTTTTGTTGAAAGTATGAACAGGAAAGATAACTGTATAGAAATTATATTAATAAAACTAGAAAATTATCCTACTCTATTCAAGGAAATAAAAAATATATAAGAAGCATGTAAATATCACTTACTGTGTGCCAGACACTGGTCTAAGTTCTTTACCCTTTAATCATCACCAAAAATCTTTTTCATAGACATTAATATTAACATTATTTTACATTGGATAAAAATTAGGAAAGGAAGGGCTTAAATCATTTACCTAAAATCAAGCAGGTAGTAAATATCAGAGCCAGGTAGAAGACTGAACATACAAATTGGACAATAACCAGACCATAAATAAAAATAGAACTCTGACCCTCAATCTCCAGCAACCAGTCCAGCTAGCCAACCCATTATTTATAGTAAATTGTTCCCAGAAGCCAGATTACTAATTCTAGTAACAACTGTGAGAAGTCAAACTAAACCCCTATAACAATTAGCCCCAAATGACTAGGAATTGATTAATATCTGACAACTTTCCTAATTTTCACTCTTGTAATGTAAGGCCAATCTGAGAACGCTACACATGCATCCTTAACCAATAACATAAGGTAGCCTGCTTCTAGTTGGCCTAGTTTCAGCTTCCCCATGCCAACAGCCTACAATGAGGGCATAATGAAGTCTTCAATTCATTGTGACGCTTTTACACTTTTCTGTTTGCCTTTGAGTCTTTGTCAAATGCAAGCGATAATGGCTGATTGCCTTGCTGTAGCAAGCATTGAATAAATAGCCATTGTTTATTCTCATTTGGGTGGTCTTACTTGTTTTCACACAGCATTCAGACTCAGAATATCTGAATCCAAACTCTGAAAAAAATCTTTCTCCTTGATGAAAAGATAGATCAGTTTATTACAATCTATTGCAAAAATTAATTTGGCTAAATTTGGAACTTCATAAAATTATTCTAATTTTATCTTTATATAAACATAAAAGCAGAAAAATATGAAAAAATAATTAAAAAGGATACATGCCTTTTCAAATATTAAAATGCATTTTAAAGTCATAATAATCTAAATAGCATGGCAATGTTATGGAATAGCCAATTATAGCAACAAAACAGAAAAGAGAGTCCAGAAATTTTACTACATATAGAAGACATTATATGGGAACAAAAACATAATATTATCTCAAATAATTGCTAAAATGACAGTTTTTAAATTATTTGAATTGCATAATGTATATACATATCCTCATATAAAAATACATTACAGATTGTAACTCAAAAGGTTAATTATTGATATAAAGATAAAGTATATCATTCAAAATAGTAATACTATGTCTTGAATTTTCATCGGATTTTTACATCAAACCTATAAAGCACTAAATACTTGAAGACAAAGAAAAAAGTGACAGAAAATACTAAAAGCAGTAGCTAAACATATTTTCATCTGATCAAAAAAGATCAAGCAGATAAACAGTAGTAGGAACAAAGAAGAAATAAATAACATAAATAATTACATATTTACTTAGCAAATGAAAATATACTCTCTTATCAAATAACTATGACATACTTTAAAAGATGGGCACAAACACATAATTTGATCACAAAAATGTAATATATTCCAAAAATCAGAGGTAGCATAAAGTTCAATCTCTTTTTTTTTTTTTTTGAGACGGAGTCTCGCTCTGTCGCCCAGGCTGGAGTGCAGTGGCCGGATCTCAGCTTACTGCAAGCTCCGCCTCCCGGGTTTATGCCATTCTCCTGCCTCAGCCTCCCGAGTAGCTGGGACTACAAGCGCCCGCCACCTCGCCCGGCTAGTTTTTTGTATTTTTTAGTAGAGACAGGGTTTCACCGTGTTAGCCAGGATGGTCTTGATCTCCTGACCTTGTGATCCGCCCGTCTCGGCCTCCCAAAGTGCTGGGATTACAGGCTTGAGCCACCGCACCCGGCCATAAAGTTCAATCTCTTGATCCAGTGCATAGAGATATCAATTAAGAGTAAACAGAAACAACAATAACATTGACAAAAATTTCTGAAACATTTGGGAGTATAATGACACAAGTTTTAAATCAAAAAACTATTTAGGACTGCAATATGAGGCACTATGTGTCATAAAAGATGGGACAAGTTCTAAATGGCACCAGGAAGAAAATTTAATCTGTTGGGTTACAGAACATAATACCCAAAGTATGATGTTTAGACATGTTGAGTATTTGAACTAAAAGAGACTGGAAAATCTCAGATGCAAGTTCTTTCTGACCTTCTCCTATCTTCCTGTTTCCTGTCCCTCTTTCTCCCCTGGAAGTGAGTCATAGAAATAAAAATTCCTCTTCCCCAAGACAGACAATAGAAACTAAAACCCCTCTCCCCCAAAGTAAGCCATAAAACGTAGAAGAGTCACTCTTTGCCTCCTTCCTTCTTCCTTGAAGACCTTTCCAGAGGGGTCTAGCCCCACACTCATAAGCAAGGAATGCTACATAGGGAGTCTTAGAAAAATATGAATAGATAGACCTTGCTGGGTTTCCCCACTTAGTCTACTATCATTAGATCATAACTGTTTGCCCAATTACATTTGTATGTGGCTAGTCATTCTTCATCAAACCTAAGCATAAAAATGGACAGTTTTCTCTGAATCTTTGGGCCTTCATTTCTGAAGGTTCTTGTGTTTAATAAAACTAAATAAATTTATTATGTATATTTTGTGTCAACTTGTCTTTTGCCATAAGAGTGTTAGCCATGACCTTCAGGAGGGGTGAGAATAGGTATCAAAACCTTTCCATCCCTACAAGTCTTAAGCATGAAAATAAATGATTTAAGTATCCTACATAATACATTAGAAAAAGAGCACTATGTCACAGTATAAGGAAAGTAGTCTAGGCATGGGGGCTCATACTTGTAATTTCAGCATTTAGGGAGTCCGAGGCAGAAGGATCATTTGAGGCCAAGAGTTCGAGACCACCCTGGGTAACAGAGCAAGACCCTGTCTCTATAAAAAAATAATAATAAGGAAAGTAAAGTTAAAGGGCTCCTGAAAATGGGCTACTGCTATCTTTTTTAAAATTCTACTTCTCATTTTATATTTTACTCTAGACTTGCTGATATACAGAAGGAAGATATTCTTTTCCCTCTACTCTTCTAAGTTCGTAACAGAAGACAGATTAGACAAGAAAAAACAAACAGAAGTTTATCAACATGCATGAGAAGTGGTTCAAAATGTTCGTGGAAAATGCATATTATAAAAAAGCTATGCATGGATTTGAAAATCTTTATGCTAAATAAAGGTATACTGACTTTTTACAACATATCTGAACAGGATCTAGCTTGAAACACTAAGAGTGGTAAGACATTAGTTTGAATTGAGTCTCTATCAGAAGAACATAATTCTGCTAAAACTGAAGCAAGAACAAACATCAAACTTATGGTGAAACTTGGGTAGAAGAATGGTGAAATTATTGATGCTTAACAAAAGTTTATAGGGAATATGACTCGAATAAATCAGTAGTTTACAAATGGATAACTCCTATTAAGAAGAAACGAGACAATATTAAAGATGAAGCTCACAGCGTAGACCATCCACATCAATGTACAAGGAAAAAATTAATTTTATGGTGCCGTAATTGAAGATGAACAATGATTAATAGAAAAAACAATAGAGAACAGCATAGCCATCTCAACTGGTTCAGCTCACACAATTCTGACTAACAAATTAAAGTTGAGCAAATTTCCACTGAATGAGCACAAAAACCGTTGTGCCCAGGTCAGTTGCAGACAAGAGCAGAGGTTTCTTTTTCTTTCCTTCTGTCTTTTTTTTTTTTTTTTTTTCTGAGATAGAGTCTCCCTCAATCAACCAGGCTGGAGTGCAGTTGTCCAATCTTGGCTCACTGCAGCCTCCACCTCCCAGGTTCCAGTGATTCTCATGCCTCAGCCTCCTGAGTAGCTGGGATGACAGGCATGTGCCACCATGCCCAGCTAGATTTTTGTATGTTTAGTAGATACAGGCTTTTGCTATGTTGGCCAGGCTGGTCTGAAACTCTGGTCTCAAGTGATTTGATTGCTTTGGCCTCCCAAAGTGCTGGGAATACAGGCTGGAGCCATAATGCCCAATCAAGAGCAGATCTTTCAATGGAAACTTTAAAGAAGTAAAATCAAGATGCTGATTTTTTTTTTTTTTTTAAGAATCATAACAGGGCATGTAACATAGCTTAATTAGTATAATTCTGAAGACAAGCACAATCAAGCCAATGGCTACTAAGAGGTAAATGTGCTCCAGTCAAAGCAAAACAGCACCAGTTTAGAGCAAAGGTCATGGTAACAGTTTTTCAGGATGTCCAAGGCATTTTGCTTGTTGACTTTCTGGAGGATCAAAGAACTATAACAGGCCCAGTGCAGTGGCTCACGCGTGTAATCCCAGGACTCTGGGAGGCCAAGGCAGGTGGATCACCTGAGGTCAGGAGTTCAAGTCCAGCCTGGCCAACATGGTGAAACCCCATCTCTACTAAAAATACAAAAACTAGCCAGGCGTGGTGGCAGACACCTGTAATCCCAGTTACTCAGGGGGCCGAGGCAGGAGAATTGCTTGAATCCAGGAGGAGGATGTTGCAGTGAGCCTAGATCGCGCCATCGCACTCCAGCCGGAGGGACAAGAGCGAGACTTCATCTCAAAAAATAAAAAGAAAAGAAAAAAGAAAAATGCCCAAGAAAGTGTCGCCAGGTAGACCTTTTCCACTGTGATAATGATTTTGCTCATTCCTCTCATTAAACAAGGACAATCCTGCAAGAGTTTCAATAGGAAGTTAGTAGGCATTCACCTTATACCTTATTTAGCTCCTATTAGGCATTTACTATTCACCTGATTAGGCTTCTGACTTCTTTTTGTTTTCAAATCTTAAAAAAAAAATTTAAAGAGCATCCATTTTTCTTAAGTTAATAATATAGAAAGATCACATTGATATGGTTAAATTTCCAGGACCCTCAGTTTTTTAGGGGTAGGCTAAATAGCTGGTATCATCCCTTACAAAAGTGTCTTAAACTTAATGAAGCTTACAGAATGGGAGACACCTTTACAAATGGACATTCCCTTTATAATGTAAATTTGTCATACGGAAGGGTAACTCTTCACTTGTTTACAGAGGTTTGCCTATGTCTGTGGTTTCTTAAAATAATCACCCCAATATAATTCCTGTGCCAAAAAGGCGTATTTCAGGTGGCATATTCTGGTCTCTTACACGGGCTCCTCTCAATTTTCCAGCAACACTTCGTGGAATTATCCAGAATGTTCTCCACTCTATTTCTTAGCATTGTATCATCTACATTAAATTAAATCTACCTTCATTAAATCTACCTTCTTTTGTAAGATATTCTTCAACAATAATCAAGCCACAGTAAAGAAAGAAATAAAAAATAAAAAAATTATATCATAGACCAGTATCAGAGTATATTTAAAAATCAATATTTAATTATGTCCACTCATTGTATGTGTGTCATTCTCTAACCACCAGATTAGTAGCTCCCCTACTGCCTTATCTTGATTGCTTCCCACACACAGGTTATAAGGTGACTGATAAAGAGTTTACTTTTGGAAGCGCACTAATACTTTTGTGACATGCCAAGGATAATATTTTACAGTCATTTAAACATGGGAAATAAGAGATAGAGAAGTGTACTAAAAGTCAGATATAAGGCAATGATTTCCCCCATAGGCCAGACATTTTTCTGATGATTTTTCCAGATAAGGAGTGAACCTCTGGCCCCATCACTTAAGCTGCTTCTCTTGTTGCCATTTGGTATTTCTTTGAGCCCTTTTTTCATCACCACAGGCTGTGATCACTTTGCTACTTTACGATTTACTGTCAAGGATCTTTGGCTCTGGCAAATATAACTCATGCTAAATGATTTCCAGTAATACTTCAAAACAGGAGCTAGCATTTACTATTTACAAATAGCTTTGTGACAAAGCTAGTCACAAATTTAGCCACATTTGTGACTAAAAAATCTCTTTCTCGCTCATCCCTCTTCTTGTCCTTTCCATTTTCCCCCCTCTTCTACTGACTGATAAAATAATCTGACTATATAGCAAATTTGAGAAATTATTTTCCAATGAAAATTTTGTGAATAACTGCATCCCCACACCCACTCAAAAGATACAGTAAGCAATAAGCACATGCATTCCGGAAAAATCAGTAGAATAGTTCATGGGACAGATAATTACTACTTACATTTCATGTAAGTAATGTATTGATACTTACATTTCAATGGTGCCACCTGCCCTGAGCTAATGGGAATTGGCTGTCAGATAGTAAACTGGATAGACTGCCTGGCTGTCATATCAGAAGATTTTAGTTTTTTTCTAAAGATAAGAAGCAATGCAGATTTCCCTGTGATGGAGTTAAATTAAGCTATTCTGACAATTTTTAAACTGCAAAATTGTCAAATAAAAAGATTATTGCAAAAGGAAAAAAGATTTTCAATAAGGAAAGAGAGACTATTGCACCAGGAACACTACTTAGGTCATAAGATCTGCAAGCATCTCAAAGGTAAGGCAGAAAAGAGCTTTTCTTTAGTAGGGAGAAATGAACAAGTCTAGAAAGAACTGAGCATGGAGAAGTGGGGCCAAACCAGAGTTAATTAGGAAATATTATTCCCTGAAGTTAGACTATGTTCAGCTGTATGCTAGTTCAAGGTTAATGTGGATAAAATTCAGGGGCCTGGGAGAAGAGAAGGTTAAGTGTTAGGTTGGTGCAAAGGTAATTGAGTTTCATATTGTCGAAAAATCTGCATTAATAAAGGGATTATCTGATAAGTCTGAGTGACTGAATGAATATATAAATGATGATAATAAATACAGATGACGATAAAACTCTGATCTGCAACAACCAGCCAGGAAGCCAAATCACAACCTCTGTAGCAACTGGGCCGTAATGATGAGAACTTGGTCAACAACGTCCAGCTTTCTGGTTTACTTCTGATCTCAATGCAGGATAAGCCAAAGAAAACCAAAAATACTTCCCAAACTAATCACATAGGATTCTGTCTTCAGCTTCCCATACCAATCATCTCCAATTAGAGCATTTCTGAATCCTTCCCTTCCTTTTACTGTAAAGTTTGCTCATTCCCTTGTATGACTGTGAGTCTCCACCAAATGCAAGTGATGGTAGCTGGTATCCATGATATCACAAGCTCTGAATAAATAGTAAACACTATTTATTCTTATTTGAGTGGTCGTCATGTATTTCCACAATTTTTCTAGTGGCTCCGTTGAGACATGGTTGCATTGCCTGCCACTATGGACTCCAGCCTTCTGCCAAGTGAGGTACTCACAATGGCTTCTTATGCCTTGCTGCCCAGGGCTTCCATGCTAATGTGGTAAGTCAACATTACATCAGAACTCAACCATCCTTTAAGTATCTCTGCTATTTATTCTTAAGTATATTACCTGAGTTTTGTTATAATTCCTCATTGTTTGCCATTCTTAGTGAGATCAGGACATTCATTTTCATTCATTTTTGCTCTCTTTTGTGCTTCTGTTTTGTGTTATGATATCTAAAAGTGTGGTAGTATTGCTTGTCCTAAGAAAGAGAGTCAGAGGATAGAACACAAGCATGGACACTGTAAGTCTATAGTTTAAGGAGACCTCACAAATCAATGAGTTTATATAACACATAGGTACAGCCTCAGACAAACTTTGCTATGGGTCACAATTAAAATCATTCTCTCTCTATTTCTTTTGTTTTATCCTGAGATCTTTGTTTTAACGAATAAAAAGTATTTTCTTTGATCATTTGCTTGCCTGGTGGCATAGATTGTCAGATCTACATTTAGAGGCAATAAACTATCAGATTGGGGTGCCCAAGATCTGAAGTGCACAGATATCACTTTCAACTAGCCATTTCCAGCTCTTGTAAGCATTCTAAGGCTAAATATTATCCTCCTTTAGGAAAAAAAAAATTCTGTCTCTGTATGTATTCTGATTATAATGTTAACTATTGTATTATCTTTCCAAA
Organism: Colobus angolensis palliatus; assembly: GCF_000951035.1. NCBI lineage: Eukaryota > Metazoa > Chordata > Mammalia > Primates > Cercopithecidae > Colobus > Colobus angolensis. The sequence continues at coordinate 351,480 of NW_012116254.1, read as the reverse complement.
TGTCATAACTTTACCAAGGATCATTTGGACCTTCAGTGGCTCCTGTGTGCCAGATTTGACTGAAAAAGGGTAGTTCTTTTAAGAGACATAATAAAAACAAACAGAGAACAAGATCATTCAAACTCAATGGAAAGCAGTTTTTAGTTGCTATGCAGAAAACCCAGAATGAAATTCTGATTCAAAAATTGCTTCTCTAAATGATTATTTGGTCAAAGCTAATGAGCAATTTGACAAACTTAAGCACCAGGAAACAGACTTATATTATAGTCAATGCCCCCTATTCCTTGTTTTCAAGTTGCCTTCCTATATTCAATACTCTCTCTTCCTCATGTCAGTTGTCCATAAAAATCCATCCCACTCATGAATCAGGTATGCAGACAACTGTGGAATTTAAACCTCGGATCTGAATTAAATTAAGAGTCATTATTAAATATTTCCATAATAAAATATCAACTTAAAATGCTGTATTTCAAAAAAGTAAAAATTTTTATTTCCATAAAGTTGGGCAAGGCCAGCAACTATTTATAAAACAATTTATAATTCTTTTGAGTTCATACAACAGAGTTATCTGATGTGTTAGTTTTTTTTATTGCAGCTGGAACAACTTACCATGAATATAGTGGTTTTAATCAATAAAAATTTATTAACTTAACTTCCTGTAGGGTAGAATCCTAATCAGGTCCAAGACCAAGGTGTTGGCAGAGCTGTGTTCTTCTCTGGAGACCCTAAGGAAGAATTCACTTCCTTCTCTTTTCTAAAATCTAGAGGTCACCCATATTCCTTGACGCATGGTCCCTTTCTCCATCTTCAAAGCCAGCCACAGTCAGTCCAGCCTTTCTCATGCTGCCATTTCTCTGGCTATTTTCTTCTATAGTGACATCTCTCCCTCTGACCACAGTTCAGAAAAGTTTTCCACTTTTAAGAACTCATGTGATTTTGTGCAGTTAACCTGGATAATCCAGGATAGCCTCCCCATTTCATGATTCTTACCTTAATCACATCTGCAAACCTTGTGCTGTGTAAAGTAACAAAACTACTGGTTCCAGAAATCAGGATCTCCCTATAACTGGTACCTGGGAGGCTCACACGTTTAAGAATTTTGTCTGTGGTATTAGACTCTATCCTATATCATGCAGATATGATAAATATTGCAATGACCCATGTACTACACTCAGACCCACCACTCCACTGCTGATACATTAAGGCCATTTCTCACATCTTTTTAAATAGCCTCATCATGATCTTCAACCAGATTTCACCTATTGGAAGAGACATCAGAGAAAAACTGCTCTTGAACCGTGTTAAAAGGAACCTAATTAGGTACTGCTGACAACAAATACAACTGTGAAACTCCAGGGAGTTAATTGTTAGGTTCCCATTTCACAACCTGAGAAAGCAATGCAGAATTCAAGAAACCATTGCTAGACCTCAAACTATGATGCTCAGACATTCTCCAGAAGTTGTCAATCAGAAGTAAATCCTGACCAAGACCCCTTTGAACAAGTAGATGATCTCAGGTACAGGACAGTTTCTACACCAGTATCTGAGCGGCGTCAAGACCCCTGTCTAATTCCTATTTTGTTTCTCATTTGCTTGTTTATTGTAATTCTTCTCATTTTCTATAAGTACCTGGTTGTAATCTACCAATAGTATCCCTTTTCCTCATTTCCTTCCTTTTTATAATTGTTAAGTCAGAACATACTCATTCTAGTGCCATTTTTAGATTATTTCAAAATAGAAACCACAGTCCTTAATCTTGCTGATTCCTAGATATGCCATGCAGCTCTGAGTCCTCATGTTAAAAAACTTCTGAACAATTTCAGTCTCATCAAATGAGGTCTTAGAAAATTACAGTCAATGGTGCTTTCAGGTACCTACATGAACAAATGAATTTAAAAAAACTCAAGTTATGACTTTCCTAGTGGTCCTTTCTTTCAAAAAACTAAAATAAAAATTGTTTTGAATTTTCTAGAAAATTCTTAATTTGTAATCAACAACCATCCTACAATTACAAGCCAAATACTTGCCACCTAAAAGAGACTAATTGAAATTCAAAACTGTAACTCAGGTAATGTAAGGCCTTGGATGTAACTTCACATCATGAATGATTCGATTCCTTTGTTCCCTGATCTCCATGTTTCTCTATTGGATACTAATTCCTTTGTGGCCAGGGTACCTGTTATTGTTTGCTAGGACTAAAATCTCATGAAATTTAGGAATAATATTTCAAGAATTGGCTATACACCAAGACTCTAATTCTATAAATCCCCAAAGCTAAAAATTTTAACTTAGACACAAAGTCCAAAATGAGGTTAACTTTGGTTATTTAGACACTCTAACTGAAGGAATTACTGATTCATTGTTTATACAACAATCAGAACAATGTTCCCGATGGTAAGAATTATACAACAAATGAAGGCTATAAGAAATGTATGGATTCTGGCAGCAATAATTAATGATATCACTTCTGCCCTAGATGGAACACAGATCATTCTCAACACTTTGGCATGAGTACTGATAGACAATTGCATTGCTCTGGAATTCTTGTTGATTGATCTTGTGTATCTGTGCCATTGCTAATATTTTCCCTTGCACTTACATCAACTAAACAGGCAAAGTAAAACCTTAACATATCACCTTAAGACAAAAGCTACTGGGCTTTCTAAAATTAATCTTCATAACCTATGGAATTTGTTCTCTCCATCTTTCTTTAGAAATTTTAGTTCCTGGTTCTAAAGCATCTTATGAGGGCAATTAATTATTTTATTTTTATCATAGTGGGCATAATACTGGTCTGTTGCATTCTATTCAGTGTTTTAAATGCTTCTGCCTAGTGAATGTCTCATAAGATGAGTACTATGAAGATACAAGAAAAGGTCAAGAAGACTTTGCAATATAATTGACTATAGAGACAATAGGATTATCTGTGAGTGGTGAAGATCTGGACTTCTAATCTTCCCTCATTTGGTCAATCTGTTAGAACTGAGAAAATGACCAAAAAGAGGAAATGAGAGATTGACTACATACACAGACAATGGCCAGTCAATATATGAAAATAGAACTCTGACCTAAAACTTCTGCAGCAACCATCCCAGGGAGCCAAACCACAGCTTCTGCAGCAAATAGTCCAGGGAAAGAAACTACAACCGCTATAGCACTTGTTTCAGACCAGTAATCACTTCTTTAATCACTAAGATATGATAACTTTCCTCACCCATCGTAAGAGACACAGCTGACACTCCTATAACAAAAGACAAGAGGAAGCATAAAGGATTTATTTAATCAAAGTTTACATGACATGGAGGCCTTCAGAAATGAAGACTCAAAGACTCAGGGAAAACTGTCTATTTTTATGCTTAGCTTAAATGAGGAATTGGCAGCCATGTGGAAATGTAATTGGACAAAAGGGTATGATCTAATAGTGAAAGACTAAAGGAGAAAACCTGGGAAGTCCTATTTGTTCAGATTCTTACTGGCCTCCTTGTGTAGCATGTCTTCTTTCTGGATATGAGGCTGGACACCTCTGGAATGAGGGTCTTCAAGGAAGAAGGGAGAAAGGAGGGAGGGACATTTATAGATTTTATGGCTTGCTTTGGGGGAGAGGGGTTCTAGTTTCTATGACCTGCCTTAGGGAAGAGGAATTCTTTCTATGACTTGCTTCAGGAGAATGAGGAGTAAGAGAAAGAGGACAAGAAAAGGTCAGAAAGACCTTGCCTCTTAAACCTTTCAAGTTTCCTTCAGTTCAAAATATTCAGTGTGTCATGGTGCTATACTTGGGGATATTGTGCTCTGAGCTCCAACAGAGTCATTAGTTTTTGAATCTTTTATCCCTGCTTTGAGCTCCAGAATAACCAGAGAAAGTCAAATATATTCCCAAATTAATTACAGGTTGAATATTCTTTATCTGAAATGCTTAGGACCAAAAGCCTTTCGAGTTTTAGATTTTTTTTTTTTTTTTGAATTTGGAATAGTGTCAGAAACGTAATAAAATATCTTGGGGATGGGACCTAAGTTTAAACACAAAACTTATTTATGATTCATATACACCTCGTGCACATAGCCTGAAGGTAATTCCATGCAATATTTTAAATATTTTTATTCATGAAACACAGTTCGACTGCATTGAATTTTCTACTCGTGGCATGATGTCAACACTCAAAAAGCTTTGAGTTCTGGAGTGTTTCAAATATCAGATCTTCAGATTAGGTACGCTCCGACTGTTTATGATGTGTCCTGCTTTTATTTGCTCTGCCTCTAGCATCCCCATACTAACAAACTCCACTAAGAGAGTTCCTGAAGCCTTCCTTTTTTTTTTTTCACAATGAAGTTCCCTCAGTCCCCTACCTCTGTTGGTGTCTGCTAAATGATGAATGCAAGTAATAAAGATTTACTCCTTTGCACCAGGCAGCACTGAATACATACCTTTTGTTTGTTCTCATTTGGGTGATCTTCCAACTCATATTTTTTACATACAAGTTTTTATCTGATTTGAAATTTTCTTCTCAAAGTGCTTCTCACATTAGAAGATAATAAGATTCAGGTGGAATGAATTATAAGGCTATTCAGTTTTCATAGCTTTGTATTGACATCTCTTTCTTCCCTGTCAGGACTGGGTGCACAGTAATTCTCAAACCAGGTTTTTCAGCACCCTGAACACTCAATTGCGATAATGTATTATCTTTCAGTTTCTCAAGATGGGATTTACTGGAACATTTTCTTTACCTTAAATACATATAGGATACTGCAGTCACAGGACGTTTTAAACAACAAAAATGAGCTGTTTTGTAAGAGAATTTAGAAAAATCAAAACATGTCTTAGGCGTATCCAGTGGAAAACTAGACTGTTTAGAGCACATCCTTCTTGGTTTTAATTTTCACGTTTCATTGACTTTGGGTTATTTTACAACTTTGTAAATAGATTATTGTAGCAATGTAAAATAATTCTCATGCATGGACATGCAAATGAATTCAGTCTTGTGAAAGTTCAATTGACTGCCCCCTATTGAAAAGGCATTTCTATTTTTAACTCTAACACATATACAATTGTGCTTCTTTGACTTCACCTTTAAACTAGTAGTAAGATGTACCCTGTTTTTATCAGTAATAACGAGCTTAAAAAATACTTAACAGGTGTTCAGCTTACATCTGTATTAAAGTCATAACTTTAGCTTTTTTTTAAAAATTATCCTTTCATATTTTTAAGTCTGTAAAATCACTGACAAAATTAAAACCATTACCTGTTAACTATGTGAAATGACAGTATATTTTAAAAGCAATTATTTAGGTTTGTTATTCACTATTCTTTCTAATGTTTAAAAATAAAAATTCTGAATATTTAGACATGAAGAGAAATTATTAGGTAGTTGTACATAATACAGTTTCACAGATTTTAAAGTCTTCTCTAAAATAGACAGAACTGAAAAGAAAAACTCTCCGAAAAATTTCTACTTTTTCTTATTACCAAGTATGGCATTCATTTTAGTTCTTCAATGTCATCTGTACAAGAAAATGTTGAAGATAATATGCGTAGCTACTTATTAATTTTGATGTGAAAAATTGTCAGCAGCCTTGTCTTATTCTAAGTTTCCTTTAAAATATCCCGTTCTTACTTTAAAAAAATTTTTTTTTGGTTATGTAATCTGAAGCCACACGCACAACTGCCTAAATCTCCACCACTGCTACACTACTTCTTTCAGTTTGACAGAGTTTTTGGTTATATACTAATTAAAATTAAAAATACTTCTGGAAAGAATCAAACATAATTAGGGTTGAAGCCCATGACAGAAGCTTATTAAGTCTTAGTAGATTCAGATATATCATATACTAACCTGAAGTGTTCCCTGAATAGGGAAAAGTGGTCAGATTGGCAAAAAGGGTGCTCGAATGGGATGTTTGAATTCTTTGACCTTTCTCATGTTTTTAGAATTTAGTGAAATTTTAAATGTTAACTTCTGGCCAGCAAATTCTTTGGAATCTGGGGCCACCCAGGAACACCATTCAGTGGACATTTTCTCTTTCTCAGGGATACCTAGCCTTTTTGTGTTGTTTTATTTTATTGTGCTGTTGTTGCCATTTTATTTTATTTCAGTCTGTCTCTCATCATCCTTCTCCAGATGTCTCGGTGTCTTTCTTAGTCATATCAGATCCTGGCATTCTTCAAATGTCCAATTAAAGTTGGCAAATAGAAAATGATGGTTTCATTATTAACAAACAAAACAAACCAGCAATTGAAATAGTGGCCACAATAATAAATGGGTGCTTGATGCCTGAGAAATGTGAACGGAAACAGTTCATTTACATTTATGGTCTCCAGAGTTCTAATTTAATGTAGCCAGGTCTAAGGAAATAGGAAAAGGAAGGAGAGAAATAGCTTAGGTTAGAATAATGAGAGAGTCTTCATTTGATGGGAAGTTAAGTTGGGCCTCAATTAGTAATGTTAAGTACACGAGATAATTATGCATTAAAGGTAAATCAATAAAGTGGCAGAAAGCAAATAACATGGTAAGTGCTGGTGGGATAATAGTTATTTTCCTGGGCCATTTAAGTGCAATGCAGGTTGGAGAAGAGATCTTTATAAGTTGAGAAAACATTTTTTTTTAAAGGAAGCTCCTTTTACGTTTTTCTTTTTCTCAAAATTGAATGATCAATTCCATTTTGTACCTGGAATTAGATGAGATCACTAAGAGCTGATTCACACACAGATCTAAGGCCTTCGCCTCCTTCAAGAACCTGAACACATCTCCTCTTCCACTCATGGAAACTTTTCTTCATTCTAAGCATTTATCTTGTGTAAGTTCTATATCTACAAGGGATCATAAGGTGACTGGTAAGATAAAATTGTACTCTGTGCCCAGGCCTCCTTCTCTTACTTAAGCTTTAAAATAATTCAAGGAGATAGTTTTTGTTTTTATTCTCATTGTACAGATGTGAAAACTGAGGCAAACAAAGGCTATGTATCACACACAGTCTTAAAGGTTGTAAGTAATTTAGCAAGGATTTCATCTTGATATAACTGATTCTAGAGCTCGTGCCCTTAACCACTTGTTTATCATCTCCTCCAAAAACACCTTTTAAAAGAATAAAAGGCACATTGCTAGGATTTAGTCTGCACCATTAAGTCTAAGAGTGATTCTAGTTTGCTAACTGTACCTCAGCACTTTGGTCTCTGAATGCTGATAGGCAAAGTATGATTTTAGGACAGACTGTGGAGCTAGACATCATATATGTAAAATCCAGCTCTACTGCATTCATACCTGTGTAACTTGGGGAAACTTTACTATGTCTCTTGATGCCTAAATCTCCTCTACTGTAAAATGGTAAAATATTGATAACCACCTAATATAGTTTGGATATTTGTCCCACCCAAATCTCATCCTGAAAAGTAATCCCCGATATTGGAGGTAGGGCCTGGTGTGAGGTGTTTGGATCATGTGGGCAGATCTCTCAGAAATGGCTTAGGCCATCCCCTTGGTGATAACTAAGCTCTCTCTCTCTGAGTTTTCCCAAGATGTGGTCATTTAAAAGTGTGTGGCACCTCCTCCAGATGCTCTCACTCTTTCTTGCTCCTGCTGTGGCCATGTGATGTGCCTGCTCCCCCTTCACCTTATGCCATGGTTCCTGAGGTCTTTCCAGAACCCGAGCAGATGGCAGTGATATGGACAGGAGGCAGGGAAATACTGGGGTGAAGATGGTGGGATCCCTGACAAGTTCTCCACCCTCAAGCCTGAACCTGTGAGCCTAAAAGAGAAAATGCATTTCTGTTTTCCCACCCAAATGCTGCCTTTTCCACCCTGGCCTGCCATGCCCCCTATCCTGTACCCATAAAAAGCCCAACCTCCACTGGCAGAGGAGCTGAGTGGTGTGGCAAAGAAGGAGAGAAGAGAAGTATCTGAACGAGAGGAGAAAAGGCAGCTGGACCTTAGATACTACTGTCAGAGAGGAGTTCTACCAGAAACAGCCAAACTCCAGGGGAAGATTATCTTTCCTCTGCATCTCCTTTCTAGCTCCCTGTCTTGCTGAGATGCACTTTAACTGGCAATAAAATTTTCTGCATACACCACCCTTCAAACCATTCGTGTGACCTGATGCTTCCTGGATGCTGGAAAAGAATTTTGGACACACTGGGTGTGGGAACCCAAAAAGACTGTCATGGTGACTCTTCACTGAGCTGTTTAACACTTAAGCCATCCACGGACAGCAAAACTAAAATAGCACAGTTTATAACACATGCCTTCTGGGACTCCGGAGGTCCTGGGCAACCCTTAAACACTGCTGCAGGCAGGTACAGGGTTCGTTCCTGCTGGTGCCCAAAAGCACTCGCCCCAGCTCCTGCACCTTCTTACCTGTGGCTCCCACTCCTGCCAGGGGTTTGAGCTCGGCAGCCCAGTAAAGGAGCCACACCACTGTCACAAGTCCCACGAAAGGGTCAAGGGAATTCTCCCATCTCACCAGCATCATACTTCCTGTATAGATTGCCAAACTGTGAGCCAACTAAACTTCTTTTCTTTGTAAATTACCTAGTTTCAGGTATTTCTTTATAGCAATGGAGGAATGGCCTAATACACTACCCAATAGAGTTGTAAGATTTAAATGTACTTATTTATGAATGTATGTAAATTTAATATTTATATATGAAATATTATATATAATATATAATTATATATGTTACAAACAAATATTTATGTGTTTGCTATTATTTCTTTTTCAGAGATATATATACTTTTCAATTGGATAGATACTTTTATAATGTATCCCAATTAAATTACTATTTGATTTTACTTGCATGCATATAATCCCTATAATGTCTGAGACTTTAAAGTTCCATGAGAAAAAAGTTCAATCTCGTATTTCTAGATTCTTCAAAAATTTGTACATGAAAAATGTTCTAGATATTAAAAAATCTTAATTGGTTAGATTTCCTTTATATTTAAGAATACCAATGATTATGGCCAAGTGCGGTGGCTCATGCCTGCATTTTGGAAGGCTGATGTGGCTGGTTCACCCGAGGTAAAAGTTTGAGACTAGGCTGGCCAACATGGTGAAACCTTGTCTCTATGAAAAATACAAAAATTAACTGGGTGTAGTGGCATGTGCCTGTAATCCTAGCTACTCAGGAGGCTGAGGCAGGAGAATCACTTGAACCCAGGAGGTGGAGGTTGCAGTGAGCTGAGATTATGCCACTGCACTCCAGCCTGGGCAACAGAGCAAGACTCTATCTCAAAAAAAAAATACCAATAATTAAAACATTTGGTGTCTTATGTACCAAATTTAAATGGGAGCAAATAAGTCTGGAATGAGAAGATTAAGTTAGAGTAATGGGCCACCTAATATAAAAGACCTTGACTTTGATCTTTGACTTTGGAACTTACTAGCCACATGTACTTGGACTATATGTTCTACCTTTTGGAATTTTAGTTTTCCTACTTGTGCTATGGTGATAATAGTGTGAAATTGATAGCGCTGCAGTAAGAATTAATGAATTTATACATTGGCAGTGTTCTCAATAAATGCCAGCTACTATTTTTTGTTGCTGTCTTGGCGGCTATTAAATTTTCAAAGATTAGACAGTAGGGCAAGGTAAGCCCTTATGGCTTTCATCTTGAAACTGAAGTTACTAATATCCTATGTGAATTTTATCTGAGCATATTTAGTTCCTTCGAGAAGCTAAGTAACTAAGTGGTGATCACTAATGACAATAATACACATTTCAGCACCACTTCTACTATATTATCTTAGGCATCAAAGGTCCATTCACTTTCCTTGTCTCAGACCTTTATTTTGAATTAATCTGTTTTTCTTTCTTTTTTTGCTTTTGTTCACTCTAGCTCTCTCTCTTTCCTAGAGAAAACAAATTCTCTGAAACAGTATACAGTAAGATAGTATCTGAAGGATGAGCAGAAGTTAACTAATCAAACTAAGGATGAAAAAACAGTCAACTCAGAGAAAGTGTGTGCCAAAAGCCTGTGGTTCGAGAAAATTGTAAGTAAGAGTATCTAAAAATTTGGCGCTGTAAGACTGCTAAAACTACATCAAAATTTTGAATTAAAGTAAATGCTGAATTGAAATTATTAAAATTATTTTGAATTGAATAATAATAAGGGATACAAAGATGTAAAGGGGATAACTGAATAAAAGAATCAAAAAACCTAAATATATTTATTATCAACATAACTGGCAAAGAGTTAATGTTCTCACTACTGACACTACTTATTCAAGGACACGTTATTTTTTAAATTAATTTTATATTTTCAGATTATTTTACATCTTTCAATAAGGCCTTATATTCTTTTCATATGGGTTTTAGCATTTTTTGCAACATATTATTTAAGAATTTTATAACTTGTGGAGCAATTTCTAAATTTTGTTTTGCATTTTAATTTCTGGGTGACTGATTCATATTATAATGGCAAGAAAGTATAATTTTTTACATTCACATTATGTCTAATTACCTTGAACTCTCAGAAATTCTAATGTACTTTAAATTGTCAGTCTTTACAAGTATATAATTATAAGCGTGAACCAAAATATATAAGCATATTTGTACTATTAATTTTATTTTGTTATCTTATTGCATCTACACTATGAATACAAATAGGTTTCTTTAAATTGGATTATATTGCCCCAAAGTCTACATAAAAAATGCCAAATAATAGCCATGACAGGTATATTGAAAATAAGAATTTCAAAAGAAGTTGTACTCAGCTGAATATTAGTAGAGCCATGTAATAAAATCAGTCTTACACTGGTAAAAAATGTAAAAATAAATGATGGAAAATAATATACAACATCCAGGATACATATACCTGATAGCAAAAAAATGAGATCATTCAAACCAAAACTCATTCATATTAAGTATAAAACCTATTCAAAATATTAAATATATATCATCAGTGTTATCAAACAAAGACAATACAATGAAGAATAGAGGTCAAAATCCATAAGAAGGAGAAATACACAGAAGGCAGTCTGACACTTGGAATCAATTTCTCTGTAGAAGAAAACTATTAACTTTTAAAGTCAAAATATAAAAATTGTATGTGTTTATGGGGTACATAGTGACGTTTTGATACATATAATGTATGGTGATCAGATCAGGGTAATTAGCATATCCATCATTTCAAACATTCATCATTTCTTAATGGAGAACATTTAATATCTTCCATCTAGCTATTTAAAATTATATAAGATATTATTACCTATAGTCAAGCTACAGTGGTATAGAACACTAGAACTTATTTCTACCATCTAGCTATAAATTTGACTGACTTAACAAATATGTCCCTTTCTATTCTTTCCACCCTCTAGTATCTTTTACTTTTTACTTCTTTGAGATTAACAGTTTTCATTTTACCTTGTATATATGAGTGAGAACTAACAGTGTTTAAGTTACTCTTCCTATATTATTTCACCTAAAATACTGTCCTTCAGTTTCATACAGTAGCCATGAATGGCAAGATTTATTTATTTTCTATGACTGATTAATATTATTTGGTGTATGCATACCACATTTTCTTTATTCATTTATCTGTTGTTGGATACCTAGGTTGATTTCATAGCTTAGCTATTGTGAATAGTGCTAAAATAACCATGGAGGTCCAGATGTCTCTTTTATGCACTGATTTCTCTTTTATTGGATAAATTCTCAGTGATGGGATTGCTGGATCATATGGTAGTTTCGTTTGCAGCTTTTGAGGACTTCTATACTGTTATTTACAGTGACTTTACTAGTTTACATTCCTACCAACAGTATATAAGAGTTTCCTTTACTTTCATCTTTGTCAGCATTTGTGATCTTTTGTCATTTTGATAATAGTCATCCTAACTGGGGTGAAGTGATACCTCATTGTGGTTTTAATTTGCATTTTCTGATGATTAGTGATGTTGACCATTTTGTTCATATGTTTTTGGTCCATTTGTATGTCTCTTTTTAACAAATGTGTGTTCAAATCATTTTCTAATTTAATTTAAAACAATTGTATAAATTTATGGCACAGAAGTGCAAGATTGTGCACTGGTTGTATTATTTTGTTTTCAGACTGCTATAAAGAACTTCCTGAGACTGGGTAATTTATAAAAGAAAGAGGTTTAATTGATTTACAGTTCTGCATGGCTGGGGAGGCCTCAGGAAACTTATAATAATGGCAAAAGGTGAAGCAGACATGACTTACATGGCGTCAGGCAAGACAGAGAGCATGAGAGAGTGCAGAAAAAACTACCATTTATAAGCCATTAGATCTTGTGAGAATTCACTCATTATCATGAGAACAGCATGGAGGAAACTACCCACGTAATCTAATCACTTTCCTTCCTCAACACCTGAGGGTTACAATTCAAGATGAGATTTGGGTGGGGACACAGAACCAAACCATATCAATGGTCAAGTCAGGACTTCTAGAATATCTATCACCCAGATAAGATACATTGTACCTACTAAGTAATTTACCAGCATTCACCCCTTCATTCTGCTAAATCTTCATTGTGATCATTCCACTCTCCAAGTTCAAGTGTATGCCATTTTTCTCACCCACTTATGGGCAAGATCATATGATATTGACTTTCTGTGTCTTACTTGTTTCACTTAATGACCTCCAGTTCCATCCATGTTGTTGAAAATGACAAAATTTTATCCTTTTTTATGAATATATACACCACATCTTGTTTTTCCAATTACCCGTTGGAATCAACTTAGGTTGATTTCATATTTTTGCTATTGTGAATAGTGCTGTGATTAACATATGAGTACACGTATCTTTTATACACATTGATTTATTTTTCTTACTTCCACTGGTGGGGTTGTTGAATCAAATGGTACTTGTTTTTTGTTTGTTTGTTTTAAGAAAGAGTCTTGCTCTTTTCCCTAGGCTGGAGTGCAGTGGCACGATTTCAGCTCACTGCAGCCTCCGTCTCCTAGCTTCTGGTGATTCTCCTGCCTCAGCTACCAAGTAGCTAGGACTACAGGAATGAGCCACCACATCTGGCTAATTTTTGCATTATTAGTAGAGACACAGTTTCCCCATGTTGGCCAGGCTGGTCGCAAACTCCTAACCTCAAGAGATCTGCCCACCTTGGCCTCTCAAAGTACTGGGATTATAGGCATGAGCCATCACATATGGCCAAATCAAATGTTAGTTCTATTTTCAGTTTTTTGAAATACCTCCATACTGTTTTCTATATTGGCTGTACTAATTTACATTTATACAAACTTTTTCCATACTATTAGTTTCAAAAAGTTTAATTTCCATTTTAATCCTCTGTTGACTCAATGATTGGTCTGGAGCATGCTGTTTAATTTCCATGTATTCATACATTTTCTGAATTTATTGGTATTGATTTCTGGTTTTATTCTGCTGTGGTCGGAGAAGACACTTAACACTCTTTTGAGCTTTTAAACACTTTTGGAAACTTGTTTTGTGGCGTAATATGTGGTTAGTCTTGGAGAATGTTTCATGTGCTGATAAAAATACAATGTATATTCTGCACTTGTTGGGTAGAAATTTCCGTAAATGTCTATTAGGTCCATTCGGTCTGAAGTTTAATTTCAGTCCAGTGTTTTTAGCTGCTTTTCTCTCTAGACATGCGAGTGTGAGGTGTTGCAGTACCTCACTGTTATCTCTTTCTTTCTCTTTAGGTCTAGCAATACATTTTTTATGAATGTGAACATTCCAGTATTGGGTGCATATGTATTTAGGATTGTTATATCCTCTTGCTGAAGTGATCCATTTGTCGTTCTAGAATGTTTTAGTTCATTTGTTTTACTATTTGGGGCCTAAATTCTATTTTATCTAAGTATAGTCAATCCTGCTCACTTTTGCTTTCTGTTTGCATGAAATATTTTTTTCTACCCCTTTACTTTCTGTCTCTATGTGTCTTTTCAGGTAAGGAGTTTCTTGTAGGTAATAATATGTAGGTAAATCAGGTTTTTTGTTGTTGTTGTTGTTAAACCAATTCAACAAGTCTATAGTTTTATGTCGATAATTTAATCCATTTGTGTTGATTTTAATATTGACATGTAAAGTTTATTCCTGTCATATTATTAGTTATTTTCTAGTTTTACAAATTCTTTTTTTCTTTTTCTTCATTTGTCATTTTGGCTTGGTGAAATTCTGTAATGACACCATTTGATTCCTTCTCTTCCTTATGTGAGCCCTTTAAAATACAAAATAGGATATTTTTACCTAGGCCTGTCCTGCCTGACAGGCGTTGGACTCTGTTTTGCCACCCTAACTGTAAAAAGTTATAATATTCTTTAATGAACATCTGAATCCAAACATATCAAAACAAAACAAAACAAAACAAAAACAAAAACCACAAGCAGTCCAAGGAATAAATGGACATATGCAGAAATGATGTCTGTCTAGGAACATTTCAAGCATGCTACATCCACTTAGAAGAACCAAATAATATGTAGACAATCTCACACTTTGAATACATTATCCAAGAGGGAACATAGGAGCTCAACAGAAAAGGGACAAGAAACACCACATTCTAGAAAGGAGGAAAACAGGGAGCCTGTTTGACCAGAACTGGCTGGAAACCAGGAGTGACTCCCAAACATGGCAGAGAGTGAGTGAGTCACTGGGAAATTATATAATTTAGTTCACGTGAGGGCATCTTGACCACCCCCACCCAAATCCCTGAATCTAACTAAGAGAGTGGCGAGGAGGCTGTGAGAAGAAACTGCTCAGAGAGGGAACAAATCCTCGGTCCCACACACTTTATGAGATCTAAGTGACTACAATAAGATTCTATTCTTGATTCTAGGTCTTAACAGGTAAGCAAATGTTAAGGGAATTTGTCACTACTAGAGCAGCCCTATAAGACGTGATTAAGAGAATTCTAAACTTGGAAGCAAAAGGATGACATACTTTAGGCAGATTGAAAATAATTTCTAAGTTAAGTTTGGATCTGCAATAAAAATGGGAAATGGGAAAAAGTGAAATGCCTATTAATAGTATGTCAATAATTGTGAAATGTGGGTTTATACAGATATGTGATACGTGTGTGTGTGTGTGTGTAAACTGCATGACAATAAGTGAATATAATTTGGAAGCGTACTAAATTAATCCATAGTATTTTAATTTTTGTGTGTGTCTGTGTCTGTGTCTGCCTGGGAAGAAGTAAAAGTATGTACTGACTTTTGATGAGACCCAAATGAGTTTTATAATCTTGATGCTAGTAAAAAGTTTGTTTTATAAGAACTAATGTGTTTTACAATCATTTGGATTTCTGTACATTGCCCTCTCCCCTAAAAAGTTTTTCCCTTTTTATTGATATAGTAAGCTCCCACTTTTTCTTTACAGTGACACTCAAACACTCAAATATTAATTATTTGGTTAACTCTGACATTCACAACTTGACCTGATACATTTCTCTTTGATCATCACTGAAATATATACATTCCCTTTTCATTGTTATATTACAGATTTCTTTGAGACTAAAAGATCATGAATCAATTGGCCAAGGCTACATGAATAATCAACTGCAGGTGCTGAATGAAAATTCTGAACTCTTTCTTGGTTCTACCACATATTTCTCATGTTACATTGTAAATATTACATTTTAATTATTTTTCTATAAAGACTCTAAACTTCTGTAATCATTTCTTTTGCTAAACTATTATTTTAATTCCCAGTGTCACATTCATTAGCTTTTCTTTGTTTTATTTATGTTTTCTAATCCCTTCTACTAATATAGAACCTTTTAAAGGCAAAAATAAAATGCCCCAATTAGAGCAACCATTGTGATTAAAATGTTTTAGTGTGTATGTATTTACCACCATTTTTTTTGTTGTTTCTGTGTATGTATGTGGGTGAAGAATAAAAGTTATATATGATAAATATAAAAGTTTCATGTTTTTAGTAATACTTTTAAAATATTACATGGTGAAAAGGAAATAATAAATGTTACCTATTTTTCTGTAGTGAAATACAAAGTTGTTTGTTACCTACCCATGTAATAAAAGATCATATAAGTAATATTTCTAAAAGTATTTAAGATATAAATATATTACTCCAAGCTAACTTTTTTCTGAAAGGAAGAGAAGAAAATCCTAAATCTAGAAATCTATCAAAATATATTATGGTCTAAATGAGTTTAGTTTTATAATACAGCTCATGAATTAAGAGAGTCATAGAACTAACTAGTATGCAGATTTCATAGTCTACCTATCAGTTAAGATTTTTAAAACAAAAATAGTTTTAAAAGAAAGGGTAATATTTTTTGAGTTAATCTAAAAGAATTTTCTCCAAAGGATGAAATCATTGTGAAGATGTTCTTGAATGGCTGAAGAACAATTTTTGAATGTTGGCTTAAGATTTAGAATACTGAAAAACAATCAGCAAGCAGGATGAAGTAGAGTAGTTCATGCACAGGAAAATTATTTTGAGGGAAAAGGCACCAGCAGTATTGATAAAATGAATGCTAACTGACATTCATTAGGAATTATTTAAGTTTGTGTAAGACTATTTATATTTGATCTAGATTCCTTACTCTCCTTCAGAGGGTCAGGTCTTCTACCATACTTTCATAATTTTGCTCTGATATTGATGCTAAACTAGAATATTTTGATTTCTTTAAATATTCTTTTTTATTATAATCATTATTTCAAAAATTTTATTTTAGAGTCCAATAAGGCATTAATTGCCATTTCAGTTTGTTTTCTACTGATACAACAGAATAATTGAGACTGGACAATTTATTAAAAATAAAGAAAATCATTTAGCTCATGGTTCTGGAAGCTGGGAAGTCCAAGAGCATGGCAACAGCATCTGGTGAGGGCCTTCATGCTGCATCATACCACAGCAGAAGGTAGAAAAGCAAGAGAGCACCAGTGAGAGTGAGAGAAAGAAGGAAGAACTTACCTTTTATCAGAAACCCACTCCTGTGATAACTAACCCAATCTTTTAATAGTGGCATTAATCCATTCATGAGGGCACAGCCTTAATGACCTAGTCACTTTTTAACAGTCTTATCTTTTAAAACTGTTTCATCGGGGATTAAGTTTACAATACACATTCAAACTTTAGAACTACTCCCCTTTTCTTCCACCTTTAATGAATATATGTGCTACTGCCAGATCTATTTTAGGTGGCTTTAAATTCCAGATAATCTTGTTGTACCCTCACGTGTGAACCACATTCTTCAATGAACTCATTAAACCCTTCAATATAGTAAGATTGATATCAGTATTAATGATCATATTTATCAATTCCCAACTCTAGGGAATTAAAATATTATTTTTTCTTGCTTGATCCTCTTATCTAGATGGCAAATGTGAGCAGTGATGACAAAGAAGATTTGGAAAGATTTGTTAGGTTTAAACAACTATTACCACTACTGGAAACGTTATTCAAAGACATACCAGACTAATACATTCCACTCTTAATTTCTACCAATAATAACATGAACATATTGTGGCCATCCCTCCTATGTTATCTTATTTATCATCAAATTTAATAATGTGAGAGTCACTGTATAATTGTAACATTAGTCATCTGTTGCATCAATACATATATTTTCTGTCAAATTTTTAAGAATAAATCAATAATCTGTGTTCTCTTTACTTGCTAATTAAATTAGGCTGAACATTTCCATTTGATCGGAAGGGTACTTGCTTCAAATTAATTAATTTATTAAATTTAAGTTTTTTTGACCCAGGAAAAATGCCTTGATATGTGGTGCATCCAATATAATAGTAAATATATTTCTAAAATATCATATGGATATAGCATCTTCAATGATGTTAAGATTATTAATGAAATTAAAATTCTAATATTGTCTCAATCTGAAAGATGATTTTGTGTGTAAACATTGCTTGTTCATGTTTATGTGGGTCTCTGTGTTTGTATGTGTGCATTCTATTCTCTTAAACAGTGCTAAATGTAGGTAAAATTGTGAACAAGGCACATTTAACTCTAGGCCTCTCCTCAGACTTTACAAAAGACTTATTTACATTTTTGTTGTCTGAAAATATTCTGATATTCATCAGAGTAATAGTCATTCACAGGATTCTTTTCTCCAGGGAATTCTAACTTTCACTTTCATTCTTGTTCATTAAATGAAAATCATATCCTGGCAAAGAAATATTATTGCTTTTGTTGAGAAGTGTTTTAGAGATGAGAAGACGCATAAAAGACAAAAGGGGAAGAGAGTGAGATGAGGAGGATAGAGTTAAAAAAAAGAAAGAACAAAACAAAGGAGACGATCTTGTGAAGCTCAGTAGAGAAGACCTGGAAAGAAATAAACCAGAAGTTTCAAAGCAGCACTTGGAATCTTGATCCAGGAAGCAAAATTATATTAAACAAGGTAAGAAGTTCCTGTAGAAGGATAAATATTGTCTTCTGTTCATAAAAAAAAGAAAAGAGAAAAAGTGGAAAAAATGAACCTGCTTGAAAGAGATTTCTTCAGAATGATTGTAGAAACTTGTAACGTGTTTACTTAATTAGTACATGTTATGGTCTGATTGTTTTTGTCCTCCCAAAATTAATATGCTTAAATCCTCACCCACGAGGTAGTGGTATTAGGAAATGGGGCTTTGGGGACTTTGTCAGAGCCCTCATGAATAGGATTGGTGTTCTTAGAAAAGAGATCACCGATGGCTAGTTAGCCCCTTCCACCACATGAAGAAATAGTGAGGAAGTACCACCCATGGACAAGTAATGAACCCTTAGTGGACACTGGATCTGTCAGCACCGTGATCTTAGACTTTCCAGTTTTCAGAACTGTGTGAAATAAACTTCTGTTGTTTATAAGCCAGACTATGGTATCTTGTTATGGTAGCCCTAATGGACTATGACAGTATAAGACACTGAAATAATAGGAATTTTAAGCAATTATACATCATGTATTTATTCTTTGTATATTTTGAATCCATTCAATCAAGATAAAATAAATGTGGTAGCTAAGTGCTATGTAATGCATTTTGCAGAAGATAAGGTATCTAATATTTATATTTTACATGAATAGACTTTACTTTTTAAATCGTTTTTAGTTTACAAAAAAAAATTGAGCAGAAAATACAAAGTTCCCATATGCCTCCTAATTTTACTTTTTTCTCATTCCCTCCATTATTAACATTTTGCATTAGTATAGTATATTTGTTATAACTAGTGAGCCAATATTAATATATTAATATTCATTACATCCTAGTTTATTTTTTATTAACTAGTCCATGTATCAGGATTTATTCTTTGTGTTGTATGTTCTATACATTTTAAATGTATAATGATATATGTTAACCATTACAGTATTACACATAATAGGTACGCCCTAAAACACTCTTATTCATCCCTTATTTATCCCTTATCCCTAAAACTCCTCTATTCATCCCTTATTTACTCTCTTACTCATTCCTTAAAACTCCCTTATTTATTTGCCCTAAAACTCCCCTTATCCTTTTCTCCCTGTCTGCCCTCCTGGCGACCACTGATCTTTTTACTGTCTCCATAGTTTTACCTTTTTGAGAATGCCATCTGGGTGAAATCATGCAGAATATAGTCTTTTCAGATTGACATTTTTTACTTACCAATATACATTTAAGTTGCCTCTATATCTTTTTATGATTTGCTGGCTCATTTGTTTTTAGCACTGAGGAATATTCCATTGTATAAATGTATCACAGTTTGTCCATCATCTATTGAAATACATTCTATTGGTTTATTAGGGCTACCATAACAAAATACTAGATTGGGTGGCTCAAACAGTACAAATGTATTTTCTCACAGTTCTGGAGGTTTGGTTTCTTTTCTCTTTTGTTGGTGTGTAGAAGAGTGCATTCTTGCTTTGACCTCCATGGTGTGTGTGTGTGTGCACATCCCTAGTGTCTCTTAGTGTGTCCAAATTTCTTCTTTAAAAGACATCAACTATAATAGATTAGGGCCTACCCTAAGGATCTCCTTTTAACTTAATCACCTCTCAAAAGGTCTATGTGCAAATACAGTCACGTTCTAATGTTCTGCGCTTAAGGGCTTCAACATACGAATTTGGGGGGAACACAATTCAGTCCAGAATAGATATCTCACATGCTTCCAAGTTTTGACATTTATGAATAAAGATGTTATAAATATTCGTTTGCAAGTTTCTGTGTGGACATAAGTTTTCAACTCATTTGGATAAATATCCAGGAACACAATTGCTGGATCATATGGTAGGTATATATTTAGTTTTGTGAAAAACTCCCAAACTCACTTCCAAAGTGGCTGTGCCATTCCTACATTTCCACCAAAAATGAATGAGAGTTCTTGTTGATTGGCATCCTTGCTAGAACTTTGTGTTGTTATTTTTAAATATTTTTGCTATTTTTATAGATGTGTAGAGGGATATCTTATAGTATTATTGGACATTATCAGATGGCATGTGATGTTTAGCTTATTTTTATATGCTTATATGCCATCTGGATGTCTTCTTTGGTGTGATATCTGCCCACATCTTTCAACCATTTTTTAATTGACCTATATGCTTTTCTACTGTTGAGATGTAAGAATTGTTTGTCTAGTTTTGATACCAGTCCTTTATCAGACACATGTTTTGCAAATATTTTCTCCTAGTCTTTAGCTTTTCTTTTTTCTCTCAATGTAACTTTTTTTCCTGACATTTTAATTAGTGCTCATTTGTAGATGTGTATAGACTGGCATTTGGCACCCAAAGGCTCTTGGATTAATGCAATATAATCAAACAATATTTCTAGTTAATGAAAGAACCTCAAACAATTTAATACTATAATAAGCTGTTTAGAAAATATACAGACTGTATACTTCATTGTCAAAAATAATCTTAATTCTAACCCAAACTGTTACCTAAAGATTTTATTCAGTTCTATATGTTCTGTAGCATTATCAAGAGGCAAAGCTACGTGAACAGAGACTCGATTGTTCTCATGGACAATATGCAGGGAGATAAACTACTTGTTATGTAGTTTTCTGTCTGCTGCAGAGTTTTTCATGCAAATGCATGTGCAGAGGACACAGATATCTATTCACGGCCTGTGCCTATAAATATACTCTTTTAAGTAATAGAGTTTATCCCAAGCTATCCTGTGAATATTGACATTGACGTAAAACATACCTCAGCACATTTATCTAATATTTACTTTGTTGAACACATTTTATTTTAAAATAATTCTAGATTCATCGAAACTTTCAAAGAAGTACAGAGAGCTTCCATGTGACCTTCACTAAGTTCTTTTTATTAGTTATATCTTATATCAATTATAGCACAGTATCAAAACCAGGACATGGCCTAGTTCTGTGTCATTTTATTGTATGTGTAGAATGATGTAAGCACAATGACAATAAAAGTAAAGAACTAGTCTACCTCACAAAAATCTTTCTGATGCTATAGTGACACTCACTTTCCTCTTTTGCATCATACTCTATCCTGGCTATTACTAACCTGTTCCTCATTTTCATAATTTTGCTATTTTGAGAATGTGACATAAATAGAATCATATAACATGAAAAATTTTGAGATTAGTGCTATTTTTACTCAAAAGAATGTTCTTTATGTCCCTATGAGTTGTTAAATTACTAATAGCTTTTTCCATTCCATCACTGAGTATTATTATATGATATGAATGCATCACAGTTGGTTTAAACATTCACCTGCTGAAGGATGCTTTGACTGTTTCTAGTTTTTGGTAAAATAATACACTCTTTAATTTCAATTCTTTTAAATTTTTGAAATTTATTTTATGGTCTTTGATATAGTGTATATTGGTGAATGTTCTAAGGTACTTGGAAAGAATATATATAGCATTGTAGTTGGGTGGAGCATTTTATAAATGTAGAGTAGATCCTGTGGTTTCATAGGATTGAATTCTGTATCCTTGCTAATTTTCTGTCTAGTTCCATCAATAAGTGAGAGAGATGTTTAAATTTTCAAAAATGTTTATAAATTTTTGCCTTTTTTCAGTTCTAACAGTTATGCCTCATATAACTGACAGTTCTATTACTTGGTAGATATGTTTAGGACTACTGCATGTTCTTGTTAAATTGAAGCTTTAATCATTAGTAGAATGTCTGTTTGCCTTTTACTATTCTTTGCTCTGAACACTGTATTGTGTAATTTTTTTTAAATTATATTCTTTCTAATTGAAAAAAGAAGTATACATGTTCATGGGGTAGTGATGTTTCAGTATACGTAAGTATAGTAACTGGATCACAGTAATTAGTAATCCATCATCCCAAACATTTATTATTTCTTTGCCTGGGGAGCATTCAGCAACTTCCTTCTAGCTATTTGAAATTTTATATTATTGTTAACTACAGTTTAATACTACAATTGTATAAGACACTAAAACTTATTCCTCTCATCTAGTTGTAATTTTGTATCTTCTAACAAATCTTATTCCTTTCTTCCACCTACCCTTCCCAACTTTTAGTATCTTCTGTTCTACTTTTTACTTCTATGAGATCAACCTGTTTTAGCTTCCACCTATAAATGAGAACACGTGGCATTCAGCTTATTTCCTAGCTTATTTCACTTAACATGATGTCCTCCAGTTCTATCCCTGTTGTCATGAATGAAAAATTTCACTCTATTTTAAGGTTGAATAATATTCTATCATGTATATATGCTAAATATTCTTTATTCACTCATCTGTTGTTGGATATCTAGGTTGATTCCATATCTTGGATATTCGGTATAGTGCTGAAATAACCATGGAGGTACAGATGTCTTTTTGATATACTAATTTCCTTTCCTTTGAATAAGTGCCCAGTAGTGGGATTGCCAGATCATATATAGTAGTTCCATTTGTAATTTTTTGAGGAGACTCAATACTGTTCTTCATAGTGGTTGTATTACACTAGTTTACATTTTCGTCAACAGTATATAACAGTTCCCCTTTCCCAATGTCCTCATCAGCATTTATTATTTATTGTGTTTTTGATAATAGACACCTTAACTGTGGTGAGATAATACTTTGCTCTATTTTTTATTTGCATTTTCCTGATAATTAGTGATGGTGAGCATTTTTTCATACATTTGTTGGTTATTTGTATGTCTTCTTTTGAGAAATGTCTGTTCAGATATTTTTCACATTTTTTAATCAGACTTTTTTACTATTGAGATTTTTAGTTCCTTGTATATTGTGGATATAAGCCCCCTGTTGGATAAGCAGTTTGCAAATTTTTTTTCGGTCTTTAGGTTACTTCACTCTGTTGATTGTTTATTTTGCTGTGCAGTTTTTTAGTTTGATATAATGCCATTTGTTTTGTTTCCTCTATGTGTTTTCTAGTAGTTTTCTCATTTTAGGTCTTAATTTAGGTATTTGATGCGCTTTTGAGAGAGGAAAACAGGATCTGGAGGCAGGGAACATGAGCCAATTCACACTTCAGCTACGACAGGAAATTTCCTTTCCATAGGGCATAGGCCAAGTAAATGACTTTGTAACTTTACTTCATCCTCTTCACTTACATAGGGTGTACCCCAAGTAGAGAGTACTTAAACTCCTGAAAATTATGTAATGGGGATTTTGAGCCCCTAAACTTGGGCTCACTCCCAGTCTGTGGAATGCACTTTCATTTACAATAAATCCCTTCATTCCTTCCTTGCTTTGTTTGTGCATTTTGTCCAATTATTTGTTCAAGATGCCAAGAACCTGGACACCCTCCACCATTAACATATTTTGACCAGTCAGCCAGAAGGAAGAGGTAATCCCAAAGTTTGAGATTCATTTTTCTCCCTCTCTCTCTCTCTTTTCTTTTCCAACTTGGGACCCTTGGTGGGTAGCACCTAAACATGGAGACAACTGCAGGTTTCTGGCCATGGCCGATGAAACTTAGGGGTTTCCATGTGGAGAAACCTGACCACCACCACCTGGCTCACTTAAGGAAACTGAGTCTTTTTCATTTTTTTCCTTTCTTTCTTTTTCAGTCTTTCAGCAACTGTTTATAGCTGTCCTGCCCCAAAGGGGCAAGAACTTCTTTTTTTAATCTTTTCTGAACATGGTCCCTGATCCCTACATGCGGAGCAGCTCACAGCAAATCACACGTTTCAGGGGACTTAAACCTTATTTCTGTACGCTAACTTCTTCCCTTATTAGACTCAACTGGCTAAGGATGAAAAAGGCCCAGATGGCATCCAGTTCTCATTACACTTCATAGCTATTCTTATAAAGCTCATAGTATGCTCTGGAGGGGAAAACCTGCATGCGAGTTGATTTTTGTATAGGGTGAGAGGCGGGAGTCTAGTTTTATTCTTCTGCATTTGAATATCTAGTTTTCCCAGAAGCATATTTTGAAGAGACTATTTTTTCCCCAGTGAGTGTTCTTGGGACCTTTCTAAAAAATCAGTGGGTTGCAGTTATGTGGATTAATTTCTGGGGCCTCTATTCTGTTTCATTGTTTTATGCATCTGTTTTTATGTCAGTACCATACTACTTGGTTTGTAGTGTATTTTGAGGTCTGATAGTGTGATACCTCTAGCTTTGTCATTTTTGCTCAGGATTGCTTTGGATATTTGAAGTCTTTTGTGGTTTCATATAAAGTTTAGATTTTTTTGTTTTCTGTGAAAAATGCCATTGGTATTTTGAAAAGAATCATGCTGACTCTGTAGACTGCTTTGGTAGTATTGTCATATTGACAATATTAGCTATTCTAATTTATGAGCATGAGATATTTTTCCACTTCTTTGTTTCTTCTTCCCTTTTAAAAATCAATGTATGTCGGCCGGGCGCGGTGGCTTACGCCCGTAATCCCAGCACTTTGGGAGGCCTAGGAGGGTGGATCACCTGAGGTAGGGAGTTTGAGACCAAACTGGCCAACCTGGGGAAACCCCGTCTCTACTAAAAATACAAATAGCAGTCGGGTGTGGTCACGGGCGCCTGTAATCACAGCTACTGGGGAGGCTGAGTAATGAGAATCGCTTGAACCTGGGAGGCGGACGTTGTAGTGAACTGAGATCGTGCCACTGTACTCCTGCCTGGGCGACAAGAGCGAGACTCTATCTCAAAAAAAAAAAAAAAAAATCAATATATGTCATTGTCCTTATAAAGGTCTTTTACCTCCTTGATTAAATGTATTTTATTTATGTTTCATAAATATTTTTATTTATGAAATATATATTTTATTTTAGGTATTTTATTGTATTTCATAGCTATTATAAATGGGATTTCCTTCTGGATTTTACTTTTAGCTAGCTGGTTGTTCATGCATCAAAACACTACTAATTTTTGCTTATTAATTTGTATCTTGTAACTTTACTGAATTTGTTTATCACTTCTAAGAGTTTTTTGGTAGAGTCTTTAAGTTTTTCTCTATATAAGATTATGTTATCAGGAAACGGGAACAATTTGACATCCTTCTTTCCACTTTGGATTCATTTTATTTATTTCTCTTGACTAATTGCTGTGGCTAGGACTTCTAATACTATGCTGAATAAGAGTGATGAAAGTAGGCATCCTTGTGTTGTTTCAGTTCTTACAGGAAAAGCTTTCTGCTTTCCCCTATTCTGTAAGGTGTTAGCTATGGATGATCAGATATTAATATAGCTGCCTCTGCTTTATGTTAATGAATATTTGCATGGCATATATATATATATATATATATTTCTTCTTTTACTGTCAATCTCTGATAATATTTAAAGGGAATTTCTTGTTAATGGCTTATAGTTAGGCCATTTAAAAAAATCTCTGCCATTTCTGTCTGTTAATTGGTGTATTTAGATAATTTACATTTCATTTTAAGTATTGACATGTCAGGGCTTATCTGTCACTTTTTGCTTTCTGGTTGTTCCACGTTTTGCTTTTTTAAATCTTTTTGTTAACTCTTATATTTTTCTGCCTTTCTTTGGGTTACTTAAATTTCTTAAAATTCTACTTTTAGCTCTCTATGTTTTTAAATGTCTCTTTTTATATAGATTTTAAAGTTGTTGCTATAGATTTTACTTGGGGCATATATAACTAATCACAGTCTACTAATGTTGACATTTTACCAGTTTGAGTGATGTGTAGAAATATTACTTCTCTATTTATCTTTCTCCATGAATAATTGTCAAAATATTCTATCTGCCTATTTGACAGAATGTTATTATTTTGCCTGAACCATTAAATATAGTTTAGTAATCTCAAGAGGAAATGAGTCTATTTACCTATGTTTTTGCTTTTTCCATTGTTCTTTTTTTCTTTTAATATTCCGAGATTCTTTTGTTACCCTTTATTCCTTCTTTCTTGTCATTTATTTTCTTTATATCTTTGTTTTTGTTGTCTTTTCTCTCTCTCTTTTCTTTTGGTTCAAGCAATTTTCATAATTGCTTCCTTGATAGATTTTTTAGAGTAGATCTAAATGCTATAAATTTCCTTATTTTTTTGATCTAAGGATTCATTTGTTTTCCCCTTTATTACCTTATTCTAGATAATTTTGCCAGCTGACATTTCCTTTCTTTTTTCAACACATGGAAATTGTTGTGCTACTTCCTTCTGGCATAAATGACTTTTGATGAGAAATCACCTGTGATTTGAAATGGTTTTCTTTTATAGGCAAGGTGTTCCTTATCTCCTGTGGCTTGTAAGATGTTTTCTTTGTTTTCAGTTTCCAGAAGATTGATCATAATTTATTTTGGAGTACATTATTTTTGAGTTTATTTTGTTGGGGGTTCATTCAGCTTCTTGAATTTGTAGGCATGTACCTTTTAACAAATTTGGGAAAATTTCAGACCTTATTTCTTCAGATAGCTTTTTCAGCCCCACTGTTGTGACTTTTTAAGCTCCTCTTCTGGGTCTTTAATAACATGACCATTAATTTATTTGTTGTAATCTCAAAAGTCCCTGAGGTTCTACTCTCCTTTTTCTTCTTTTGGTCTATCTTTCACTAAGATTTCTATTGTTTTATCTTCAAATTCACTGATTATTTTTTCTGCCCCCACCATTCTGCTATGGAGTCAATTCACTGAGGTTTTTGCTTTCTTTTTGTTTTCCTTTTATCTGATATTATATTTCCTACATCTAAAATTACCTTTTCGTTCTACTTTATATCTTCTATTATTTTGCCAATACATATTTTATTCATTTGTTTCAAGCATTTTCGTAATTACTCATTAAAGACATTATTGGCTGCTTTAAAATTCTTGTCAGATAATTCTAGCAACTAGAATGTTTGAAGCAAAAAGAAACACCACCATATTATTCTTTTAGCCTCAAGGTTCTAGCCAGTCAATCCTTTCATTGCTACCTTTCAGAGTCTTCTAAATTATTTATATTATTATATCATATATTTATATATCATATATATTATATATTATATTATTATATTATATATAAATATATATATATTTACAAGACTGTTAGTTGTGTTTAGCATAATGAATAGAAAGAAGTGTATTTACATCTGGAATGTTGAGGAAAAAGAAGTAAAGTATAAGAGAAATAAAGGAAGTATTCTTTCTCTTTTAAGTAAAAAAATGTGGAAAACCTGAGATTTGTTTTCTTTCCTAGCTGGGATAAAAAATAATGACTATTTTATTAATTTTTTTTTAAATGGGAATCTACCATCTCAACATATATAGGGTAAAAATGAATATGTGATTTATCAGCTATGTTCACATGTAATCAAAGGTCCATTAAGTTAGGGTTTGGAGTGCTACTATGCTGAACAATACAAGAGACTTGAGTAATTCAGTGGGTTCAGAGTAACATGGCTGCTTCTAGAATAAAATAGCTGGGATTTTACAAATCAATCAAATTTCACAGATTTCTAATTAAGTAGTATAAAATACTAATTATTTTCCTGAAACTTAAAAGTCTGAAAATATTTGAAAGACAGACTTGAAGTTTGATCCTGCAAATTTCCTTCTTATATCATTTATGTACACAGATTTGGGAACAGATGAGAAAAATAGTCAAGTTCTGAAAACTGTAATAGGGACATAAAGTCGAATTGAGAAGACTTCATATTCCATGAGCCATCAACCTTTAGTGGGTTCCTCCTCCATTTGTCTATAAAGTTATTTCTCACTAACTGGTAAAGGTGCAGAAATTATTATTTTGACCCTTTATACCTTAACAAAATAGGCCAGTTTTCTCTATGCCTTGCCCTCAGTCGTCATCCAAATTAAAACTAGAATCAGATTCCAGCATTTCCAGCTAATAGGGGATGATCCAAACAAAGTCAAACCTAGGAAGAGAAGCTTTACAAAGCCAGAAGAGCAGACGTTGCTATTTTAAGTCTGGGAAATAATGTAGGAAATGATTTTGAGACACTGAGTACAAGAAGCAGTTTAATGTCTTCACACTGCTGAATATACCAGATATTCTGAAGTCCTTGGGCTGACAAATGAGTAAAGTGATTTTTATGATTCCTTGATTAGCAAACAGAAATATAAATTCAACACAAAATCATAGAGTGCATTTATCATTTATAATCCATCATACTATCTCATACAATGTATATCATTATAGGGATACTCTTGTTAATATATTCTTATATGGAAAATAAATAATCAACATGTTTCAAAAGCATCTCAATGTTTGTTACCAGAACTATGTGGATTCTCTGTTACATTGTATGTAAACTCGAGCATGTCTAAAGGGATCTCTCAATGGCAGAGACTAAGTGGGAGCATATAAGAAGAAAATTCATTATGGTTAGTATCATTGAAGGAGTGTGAGAGTAATGATCAGAATTATCTATTCTGTAGACATTTTTGAAGGCTACTATTTGATTGTGTGGGGTTGCTCAGAACACAATAGGAGGGCAGCCCAGTAGGTCCTTTTTAAAATTTTTACGCCACAAAACAGAGAGTCACAGCTTCCAACTTGTTTCTTAAACCTGACCCTGTACACAAACTTAAAGTTCTTTAAAAGAAGAGGAGTCCATATACTCTTGTAAAAAGACAATCTAAGACCAGCAGAGATTACACTCTAAGACTTCTTCCTCCATTTCCCACAATCTCTAGACTAATAGAGTACAAGAAAATGTTAAATCACCAAAAAGTCAAGACTTTTAGAGCCCTTGCTCTAGGAACACTTGTTGCTATCCAAAATAATTAATAGAATAACTAAACTGATTCTCTAACTTCATGAAGAACTTACAGAATTGGCTAAATGTGAACCATAGGAGATTTATTGCTCCCAAAATAGTAAATCCCAAAGTATATCATAAGCCTGCGAGAGTTTCAGTGGTGAGTGCAACTGTTAAGACTTGTAAGATGTAGGGTAGATAATTATTGTACATCCTCATTACATTTCCATGTGTCCAAATACAAAAGAAAAAAAAAATACCTGTGACATTGAAGAATAATAATGAATTACATGATAAACACCAATTGCACAAATAAATTTCTCACTAGAGCAAATTTGCATTACCCCTGGCACCTAATGACAAATGTTTTGTGATTAGTCTTATAAACAGAAAACAGAGGGAACAGTTAACTTGCACAACACAGGTGGAAAATTTCACTCTTACCAACATGCTCCAGTGTTCCTCAAAGAGATGAAAAACAATCGGTCATTGTGTCAATTGGGGTGATTGATTTTGACTGTTAGGAAAATATAGGTTCTTCAACCCAATTTTGTCAGGGAGAAGCTACAAATAGAACTCAGGGGATATATTGGAGCACCTTCTAATAGTACATGGGCTAATAATAAAAGTTAAAGAATAATAGACAAAGTAATCTATACCGTTATTAATCAGGATAGTGGAATAGTGGACATCTTTGGAAGGAGTCATGACTTGAAGAAAATTCAAGGAAGACTTCTAGAGAGCTGGTAAGTGTTTATTTTAGGTTCAGGGGATACATGTGCAGGTTTGTTACATGGCAAATTTGCATGTCTTGGGTGTTGTTTGGTTGTATTATTTCATTTTCACACTGCTGATAAAGATATACCCAAGACTGGGCAATTTACAAAGGAAAGAGTTAATGGACTTACACTTCCATGTGGCTGGGGAAGCCTCACAATCATGGAAGAAGGCAATGAACAACAAGTCTCATCTTACGTGAATGACAGCAAGCCAAAAGAGCTTGTGCAGGGAAATTCCCCTTATAAAACCATCATATATTGTGAAACTTATTCACTATCATGAGAATAGCAAGGGAAAGACCTGCCCCCATGATTTAATTTCCTCCAACTGGTTCGCTCTCACTACACTTGGGAATTCAAGATGAGATTTGGGTGGAGACACAGCCAAACAATATCATTAGTACACAGATTATTTCATCACCTACATAATTAGCATAGTACCCATTAGGTAGTTTTTTTGATCCTATTTGTTCTCTGCTTCTGATCAGCTGAGTTGCAAGCTAAAGGCAAAGAGTCATTCAATGAGAATGGAGGGCAAGATTTGTAAATACCAGCAACTCTATTTGGATTAGTTTTAGAAACAAAGCAGTGTCCATTGCAATTTTCCCTATTTTGTGTTCTCATGGCTATTTATTCATAAAGATTTTGTTTTGCGTTCCTACTCTTCTTACTATATTTTATAAAGTGTCATGTTAAATTCATCTTTTAGTTAATGCTTTTCAGAAAAGCAAGATGGTTATGACAGATGAGTATGCCTTACCACAAAATACTGGACGTACAAGTTGAGAAGAACAGATATGAATTTGCGTTATTTCCTTTGAGAACATGCTGAGTGTGGTTTTTTTTGGTTATAAGAGGGATGGTAACCATATCCAAGGAGGGATTAGTTCTATATAAGTAGGGAGGACAAGTATCTGTAGCTGACGAGCGGGTAAAGGAATTTACTAATAGTATGTGTGGCTGAGCATGGTGGCTCACACCTGTAATCCCAGCAGTTTGTGAGGTTGAGGCGGGTGGACCACCTGAGGTCAGGAGTTTGAGACCAGCCTGGTCAACATGGTGAAACCCCATCTCTACTAAAAACTGAAAAAAATAGCCAGGCAAGGTTGTGGGCGCCTGCAATTCCAGCTAATCTGGAGGCTGAGGCAGGAGAATCGCTTGAATTTGGGAAGCAGAGGTTGCAGTGAGCTGAGATCACACCATTGCACTCCAGCCTGGGCAACAAGAGCGAAACTCCATCTCAAAAAAAAAAAAAAAAAAAGCCATTTTTACAGACTAACTTAATGGTCCTTCCTATTTAAGAATAATCCTCAATAATGTTTGGTATTTGGTATTGGTGGGAAAAAGAGTCCAACCACTTATTAGTAAAGCTATAGAAAAGTGATCATCTCTCTTTAATGCTTAGCAAAAACAGGAGAAAGCATGATTAGGTCATGGGCAACTTAATGTTTTCATAAAAGACTCTATACCTGGGATTTGTAACATGAAGCCTAAGGACAGGTTAGAATTCAAACTGGATAAATGCCAAGATAGAGGAGTACCTGGTGCATTGGCAGCAGTGGTAACATTATGGCATGATAGTTCCCGGTGGTTTTTCTGCCTTCTGCTTTTTGTCCTTCCAAAATTTGTTTTGGATATTGTTTTCAAAGTTTGCTATTAGAAGTGCTAGTTGTGTCTCTAGTTATGTCTATGAGTATCTTACATCTTTCAAATGTATTTTTTATTGCCTAAAATAACTAGAATAAGTTTTTGAGGCTCACAACAAAAACCCTGACCATACCCATGCGTTATCTAAATTGATTATTATAATGAACTCGGGAGGCCGATATTGTTATTCACAATTTACAGAACAAAAACCAACTCTTCAGAGTTTAAATAACTTACCCAAGGTTAAAATCTTTTTAAGTATCAGACAGTGAATTTTAATATTATCTTTCTACTTCCAATTTCCCATTTTAACCATTCTGTGATACCATACATAAGAGAAAAAAGCCTGCCTAGTTCTTTGTCCAGGACATTCAGGAACCAGGGAGGATGTCAAGTGACTATGCTTCTTAAAATTCTGAAATATAATATGTATTACAATGCCATATCATCATCGATGCTTTCTGCATTAAGCTATGAACTCAAATACTGAACGAGCATTTTCAAACAGCTTGCTTCTGCCTCCTAATGCTGCCTTTCCTTCCTCATTCTGAATTAATTTTACAAATACTAGATATGGGCATAAAGTATTTTAAGACTCTCAGAAATAAACTGCACACATGATCAAATCAAGCCAGAATTGCCAGTTTCTAGGTTATTGCTTCCATCTTAACGTCCTTTGAAATAACTATTCTGACTTTAATGCATGTGCTAAGATACTTCTTTATTGTTTAATAATACCATTTAACTATTATATGCCAAATTCGATGCTAAATTCTAAAAGTATAAAGGCAAATACCACATTGTGCCTCTCTTTAAGAGCATAAAGAATTTTAAAAAGGAGGGATCTATAACCATATAATTCTTTGCAATATTCTAAAGTCTGGAATCTACAAAGTGTGCAATTAAAATAAAGAGAACACTTATAACAGCAATGGGAAAGAATGGTATTCAGGGAAGATTTTCTGGAAGAGTTGCCATTGGAAGTAGAGATTAAAGGATGAAGAAGTAATTTTCCAGGAAAAGAAGTTAAGATTGTAGGGAGTGTGTACTCTAAGATAGTACAGGTTCCAAAAAATACAGAAGCATGAATTACACTGGGCTTCTATAACTGGTCTGGCGTTGTAATGTAGAGTATGAGACAATAATGGTAAGCAATGATTCTGGAGAGTCAGAAACGGCCAACTGAAGGAAGACTTTATAAACCATGCTATAAATTGTACTGAAACCAGGAAAGGGTTATCACGCAGAAATTCAAGGAAAACAATACATTATAAAATTAGTAGAATTTGCTAATGGGTTAACTACTGTGGTAAGGCAGGGGAAGAAGTCTAAGTTGAATTTTGGCTTCCATTCTTAATCAATTAGGGAATACAGAAAGAGAAGAATTAGTGCAGTTGAGGTCAGGTAATACTGTCTTTAGCTTTTAACATGCTGAAGATGTCAATAAAGCATTTATGTCTATAAATATCTGAAGTGCAAGAGAGGAAATATCTGAAGATATCTGAAGCTAGGCTAGAGATTGTTAGAAACAGATGTTGGTGTACAGCCAGGTCAAGTGAGTCAGGGAGAAGAAGCTCATACAAAAACTTCACAAAGAAAGGAAGCTACTCATTCCCAGGAAAATATTCCTTTTTCTCTGAGTTACATACCTTGTTCTCATCTTCCCCCAAGTTTTATTATTCTTGTATTTCTCTTTGAAGCTTTCACTAAAGTATTACAATAAGCTAAAAATAACTATACTCCATGGACTCATGCTTGGGCAAAGTGAAATTTGGAGAGTATAATCAGAATTTTTCAGCCCTAATGAGCTACATCAGTTAATCTAGGACTAATAGACACAACAAGTGAGAAATATTGGAGCCAATGGCATGCTACAGCCAGCTGGCATCATCTTTTTTTTTTTTTTTTTAACAACTCTTATTTCAGTGACATTGTATTAGTAGCTTGAAATTAACCATGGTAGGAGTATCTATACTACAAAAAAATGGATACTTTGGTTTGAATGTTTTGCCCCTTCCAAAACTCATGAGTTGAAAGCTTAATTACCAATGCAACAGTATTGGGAAGCAGCACTGAATAGAAGGTGTTTCTGTCATGAAGACTGTGGCCTCATTAATGGAATAATAGTACAATGAAAGGGCTTTCAGCCTTCAGGAGTGGTTTCCTTCCCTTCAACTTTTTTTGCATGTAAGGAATAGCGTCTCTACCCTCTGGAGAATGCAGCCATCAGTATGCCATCTTGGAAGTAGAGACTGGGCCCTCACAAGACACTGAACCTACTAGCATTTTGATCTTAGACTTCCCAATCTCCAAAATTTGTAAGAAATAAATTTCATTATTTTATAGATTACACAGTCTCAGGTACTTTGTTATAGCAAAACAAAACAGACTAAGACATTGGCAAATCCTAAAAATCAATATTGATCATTTTTTCATAAGGAGTTGATTGATAAATACTTGCCAGCACACTACTGGCTCATCCATATAGATAGATGCTCCTTTCTCAATGAATGTCTTCAAAAGCAGTCATGGAAACAGCAAGAGAAACACTCAAAACAACTCTAGAAGGTCCACAGGCACCGTATTAGAAAATCTAAAGAAGAACTATAGCAAGAATGAGAAGTGGGTTCCAGGTTGGGCGAGGTTACAGATTCACCGTCTAAACAGATAAATCTCCTAACATCTTTATATCTGAGTGCTATTACCTGTCAAGAGGAAATAATGACTTAACACAAAAGAATAGATATTAAAAGTTAAGTGATTATTTTAAGAAGTTTGACATGCTATGCATGTGAGCTATTATTAGTAACTCAAGGATTTCAACATCAAAAAAGTGTATTCAGACTTCAAAGGCATCACTAAATTTTGCCCTTAACACCATCTTACTTCACTTGAATTCTCTAAACTCCAGTGGCCTACAGGGAGTTATATGGCTTTCTGTGCACTGGAATTGTAGTATAATCAATCTTTTTGTTTCTCCACATGTGTTAGGTATCTCTACATTGAGGTTTGCTGTCTGTTTTGCTATTAACAATAGGGAAGAGAATCATTTCTGATATTTTTGCTTGGGAAAGCTAGGAATCTAGGTGTGATTGTTTTCAAACAGTCTGAGAGCATGGCACTGATAATTTTAGAATTAAATTATGTTTTACTATGTAAAATAGTACGTGCTTTGGTGATGAGTTTTTCTAATTCAGTTCCTGGAGAGGAGTTGATGCTGCACAGTGAATTGAGTGCCAAATCTGCAATACAACCTGGGTCTCCTGGATTTCAGTGCATGGCCTTTCCAAGATAATATGCTACTCTCTAGGTATGTAAAAAGAAATTTTTTAAAGCAAAATTGCAATTGTCTATAGTCAGAATTGTTGGGTCCTCTCTCATTCCTCATCCAAGGCAATGTGCCCTTTGAGGTTCAGTTTGAGTCTCACTTTCTTCATGCAGTTACTCTAATGACTTAGCACCCAGTGATCCCTTCCATTCCTATAGAAACATAGCACAATTTTAGGATGTGATTATATTCCAGCTTGTAGCATATTTATGAGTGAATCTCCCCAAAAAGTGTGCAGATTCCTTGGTAACAAAGTAAATATCGTTTTATCTTTTTGTCTTTCTGTATCTTTCACACTGTGTGGCATAAAGTAGACCTAGAATAAGTTTTTTTTCCTTGTAAAGACAAAGTCTTGCTCTGTCACCCAGGCTGGAGTGCAGTGGCGTGATCTCAGCTCACTGCAACCTCCACCTCCCAGGTTCAAACGATTCTCATGCCTCAGTCTCCCAAGTAGCTGGGATTACAGTCATGTGCCACCACGCCCCTCTAATTTCTTCCGTATTTTACTAGAGGGGGGTTTCGCTGTGTTGCCCAGGCTGGTCTCGAACCCCTGAGCTCAGGCAATCCGCCTGCCTCGGCCTCCCAAAGTGCTAGGCTTACAGGTATGAGCCACCACGCCCTGCCTTAGAATAATTTCTATTTGAACACCACCTAATACATAAAAGCAAATGTGTGCCAACAAATCCATACTTAACACTAACACATGTTCCATGCACATTTGGACAAATAGACTATGGAATTCAAAAACATATGTGGC
Organism: Colobus angolensis palliatus; assembly: GCF_000951035.1. Lineage (NCBI taxonomy): Eukaryota > Metazoa > Chordata > Mammalia > Primates > Cercopithecidae > Colobus > Colobus angolensis. The sequence continues at coordinate 316,017 of NW_012116254.1, read as the reverse complement.
CCACTCAATATATACATGATGAGATGATATATTTATAGACGAGATTTTTTTTTTTTTTTTTTTTTTTTTTGAGACGGAGTCTCCCTCTGTCGCCCAGGCTGGAGTGCAGTGGCGCTATCTCAGCTCACTGCAAGCTCTGCCTCCCGGGTTCACGCCATTCTCCTGCCTCAGCCTCCCGAGTAGCTGGGACTACAGACGCCCGCCATCTCGCCCGGCTAGTTTTTTGTATTTTTTAGTAGAGACGGGGTTTCACCGTGTTAGCCAGGATGGTCTCGATCTCCTGACCTCGTGATCCACCCGTCTCGGCCTCCCAAAGTGCTGGGATTACAGGCTTGAGCCACCGCGCCCGGCCTTATAGACGAGATTTTTTAAAGTTAATTTATGTGTACCATATTTGCAGGCAGTAGTTTCTTAGAAGGTTTTCCCCTGTCCACCTGATGGATATCTAATTAGTATGCTTTAAATTTAGAAAGCATGAATTAATTGCTGAGAACATTTATTTGAAGAAATGGTACTAAAAAATATCTCCCTGAAATAAGATTTTTAGATGAATTATAAAGATGCTCAGCCAGCTGCTTGCCACCTTGTCTTGACAGAGGAATATTGTGCATTATTTTGTCATTAATTCATTCTTAGTGAAATATTTTAAAAAATAATAATAATGTGGAAAAACAAAAGCTTTTAGACATAGCAACTCCTATGGCATTTTTTTTTTTCCCTGCTGTGACTCAACAGCATTACCCAGTCTGAAAAATATACCACATGACTGCATATTGCTTTTGAGAACACAGTTGCTGCTCTCCTGTGCCTGGGATCTGAGTCACTGTCTTACACTCCAGTAAAACTGGCAGTTGTTGCAACAATGTTTCTGTGTTCCTAGCCAGCATTGTAATCTAGTAATATCTGGATTTATGTATTAGAAATACAACGTAATGGTCTTTTAGCATACCTCCATTAATTTTTCAATTCTCCATTATTTATCTATTTATTCATCATTCATCAAATAATTCAGTATCTCTTGGGGGTATTTAATGTACTAAGGATACTATTGTAAATGTGACATTCTTCACATGGAACAAATCTAGGTAGACAGACACTGAAGACTTCAGAGAGACATTAAGACTCCAGTGAAGATGCTAGGTAGAGAAAAATCTGAGTAGCAGTTAGCCAAGGGCAGAAGAATAAGGAGGAATTAGCCAAAACCTGAAATCCTAAAGGTTTCTCTCCCTTTTTGAATTAACTGAAAACAGATGATACTTTAGGATATTTAATCAAGAGTAAAAGCTGCCATGCAGCACAACTCAACATACTTTCTACCGTGCCTACTATAGCCAATCATCTCAATTGTTTAATTAATCTAGTCACCTCACATGTCTCAGTAAAATCTTGTAGGTATATGTGGGTAATTTGTCTACTACTTCCTCAGGTATCTCAAGGCCTTCAAATATACTCATTCTCCAAAGCTTAAAAAGTCATCTCTCTACTTAAAATCATCCAGAGGCTTCTAATGTGATTTGTAGGAGGAACTAAAATCCTGAGTCCAGCTGTCTTTTCCCCCCTATCTCACTCCATACCAGTCATGCACAGCTTCTTTTTGTTTCTTGGTAAGGCCACGTTCCTATCAGAAACTTGTGTGCTCTTCCTACAGAGCCTGGAATACGCATTAGGCTGATATCTACATGATTTATAGTCTCACATATTTCAGGTGTCTCCTCAAATGTCACTCAGCATGACAGTTTTCTCACTGTCATACTTAAAATAGTCTTTCTGTTTCGTCAATCACTTTTTTTCTTCTGTGCTTTATTTTTCTCCGTAACACTATTACCATCAGACATGCCATTTACTTAACTCATTTATCTAATTATTTTGTCTTCCTCCTTCCCCCTGGCATATGGGAATATGCTATATTTGGGCAGGCAATATTGTGTGTTGCTTCATCACTGAATTTCCAGTTCCTAAAATGGTGTTTGTCAACATAGAGATTTTGAATGAATGAACAGATAGGTAGTAATAACAATTTATTCCTAGGTTCCTCTCAAATGCAAATATGTATATTATATACATATATGCAAAGCTTTACATTGCATTTTTAATCCTCTAACTTGCTGCTTTAGGAAATCGGGGACTTGATGACATAATAAAATTTCTTTTCATTCAAAAGGAAGAACCATTGTTCAGGCTATTCTCACAGATGGTCATGAGAAATTCATTAATCTGTCCTTTTACTTTAAATGGAACATGGATATTTAAAAGGTGAGAGACAATGTTGAACAAGGTGTTATCCTTAGCACATAGAATAAAAATTATTAGTTTAATTTCTATTCCACAGATTTTGAAGAAAAAAAAAAAAAGCCCACCTAAAGAGAAAATCGAGAAAAACTATAAGTATTAATGTACTATGATAAGTCTCTATTACAAAGACAGGTTTATAGGAAATAAAAAGTCACATAAAGCATGCCACAGGCTCATTACTTAAAACAAAATTTTATGGCAGAATTAGCCAGACAGACTTTATACTATTAGATAATTAAGTAGTGATATTAGAGTTTTTAAAATAACTTTTTAAAATTATGAGAACATTCAAACATAAACCAAAATAGAAACAACAATATAATGAAAGCTACTGTACCCAACACCCAGTTGTAACAATTATCAACAGCCTGCTGTACTATAGTGTGTGGGATGTCTTTTGGGGATATCAAAAATAAAAGCTGTTTATATTTTCTTATAAAAGATGGTAAAAAAGGGTCACATGTGTTTAAAATTTTCTCAAAATATATACTCATATTTTCGCAATACCTGGATCTACAATTCAAGAAGAGGTTAATTTTATTAGATAGTTACTATTATTACTTACGCTTTCAATGAATAAAATGAGCATCAGGGATTTTTGGACACTTGGTCAAGGTTATGCAATTAATAATCGAAAGAGTAGAGATATGAGCTCATGTTTTCTGATTGTGCTGTAAAATTATCTTGGAATTAAATATGGCTATTTTAATAAGAATTTTACTCCTGATTTTTTTCATGGACTATTTTCTAATTAAATCTAGATTTTTCCTGAATTATTTTGCATTGTTTGTTAAATATGGACATTTATTACATTTACCTTTATATAATTTTTGTTTATTGTGTGATCATTTTATGTGTGATTATTATAATCTACTCAATGAGAAATCCTATGTCTAATGTTGTATGCATTAACAAATGCGGAGATTAACAGGTAGTATCTTTAAAAAATACTTCTTCCATACTAAATTATCATATTTCTTAAGCAAGTAATAACCCCAAAACCAACACATAAATATATCTTCTTTGCATAGAATATATTATTTTCATAAGAAAAATAAAGGAAATTTTATTCTTTGAATAAATCTATTTATTTTTGTGAACTTGAATAATGCAACATTTATTAAATAATTTAAACATAAAGCTGTTGGAACTTTAAATTATTCTGAGACTTGACAGGAATGAGGCTATGCAGCCTGAGTCATGTGCATGCAACTGCACGACTTTTGTTTCTATAAATAACTAGGAAAACCAAACAGCACCAGAAATAAGATGCCCTCAGATCACTGCCCCTCCTCAGGGAACAATAAAGCAATCTTCCTTGGAATGTAAACAGTAGAATCTGTACCAATCTGTAACCAGTTGAATCACCATAACATATGCACTAGCCTCATATGAAGAATTCAGTAAATCTGCTAAAGTTTCTCTTTCTCTGCTAATAGAAGTGAAACCTTAACTTCTCCATTTGGAGCGTTGACCCTATTCCTTTAGAGTTGGTGTCTCTTTGGTGAATATCCTCAAGCTTTGTATTAATACTTAAATAAATCCTATACTTTTCTGAATATCATTATTTAAGATTGACATTTTGGGGACCACAAAAGGACCAGAAGTAAACCTCCAACAATGTCCACCACTTCACCCACAGGGGGACCCTTGGAACCACCACGAATTACATTTGTTTACCTGACCTTGCTATTTAATGGAATCTCTGGTAAACTTCTCTTGTGTTCAGATCCTCATGGCTTTGTTGAAGAATTGAGACGTTATTTGAACTACACGCATTCTTAACTCAATAGAGGAGGTGTTAAAGCTTTACTGTAAGGTAGGAGTTTTATTATTTTCTAGAGATTTGCTAATCATGAATTTGTGATTTTTACTTTTCTCTGAGGGTAAGATTTTGTTTGAAATTACTAAGAGTTTTTACAAACTTTTCCTTCTTTCAAAATTTTGGTCAGGGAGAAAACAGTGTCTCTGAAAAGAAAATGTAAATCTTTTTGGGTTAAGCAAAAACAAAAACCAAAACCAAACCAAACCAAACCAAACCAAAACAAAACAAAACCCAAACAAAAAAACCAACCAACCAATAATTGTAATCCTTAAAACTGGCCAGGTTCTGAGGTTGGGTTTAGTTGACAAATCTAAACTTTCTTCTTGAGTGACCAAAATTAGAAAAGGCTCTCTATGAGGATGAGATAAGTCTCAAAGTTAAGAGACATTGTTCCGCAGAGACACTGTTTCTCCCAGCTGAAAGCCATCTTAGGCGACTAAGGTCTCACAGGAGTGTGGCAGCTTATTGCTAGTGATGTGAAACTGTACTAACAGGGAATCGCTCAAGAACATTCAGGGAAGCTTGTTTAATCTGGTAAGGACACATAATGGTTGATCACTGAGTGCCTTAAGCACCAAAATCTCTTGGGATTGAGGAGACATGTAAAACAGGTAGAATCAGCTCAAGGGTGACACCTTGAGGAGCTATCCCACAAGTAACACACTGGATCCAATACATCTCCCCACGTCTTGCTGGTCATTCAAAAAAAAAAGTCTAAATTGTGGGAAACTGTACTCTCAAATCTTCCTCCTTAAGAACACATCCACCACTAGAAATACTTTCTGGATTCATGATTAATATTTATTGTGCCCCTTTTCTGCAGCTATTTAGAAAAATAGTGCCATATACTTTGTGATGACCCCAAATTACAATGGCCAAAATGGGGTACCTTTCAAATATCTAAACTAGTTTATCTGTACACTCAGAGAAAGTTGACTCTAAAGTAAAAGTAAATAAATAACTGGGAGAACTATTTTCAGTGATAGAAGCTTTTAAAGAGTCTCTGATCAAGTCATTTTCTTGTAAGAGGAAAACAAAAGATTTTCAAAAAAATTCTGAATTAAAAACAACTGCTGAAATTTTGATCTCTTCTTCTGCTTCTCCTTCTCTTTTGTCAAAACTTTCTTGTTTGAACTTACCTCCTTCTCCCTCTCTACATTTTTGGCTACTATGGCTTCATTTCAGAAATGCCATGTGTACAGTAGAGGAGAACCTGTCTTAGTCTATTAACCATGGTCAAAAGTAGAACTTAAAGGCATACTTAAAGAATTTCCAGATCCTCTTCAGGCTGCTATTGCATTTACTAAAGAATTTGCATTAAATATTCTAATTTGTGACCCCAGATTCTCTGATTCATATAAATTGGTTCACCTGTTAGCATCAGAAAGCAAAGCCAAAGATAGGATAACAAAAGCAAATTAGAAAAATTATTTAGAGGACTTTCATAAATTTTCTGAAACAGATTGTAAATGTGTACACAATACTGCTGAAGCTTTATGGCATGCTATCCTGTTAGTTTTCCAAACAGTAGTTGATATGAACAAATACAACAATGCTGACAAAATCTTGATGATCATGTAATGGCATACTATGAAAGATTTGGAAAAAAAATATTTAAACAATAGTCAGGCCTATCAGAAGAAAGTTATGCTAACCACCAAAATGATACTTTCCTTAATTCAAACATGATCAATGAATTAGATGAAGAATTAGCAATTATAAGAGAGTCTACACCCTAGTTGAGCTATCTCTCAAACTCAAGATCTAGTTATTTTTTTGATTAGGTATTCTATACTTGAACGCAGAAGAAAAGGAAGAGAAGGTTAAACAGAAAGGAAAAGCAAATAAGATCATGAGTTTACAACTAAAACAATTGTCTAACTAATTTGTAGTATCTCAATAGTCTAATACATTTCAAAACTCACACAATTCCCTGCATTACAACTACTGCAAAAAACCTGGGCATTTCAAAAGGGACTGTGGAAAATTGAAATGGAGAGAACAGCAACAAGCCAAACAAAAAGAATAAGAATGTTCTGAGAAAATCAAAGAGAACTTCTATTTTATCTAAACTAATGCCTTAGGGGAAAATGAAATTAATTTAAATGGGAGAACAAACACAAGTTCTCACTGACACTGGAGCTACATTATCAGTAATAAAATCCACCTTACTACAATACCACATTCCCTGGAGTAAAAAAAAAATACACTTCCCTCTGAATCTAAAATAACATTGAAAAATAAATAAATAAAATTAAAATTAAAACAGAAATATAAATGGTACCTCGTCTCTACTAAAAATACAAAAAATTAGCCAGGCGTGGTGGCGGGTACCTGTAGTCCCAGCTACTTGGGAGGCAGAGGCAGGAGAATGGCGTGAACCCAGGAAGCAGAGCTTGCAGTGAGCAGATATTGCACCACTGCACTCCAGCCCAGGTGACAGAGCGAGACTCTGTCTCAAAAAAAAAAAAAGAGATATATATATATATAAATGATATGTGTAATAAGTACTCCTATATCAGTAGATAAACCTCAATCTACAATTTTTCAGTTGGGTCCCCTACAAAGAATACATGTTTTTCTCTTGGTCCCTCAACCCCCATTCATGTAATAGGGAAAGACATTTTAGAATTATACAATACCCACATCTCTTTCTCACAAAAGGGGAAAAGATATTTATAATTAGAATATAAAGTAGAATTATTACACTTAAAACCTCTCTGACCCGTAAAAAATATTCTAGATTAGAGGTCTTGGAGGGGATAAGACCTATAAATTTGCATTATATAAAAGAGGCTTGATTATTCTCTGTACAAGCCTATCCCATGTAACATTTCAATTCAGTGGTACCAAACCCTCCTATCTTTTTTACTGTCATCCAAACTGAAGGCGAGTTATTTACTGTGATCATTAATATTTTCAACTTGACTGGATTAAAGGATGCAAAGTATTGTTTCTGGGTAGTTAACAACTGGATCCTGTGGGTAAAAGATTGCCACCTTGCATGAAAGCAATAATTCTTCCCCATGAATAAAAACAACTGAATAAATTGTGATGAAATCTCCCCTCACTGTCTTTATTCCACATTCTGAGGAAGCACTTCTAAACTCCCACTACACTCAACACTCTTCAGTTAGTAGACTGGCTTCTTGTAACATTCTTCTTTCTGCTCCCCTATTATACTCTTCAAATATAATAACCTAAATTTTACCACTCTTCTACCCCTGCTTTCAGAGGAAATGCAACATGATTACACAATCTTAACTGACCAGCTTCTGTCATCCAGGATGCACCTATAGGAAACTCCCTTTACTAATGCTGATGTTGTTTGGTTTACAGATGGATCTTACTTAAAGGATGAATCTGGAATTTAACATGCAAGTTATGCAAGAGTATCTTTGACTGGGGAAATAGAAAGTGCTTATCTTCTGGGAGCAACAACCTCAGCTCAACAAGCAGAGTTAATAACATTAATTAGAGCCTGTCAATTGACAAAAGGAATAATTGCTAATATTTATACAGATAGCAGATACGCTTTTGAAGTACCTCATGATTTTGGGGCACTATGGAAACAAAGAAGATTTTTAACCTCTTCCTATTAGTCCATAAAAAATGGACACCCTGTTTCAAAATTATTGGAAGCTATATTATTGCCAACACCATTAGTCATTGTTAGATTCCTAGCCATTCAAAAACAAACACCCTAGAACACAAAGAAAATCATTTAGCAACTAGTACAGCAAAAAGAGCTGTCCTGCATATATTTAAACAAGAAAATCAAGCCATTTTAGCTTTGAAGGAAGCACTTGATTTTGATAAAAAATTAACTCAGTCCAAAGCCCCAAAAATAGAACAAGAAAATTGAGAGAAAAAAGGGAGAAACAATCGAGAAACAAAAAGTTCTCCTCTCAAACTGTGTGATGGCATGAACCAAAAGTTCTGCCCATACTTCCATCCCAATTACCGTCATCTTTCTTAACGTGTGTGTGTGTGTGTGTGTGTATGTGTGTGTGTGTGTAATTTAACTCGGAGACTTGACGAGATGATTGCTTGGAACAAACAATATTACTGAAAACCTTCTCCCCCCTTTTGTTGCTTATAAGGTGTACAATTGCTATCATATCTGCATAAAACATAATCCAGGGAAACCTTTACATCGTTTGCAAAGTCACTTTTCTTTATGGGATGGCCCTTCCAAAGTATGGCAACTAGATTTTATTCAAATCTAGAGTACAAATATGTCCTAGTGATGGCTTGTAGATTTTCTCATTGGGTAGAAGCATTTTTGTGCAAAACAGCAACAGCCATAGTGGTAAAATTCTCTTATAAAAATTATTCTAACGTGAATAATTTCCCTAAATTTTATACAACAAAAGTATTCATTTTACTAGACAAGTAATCTAGTCAGTATATGATATCTTGACCATTCTTCAGCATTTCCATTGTGCTTATCACTCCCAGTCATCTGAGTTAGAGGAAAACACAAACGGAACAATGAAAACTCAATTGGCAAGATTAACTAAGTCTTTTAAAATTCCTTGGCCAAAAGCTGTTTCATTAGTTTTGCTTAAACTAAGGTTTATCCCTTCTGGTAAATACTAAGTGTCTCCATTTGAAATTATAACAGCCTGATCTATGAAATTGTCTCCAGTAAATTGTGAATCTGTGATGTCAAAATGGAATATGTTGTATTATTGCAGTGGCCTTATGAGGCAGCTAACTAAAACCTGTAATTTAGTAGAAGACTCTTTCCACAGGAAGTTTACAGGAGATGAGAAACTCAAAGACCAGCCAGGAGATTTTGTCTATTGGAAATAGCATATTTTAAAGGATTGCTTCTAACTAAGATGGAAGAGAACTTATATGTGCTCCTAACCAACTCTTGTGCTGCTAAGCTGAAAGGAATTAATTACTGGATATACATCACTATCTTAAAGATAACTGCTTTGCCTGCTTGGACTTCATCTCAAACCAGTAATTAAAAATTCTCAAAGAACCAACAAGGATGAGAAAGAGACAACATCTGAAGTAGTCTACTTTCTCAAGACACCAGACCAGGCCTGCATCTAAATGAATGCTTAATATTAATAATCATTCATGTCAAGAAGGTCTTTCTTTGCAAATTATCACTTAATTTATTTCTTTTGTTCCTAGTTCTTGTGTTTTGTTACTACTATCACCAGTTCTTATGCTTTAAAACAAACCTTTTCTTGCAATTAGTTGTGGAATATGCTAATGGATTACAGGAAAAAAAAAAAAAAAAAACTGTTGGATATGCAGCCACATGCTCCTTTCAAGTGTTACTGGCCTACCATGGTGGTAGACCAAGAATGTGATTGGATAGAATATCAGAATTATATCTGCATGTCTTAGGAATAGTCATTGGTGCCTGTGATGGTTAATACTGAGTGTCAATTTGATTGGACTAAAGGATGCAAAGTATTGGTCCTGGGTTTGTCTGTGAGGGTGTTGCCAAAGGAGATTAACATTTGAGTCCGTAGGCTGGGAAAGGCAGACCCACCCTTAATCTGGGCAGGCACCATCTAGTCAGTTGCTAGCACAGCCAGGACATAAAGCAGGCAGAAAAAACATGAAAAGGTTAGACTGGCTTAGCTTCCTGGCCTGCATCATTCTCCCATGCTGGATGCTTCCTGTCCTCGAACATCACACTCCAAGTTCTTCAGCTTTGGGACTCAGACAGGCTTCCTTGCTCCTCAGCTTGTAGATGGCCTATTGTGGGACCTTGTGAGCATGTGAGTTAATACTACTTATAAAACACACTTTTAAATACATATATATCCTATTAGTTCTGCCTCTCTAGAGAATGCTGACGAATGCAGTGCCTAACATTAGTACAATAAAAATGATGTGCATCACTGGCTTTTTAAAAAAATTGTACTTTAAGTTCTAGGATACAAATGAGGAATGTGTAGGTTTGTTACATAGGTATATGTAATGCCATTGATGGTTTGCTGCACCTATCAACATGTCATCTAGGTTTTCAGTCCCACATGCATTAGCTGTTTGTCCTAATACTCTCCCTCCCCTCAGTCCCCACCCCCTGACAGGCCCCAGTGTATGCTGTTCCCCTCCCTGTGTCCATGTGTTCACATTGCTCAACTCCCACTTATGAGTGAGAACATGTGGTGTTTGGTTTTCTGTTCCTGTGTTAGTTTGCTGTGGATGATGGCTTCCAGATTCTTCCATGTCCCTGCAAAGGACAGAATCTCATTCCTTTTTACGACTGCATCATATTCCATGGTGTATGTGTACCACATTTTCATTATCCAGTCTATCATTGATGGGCATTTGGTTCACATGTTTGCTATTGCAAATAATGCTGCAATAAACATATGTGTGCATGTGTATTTGTAGTAGACTAATTTATATTCCTTTGGGTATATACCCAGTAGTGGGATTGCAGGTCAAATGGTATTTCTGGTTCTAGATCCTTGAGGAATCACCACACTGTCTTCACAATGGTTGAACTAATATACATTCCCATCAACAGTATAAAAGCGTTCCTATTTCTGCACAGCCTAGCCACCATCTATTATTCTTGGCTTTTTAAAAATTGTCATTCTGACTGGAATGAGATGGTATCTCATTGTGGTTTCAATTAGCATTTCTCTAATGATCAGTGATGAGCTTTTTTTTCATGTTTGTTGGCCACAGAAATGTCTTCTTTTGAGAAGTGTCTGTTTATATCCTTTGCCCACTTTTTGATGTGGTTATTTGTATTTTTCTTGTAAAGTTGTTTAAGTGTCTTATAGTTTCTGGATATTTGACCATTGTCAGATAGGTAGATTGCAACAATTTTCTTCCATTCTGTCAGTGGCCTGTTCACTCCGATGATACTTTCTTTTTTCTGTGCAGAAGCTCTTGGGTTTAATTAGGTCACATTTGTCAATTCTGACTTCTGTTGCATTGCTTTTGGCATTTTTGTCATGAAGTTTTTGCCCATGCGTATGTCCTGAATGGTATTGCTTAGGTTTTCTTCTAGGGTTTTTATGGTTTTGGGTTTTACATTTAAGTCTTTAATCCATCTTGAGTTAATTTTTGTATAGGTGTAAGGAAGGGGTGCAATTTGTTTTCTGTATATAGCTAGCCAGTTTTCTCAGTATCATTTATCAAATAGGGAATCCTTTCCCTATTGCTTTTGTTCAGTTTGTCAAACATCAGAAGGTTGTAGATGTGTGATGTTATTTCTGAGGTCTCTGTTCTGTTCCATTGTTCTATATGTCTGTTTTTGTATCAGTACCATGCTGTTTTGGTTTCTGTAGACTTGTAGTATAGTTTCAAGTCAGGTAGCATGATGCCTCCAGCTTTGTTCATTTTGCTTAGGATTGTCTTTGCTATGTGGCAAATTTTTGGTTCCATATGAAATTTAAAATGTTTTTTTTTTTCTAATTCTGTGAAGAATGTCAGTGGTAGTTTAATGGGAATAGCATTGAATTTATAAATTATTTTGGGCAGTATGGCCATTTTCACAATATTAATTCTTCCTATCCATGAGGATGGAATGTTTTTCAATTTGTTTTTGTCCTCTCTTATTTCCTTGAGCAGTGGTTTGTAGTTCTCTTTGAAGAGGTCCTTTACATCCCTTGTTAGTTGTATTACTGTATTTCTTTTTGTAGAAATTGCATCACTGGCCTTTTAATAATACTTAACAAAGCAAAGGACATGGGAAAAGCTTTCAAGTAAAAGAGATCAGTCTGTTAGTTTGAATGCTGATGCTTTCCCGCCTAAGAGATAAGACTAGATTTTAGGAGAGTATAACAAAAATGTGGGATAGTTTCATCTTACCTTCTTTTTTCTTTTGGTTTAGTCAGTTCCTCTCTTTATACTGGGAACAAAAGAATCACACCAAAGTTACATAATTCACTATCACTAGATACATGGAATGTACACACAAAAAAATGATGTGTTTATGCCATTATTTTACAGAGTACTAATTGGCATGCCACTGAATGGGCACAGAAACTGGATATTTATTGACTAGTTCCAAATGAAACATCTTGGCTATGCAGCACCAATCTATGGCCATGGTTACCCCCAGGATGGTTAGAATAGTGATCTTTGGTTTATGCCTAGACACAAAGTCAAATAGTTTATACTCTTTTAAAGCCTACAAATCTTCCTCATTTACACTCTCATTTGGTTCATTTTGTATTCTATTGGTATGATCATTTAGCTTCCATCTTTCTGTCACAACCGGGTATTGAGGATGTCATTTGGCATGTACAGGCCCTAAGCAATTACACAAAAAAGGCCCTACATGATAGCTGCCTGGGTATTATGTTACTAAAAAATGATGTTGCTTTTATGAGAAAGGTTTTATTACAGAACTTCATGGCTTTAGATATATTAACTGTAGCTCACATATGAACCTGCACAGTCACAGGACTAACTATCATATCTCAGATGAATCAGATAACATCATTAAAGTGACAGGTAATATGAAAACCCAAATAAGTAACCTTCCAGATCTGATATGGTTTGGCTCTGTGTCCCCATCCAAATTTCATCTCAAATTGTAATCCCCACATTTCAAGGGAGGTCCCTGTAACCCCCACGTGTCAAGGGAGGGAGGCGATTGGATCATGGGGGTGGTTCCCCCATGCTGTTCTCATGATAGTGAGGGAATTCTTATGAGATCTGATGGTTTTGAAAGTGTGGCACTTCCTCACTCACTCGCTTTTCTACCTCCAGCCAACTTGTGAAAAAGATGCCTGCTTCCCCTTCACCTTCTGTCATGATTATAAGTTTCCTGAGGTCTCCCCAGCCATGCAGAACTGTCAGTCAGTTAAGCCTCTTCCCTTTATAAATTACACAGTCTTGGGTATTTCTTTATAGTAGTATGAAAATGGACTAATACAAGATCTGACACCCTCTCTACACAGTAGGCTAAGCAGCTGGTTTGGATCTTAGGGAATTTGATGGCAGAAACTATTACTTATTCTCAGAGTTATAATAATTTGCTGTGTGTGTTTTATCCTATTTTTGTCTTTACTGCTGCTTTAGCATTTGTTCAAAATGCAGTCAGTGTACAACTGAATGAACTAAAATGATGGTTGCTCAAAGAATTACGTTCATTGAAGGTGCAATCATCAACGGGCAGCCCGACTCAGGTCACAAAATTACTTCCTTCATGTTGCTTTAAATTTGGCCTATACCCCATGATATGGCTTGGCTGTGTTCCCACCTAAATCTCTTCTTGAATTCCCATGTATTGTGGGAGGGATCTGGTGGTCTGGTGGAAAGTAATTGAATCATGGGGGCTGCTCTGCCCCATGTCTTTCTGGTGACAGTGAATAAGTCTCACAAGATCTGATGGTTTTGTAAGGGGAAGTTTCCCTGCACAAGCTCTCTTTTTGCCTGCAGCCATCCATGTAAGATGTTACTTGCTCCTCCTTGCCTTCTGCCATGACTGTGAGACCTCCCCACTCACATGGAATTGAGAGTCCATTAAATCCTTTTATTCCACACAAGTTACCCAGTCTTGGGTATGTCTTTATCAGCAGCATGAAAATAAACTAATACACCCCATCAGCTTTATCACCAGAATAATTCCACTGCCATGGGGTATAACATTCTAGGAATGAGCATTCCTAGTGACGTGGGACTAAGCTCTTGAACATAAAAGGGGCAAAAATGCTCGAGTTTATTTATGATGCTTTCTTCAAAAGATCTTGATAAAAATGGGGAAATGTGAAGTTAAATAATTCAAGCTTTATTAAATAATTCAAATGTAAAGCTGTTAGAACTTTAAATTATTCTGAGCCTTGAGAAGAATGGGTCCATGCAGCCTGAGTTGCATGGCATACAACTGCAACTTCTACTTTTTTTTCTGTAAATAATTAGGAAGACCAAACAATAGCAGAGATAAGAGCCCCATAGATCACTGCCTCTACTCAGAGAACAATAAAGTAATCTTCCTTGGAATGCAGCAATCTGTAACTAATCAAATTGCTGTAATGTATGCACTGGTCTCATCTAGAAAATGCTGTAATTCTGCAGAAGTTCTCTGTCTCTGCCTATTTAAGTGAAACTTTCACCTCTCCACTTTGGAATGCTAACCCCATTCGTTTAGAGTTGATGTTTCCTGGGTGGCTATTCTCAAATTCTGCTCTCAGATAAGCTCTATACCTAATTATATTTTCTGAATCTCATTAAAGGTTGACATTTGAAACCAGAAGAACAATAAATACACTAAGGTCTCTTCATTGTTTTCTACTTCAGGGTCGTTGAAACTTAGGGAACATAAGCGTCAGTGTGTTGAAATGACAAGCTAGCCATGGAACCTTCCAGTCAAAAAGTCCAATAGTCTTGAAGGAATCTAGATTAATGAATCTGAAAATTCTGGTATTATTCTGTGGTTTTTATATTTTAACCTTGGATTGTGTAATTTATTTAAAATGGAACATTGGGTTTCACATATATACAAAAAGTAGGAAAATTAAACCAGATGATTCCAGTTGGTTTATTTCAAGAAGATCGAATGAGAATACTTCTCAGATGTTTGAAAAAGTTTTGAGAAAAATAAAAAGCATATTGTCTAGAGATGGCTCAATTTCCATAGCTGGGTTATATTGTGATTCAGTAACTGTGAGTCTTACAGTTATGGGCTGAATTGTTTCCCCCCAAAATTTGTATGTTGAAGCACTAATTCCCATTCTCTCAGAATGTGACTTTATTTGGAAACAGAGTCATTAAAGGGGCAATGAATCTACTAAAAGGCCATTATGATTGGCCCTAATCCAATCCAATTGGCTTCCTTATAGGAAAAGGAGAGTTGAACACACAAAGAGATATTATGAATGCACACACACAGAGAAAGACCATGTGAAGACACCCTAAAATATGATACTGTTACATGCTAAACTAAAGAGGCAGCCTCAAATTCTCTCTGATCTTCCTCCCTTCCCTTCTCCATCCTTTATCTCTACCAAAACACTGGATAAGGCTGTTTTCTGAAGTTCCTATTATCTGCCTAGAAACCAGAACCCGCAAAAGGAACACATCAGCTCCCTGTGATCTCAATATTTATGCAGAAGAGAAGACTTAGGAATTCAATCACACCTAAACTGATTTTCTTTTTACAAGATAAATGTTTTGTCTTGGGCTCGGTCAAATTCCAAACAGAATCATTTACAAGTTAATTTCTGTCTGCTGGGTTTATTCATTTTTCCTGAAAATCATTTACCCCTACACCTCCCATCTCTCCTCTCCTCAATTAAGCACTTAGGTGTCAACTATCTGCCCTCCTTTGAGTTTTTATATTTTCTCTGATGCCAAGGCAAACATGCACATGTGATAAATTTATCCTATTCTCTTGTTAGCATATCTTTTGTTAAAGGAGTGTTGGTTATGACCCTTTACAATGAAGAGTCAAAAGTTTTTATCACACCCTTTTCACCACTATGCAGCCCTAGCAAATGAATGCACCTATATTTTTATGAAATTCAGATAACTGTTTAAGTGTTATATGTTGAACTGGTATTTGTATCACTCTGCTTTCTGCTTCAGGGATATGATTTTGCCAAAGAAGTATAGGTTTCGTAGTGAGTATTTAACTTCAAATTCTCAGAATATCTTTTTTTTTTTTCCATTTAGCACTATCATATATAGGTGCAGAAAGATCTTACCCTGTCAACTCTGTCCCACTCTTTAGATATTCAGTGTCTCATTTCCTTTTCTTAAGTTTAGAAGTGACCTGGATGAGTGTCTGTAATGGAGAATATTATTGTCCATATGCATAACCAGAAAGATTTAAGGAATGTTGTACAGTATGAAACAGCACACCTGCAAAGAGAAAGCTTCATTGGGTGTTAGTGAGGGAATGGGAGGTTTGCAAGGTAGTAGAAGCTGGAGGCAACACTCTCTTCTCAGGATCAACTACTGACTTTTCTTGAGCATGGATCTTCTTGTTTCTGAGCTATCTTCTTCAGATGGCATCTTTTTTTTTTTTTCTCATCCCAATCCCCTTATCTAACTTTCTTTTCAATGCATTCATTTATCCCAGGACTGACTTTTCATTCTTTGCCTTTTGCTTCCTTTTACTCTTTCCTGAAAAGCAAGTTTCATTGTATATTTTCTTAGTGGAGTTCATAGAACCCACTGAATTCAGGGACTAAATTATTAGTAACCACACAGCTCAAAGACAGTGTTAGATCTTCAAATCCTCAAAGAAATTGAAAATAATTACTTGGATTTCATTGTCTATTGCAGCAAATGAAGAGAGTAAAACCAGGAGATCAATTTACATGTCAAAACAATCTTAATATTGCTGCTCTGTATAAGTTTTTGCCTATATAGTATAATTTCAGGAAAAAATCGAAAAATTCCTGCAATCTTGTTTTACGTATTTTTCCTGCATTGACATTAAATGCTTTAATTTAATATATATCCCTTTGCAATATTGTCTTTTAATAGGCAGACTTTTTAATGGGAGAGGAAAGGGAGAAAAGGAGAATTGAATAGTTAGCCCAACATTGCTAACATGATAATTGTAACGAACTTATCTGAAGAGATGGTTGCAAACACAAGTGATCTTCAAAAGCTTGACTTACCTTCTATCTCACATACACATGCACACACAAACATGGATACGTGTAGATGCATGTACACACACACACACACACATACCCCTACATGATTCCCTTCCACATACCTGAAACATCCTGAGTGAATAAAGTCCCTAGAGGCAAAAAGTCACTTTTCTGAGAAAACTGGAACTTCAAAGTTAACAATTTACACTTTTGCTACTTTGCTACTCACTATGCTGGCTGTGGTGTAAAGAAAAGTTCATATAACTTTTAATAACAGAATTTGTGTTTTTACTTCCTCAACCAATACCTGTGTAAACAGGGAGATAATTTATTAGAGGATTCAAACATAAATATTGCAAAATCACTGCCCACCATTGACAGGCTAGTCTCAGCTGCCTCCTACAGGATAGTGAGTATAGTATAGTAAGAAAGTTAAGCTTTCCTTAGTGAGGACATTCATTCACTCAACAAGTACTGAGCACTTACTAGGTGTTAAGCCCTGTTACTGGCAGAGAGGCTACAGTAATGAAATACACAACATTCCTGGTCCAGTCTTGCTGGGTACCCCCAGATTGGGCCACCACCTAGTTTATTACCATTAAGCCGTACCTCTTTCAGTCCAATCATGCTTCTCCATAACCACTCATTCTTTCATTAGAATTAGCATCTGAATTAGTATAAAATATTTTTTTCCTTGGTCTTTGGTTGTATATTTTTGAAGACTTCCTGTGTCATATAAGACTAGATCATGCCAGTATTTCCTATAGTTCCCGATTCTGCCTTTAACTGTGGCCATAAGAGAAATTTTGTAGTAAGATAGATATGTTTGCTTTCCACAGTATCAACCTTAAAAGTTTAGGAAAAATCCCTAATAATAATTTTTTGGCCCATATGTTAGAATTATTTTTATTCATTATTTTTAAATTGACAAGTTGAAATTTTATATATATATGTATACATGTATATGTTATACATATGGTATATATATGCATATGTATACATGTGGTATATATGTACATATATGTGTATATGGCATACATGTGGTATATTATGGTATACATTGATGTTTGAAATATACATACATTATAGAATGGCTAGATCAAGCTAATTAACATATGTATTGCCTCATAAACTTATTTTTTTGCAGTGAGAATACTTAAAATCTATTTTCTTGGTAATTTTCAAGTATAAAATACATTGTTGTTAACTACAGTCATCATGTTGTACAATTGATCTCTTGAATGTATTCTGTCTACAGAATTTTTTTTTTTTTGAGTTGGGGTCTCGCTCTGTCACCCATACTGGAGTTCAGTGGCATGATCTCGGCTCACTGCAACCTCCGCCTCCTGGATTCAAGCAATTCCCTGTCTCAGCCTCCCAAGTATCTGGGATTACAGGCGCCCACCATCACACCT
>NW_012116254.1:238641-297127 GCF_000951035.1 Colobus angolensis palliatus | reverse complement strand
TTAGTAGAGACGGAGTTTCACCGTGTTAGCCAGGATGGTCTCGATCTTCTGACCTCGTGATCCGCCCGTCTTGGCCTCCCAAAGTGCTGGGATTACAGACTTGCCAAAGTGCTGGGATTACACCGCGCCCGGCACAATTTTTTAAAAAAGTATTATCCTACAAAGAAACCTTATACACCTTAGCGGTCATTACTCATTTGTACTCAATCTGCCCAGACCTAGGCAAACTCTAGTCTATATTCTGTCTCTCAGAAGTGACTATTTGTTCATTTCATATACATAAAGTTATAAAACATGTTTTTATATAACCAGTTTTTTATACCTAGCATAATGTTTTCAAGGTTCATCCTTATAGTATCTATCAGTACTTAGTTCTTTCTTATTGCTGAATAATATTCTATTGTGTAGATATAATAAATTTTACTTCTCCTTTTATCAGCTGACGAACATTTGGGTTGTTTCTATTTTTTTTATTTTGCTTTTATGAGTAACGCTCCTGCAAATATTCACTGTAAGTTTTTATGTGGTTTTAAAATCTTTTAAAATGTTCACATCTGAGGTATCTATCTAGGAGTGGACTTGCTGGATCATATGATATCTCACTGGTTAATCTTTCAAAAAAAAAAAAAAAAACAGTAGACTGTTTTTCAAAGTGATCACACCATTTTATATTCCCATCAACAATATATGAGAGTTTCAATTTTTTAACCTCCTTACCAATGCTTATTATACTCTGTTTTGGATTATAGCCATCCTATTGAGTGAGTACTATCTCATTTTAGTTTTGATTTGGATTTCTCTCCTGGCACATGACAGTGAGCATCTTTTCATGTACTTATGGCTATTTTTGTATTTTCTTTGGTGAAATGTGTATTTAGATGCTTTGCCCCTTTCAAATTTGGTAATTTGACTTTTTATTATTGAGTTGTAAGAGTTCTTTATATATTTTAAGTAAAAGCTGCTTATAATATGTGATCTGCAAATATTTTTTTTTCAAGAATTGATTAGTAATGTGACCTGTGAGGCTGTGTATGTAGAAACCAAAATATCTCTCTCCATGTTCCACATTTAAGGGTAAGGTGCCTATGATGTTTTTTCCAACATATATCCTTTTGGGGTTTGGACAGGGTTTAATATCTTATTGCAAGAAAATTAAAAGAATCAAATGAGCTAACATTTTACGGTAAAACATTTCCCTGTTGTTGTTTTATGCTTCTCTTTGGCCAAGTGCCTAAGCTTATGTCACACTTTGAAGAGTTTCTACATATGTCTAAAAACAGGGCAGTAAGTTTAGGGCTGAAGGTCACCTCATCTCAATTCAGAATGTGGATCCTGGCTTGTTCCTGAAATAAACTCAAACCTTACAGGTCAACGTTTGGTTGGGTCAGCAGCTAAGGCTTTCTCAAAGATGGCCTATTAGTGAAGAGGTCAGCCTGTTTACATTAGTGAAAGCATAAATCCTGTCTTGAATAATTAATTCAATTATTCATAATGCATGGTAAAAGGGTGAAGCTCCAGGAAGATACAGCATTTCCCAGCAGCTCTCCCCGACAATGCTGATGTCAATAAGAAGGAGATGAAGTGCCAAGGCTCATGTAAATAATGGGAAAACAACACAAATTCTTAAGAAAACAGCACTGTTCACTTAGCAACAGTGTGCTTGCAACTCAATCATTCTGTTCTTAAAAGTTCACCAGCAGGATCTCATTGTTCTAAAATGGAAATTCCAATAGTAAGAAATAGATGCTTTTTTGAAAATAGAGTATCTTTTAAAAAGTAGTACAACCTCAGTAAAATCTCAACATATAATTGAAGGTAAAAAGAAGACATGCTTACAGTAATAAAGGAATGACATTTGGGTGCCTGTGTATTAAGAAGAAAAAAAAAAAAGGAATGTAGTCTTGTGTATCTCTCAATCTGCCTACTGGTTCCTTCTGATTAATTTTAAGTAAGTCTACTTGATCAAAGAAGCAACATGAGAATATACATCCTATATTTTATTTTTCAGGTTCTTGATAGATAGATGAAAAGAATAACAAAACACTGTAAGAATCCTTATCTGCTTCCTTCTTATTAATTGAGGCAAAAAGTTTTAGAAAAAAAATCAAAATAGAAAATGAAGGAAAGATGGAAGAGGAGAGAGGGAGTGTGAGAAGGATTAAGTCAGGGAGGCAGTTAATGAATAAAAACAAATGTTAGAAATAGGCAGTGAAAGAAAAACTAAAATATTTGCAGGTGTGCCATGTATTTGAATCTTCAAAAGAACTTTTTGGAATAGATCTTACTGACACATTTCAGATACAAGGCTCAAGTTCAGAGAGGTTAAGTAACTTGATTTAAGTTCCCAGCTAGTATGTACATGGGACTCATTGTTCCATGAGAGAGACTCAGGGTAGACTCTGTAAGCACCAATCTAGGTGGAATGCAACAAGCATTGATTATCCTAAGTGCTGTATGGCCAATGGCCTTTAGTGCTTGCTGAGGTTTCACATTGAGACAATCAGAAATACACTCCCCTCAGGACCTCTTCTGTACAGTAAACATGTTTACTGTATTGATCTGCTCTCTTCAGTATTTTTAAACCATACCCTAATTTCTATATCTGCCTGCCCCATAAATTTCTGTCTTATTAAAGACTTTCAAACTATGGGACATTTGAATGTGATCAATCAGTGGATATGAATGTATATGTATTTATGTGCATACACACACATAGTGTGTGAGTGTGTGTGTGGGGGAGTGGTGGTGTTGTTGGATGGGGAAATCCCTCTAATATCAACTTTCTTGGCCACTGTGCAGAATTTTCCAGAGGAAACAAAGTATAGTAGTTAAGAATATAAATTCTGAATTATTACTTCTTGTGTGTCAATCTCAATAGTTAACCATTGTTAACTATATAATCAGGGCAATTACTTAACCTCCCAGCATTCAGTTTGCTCATCCACAAAGCAGAGGAACATGAACAAAGATTAGTGAATCTCTTAGAATAATGCTGTGTATGTAACAAGAACTATTTTGTGTTGGCTAGTTCTACTCTGTGATGAACTGCAATGAATCACTAACTTATGTACTCTACCCTGACTTTCCCCAGTCTCTTCTCCATACTACAGTCAGTGAGATCCTCTCTTTAGGTAAAATCACTCTGCAGGATGAGGCTGTAAATGGACTGTAAAGCTCTGCATTGTCATAGTTAGGATCAATCTAATTTGACTAATCCTACTAATAATTTCTCATTCACTCCGCCACAGCCCATCTGATTTTTCTCTATTTCTTTAGTGCTCGTAACAGTCAGGGTTTTTCAGAGAAACAAAACCAATACGTGGGGCGGGGGAGGAGAGATATTATGAGTGATTGGCTTATTCATTTGATTATGGAGGCTGAGAGTCCCATGATATGCCATCTGCAAGCTGGAGGTCTGGGAAAATTAGTGTTATAGTTCTGGTCCAACACTGAAGACTTGAGAAATAAGGAGGCAAATACTTAAGTCCTGTTCCAAATCTGAGGGCTTGACAATGAAGAACAGCCAACGTTCCAGGGCAAGAGAAGATGGATATTCTATCTTAAGAAGAGAAAGTGAATTTATTCTTCCTTTCTCTCCATGTACTATCTGGACTCTCCATGGATGGATGATGCTGGCCCACATTGGTGAGGATGACCTTTTTTTACTCAATCTACTGATTTTCATGCTAATCCTTAACAGCCTCACAGCCACATCCAAAAATAATGTTTTTCCAGCTGCCTGGGCACACCTTAGCCCATCAAGTTGACAAATAAACCTAACCATCATAGTGCTGCTATATATGTATCTTTGCTCTTCCCTGAAAGCTCTTCTCTTTCTTCATTAATATTCTACTGACCTTTCAGAGTTCAAGAAAGTTTTCCTCAGGGAAAACTTTATCTTTTTAATAGATAAAATTTCTCCTTCTTATTTTTAATAGCACCTTATATTTCTTCTACATAAAATGTTCACTGTTGAAATTTTACAGTTTTTAAACTCAATGAGTTACATAATGGCTACCTCTATCATTAGACTAAAAGATCCATGAGGCCAAGGACTATATATTTTTGTGTTCACTAGTGTATCCTGGAATCCTAGTGATATGCATTCAGTAAATAATTGTCAAATACAAGAAAGAGAGAAGGAAGAAAAAAGAAGAGAAAAAAGAAGATTGTGTAACTCAGGCAAGGGAATTTGATTTTGTAGTTGAGACACTGAGGGTTCACAACAGGACTGATTTTAAAACCTCATGGCAGAACAGATATGGTTTAGAATACAGCATGAGAAATCTTGGCATTGGGACTTGAGAAGAAAAGAGTAACTGAGGAAAGAAAAGTCAAGATGAGGGTTAGGAGAGATTTCACTGTCTAAACTATTCCCAAATATTTTCCCAAATATTATTCACTGTCTTTATTATTCCCAAAATAAACTTCACTGACATCAGAGTTTGAACTGATAGCAACATATACACTGTTTAACACAGATGAATAAGATAAAGTAAGTTGCAATATTTTCTTGGATGACCCCTACAAATAAAACTCAGATTTTAATTTACTTGCCAGGATCTCCAAAGTCCAGCCAAGGCCCCTTTGCTAGTCTTTTTTCAAAGGTAACTTTGCTACTTTCACCTTGATGTCGAACAGCTCAGTCATTCTGAGGTGGGAGCAGGTTGGAATACAGGCATACCCCCATTGAATTGTGCTTTACTTTATTACACTTCTCAGATATTGTGTTCTTTACAAATGGAAAGTTTGTGGCAATCCTGCATCAAGCAAGTCTATTGGTGCCAATTTCCAACAGCATGTGCTCACTTCATGTCTCTGAGTCATATTTTGATAATTCTTGCACTCTTTCAAACTTTATTATTTTTACACCTTTTACAGTAATTTGTGATCGGTGATCTTTGAGGTTACTATTGTTATTGTTTTGGGGCCTATGAAACACACCCATATAAGAAAGTGAGCTTAATTTGTTAAATGTTTTGTGTGTTCTGGATGTACCATTGACCAACCATCTCCCTGTTTCTCTTTCCTTGGACCTCTCTATTCCCTGAGACATAACAATATTGAAATTAGGTCAGGTAATAACCCTACAATTGCCTATTAGTGTTCAAGTAAATGAAAGAGTCACAGGTCTCTCATTTTAAATTAAAAGTTTGACATAATTAAGCTTAGTGAGAAAGGCATGTTGAAAGCTGAGGCAGGCTGAAAGCTATCCCTCTTGTACCAACCTGTGAAGGAAAAGTTAGCCAAACTGTGAATTCAAATGAAAAATACTTGAATGAAATTAAATGTGCTACTTCTGTGAACACAGGCATAACAAGAAAGCAAAACAGCCTTGTTGCTGATTTGGAGAAAGTTTAGGTTGTCTGTATTAAAAAAAAAAATCAAACCAGCCACAATATTCACTTAAGCCAAAACCTAATCTAGAGAAAGACTCCTTCTTCAATTCTATAAAGGCTGAGAGAAGTGGAGAGGCTACAGAAGAAAAGTTTGAAGCTAGCAGAGATTGGTTCATGAGGTTTAAGGAAAGAAGTCATGTCCATAACATAAAAGTGCAAGGTTAAGCAGCAAGTGTTGATGCAGAAGTAGCAGCAGGTTATCCAGAAGATCTAGCTAAGATAATTGATGAAGGTGGCTACACTAAGCAACAGATTTTCAAAGTAGGTTAAAGAACCTTCTGTTGGAAGAAGATGCCATCTAGAACTTTTATAACTAGAGAGGAGAAGTCAATGCCTGGTTTCATAGCTTTAAAGGACAAGTTGATTCTCTTGTTAGGTGTTAATGCAGCTGCTGACTTTGAGTTGAAGCCAACGCTCATTAACATTCTGAAAATCCTAGAGCTCATAAGAATTATACTAAACCTACTCTGCTTGTGTTCTAAAAATGGAAGAAAGCCAGAATGACAGCTTATCTGTTTACAGTATGGTTTCCTGGATATTTTAAGCCCA
Source organism: Colobus angolensis palliatus (assembly GCF_000951035.1). Taxonomy (NCBI): domain Eukaryota; kingdom Metazoa; phylum Chordata; class Mammalia; order Primates; family Cercopithecidae; genus Colobus; species Colobus angolensis. The sequence continues at coordinate 291,179 of NW_012116254.1, read as the reverse complement.
CTGTTGAGACCTACCACTCAAAAAAAAAAATATTCATTTCAAAATATTACTGGTAATTGACAAGTACCTGGTCACCCAAGAGCTGTGCTGGAGATATATAAGGAGGTTAATGTTGTTTTCTTGCCTGCTAACACATTTATTCTGTAGCTAATGGATTAAGAAGTAATTTTGACTTTCAAGTCTTATCACTTAAGAAATACACTTTGTAAGGCTAAAGCTGCCATAGACAGTGATTCCTCTGATGTATCTGAGCAAAGTAAATTGAAAACCTTCTGAAACAGATTCACCATCTTAGATATCATTTAGAACATTCATGATCCATAGGAGGTGGTCAAAACACCAGCATTAATAGGAGTTTGGAAGAAGTTGTTTCCAACCCTCATGGATGACTTTGAGGAATTCAGCATTCCAGTGGAGGAAACAACTGTAGTAGGGAGAAAATAGCAATAAAACTAGAATTAGAAGTGGGGCCTGAAGATGTGACTGAATTGTTGCAATCTTATGATCAAATTTGAATAGAAGAGGAATTACTTCTTACAGGTGAGCAAAGAAAGTGGTTTCTTGAGATGGAATCTACTCTTGGTGAAGAAACTGTCAACATTGGTGAAATGACAACAGATGATTTAGAATATTACATAAACTTAGTTGATAAAGCAGCAGCAGGGATTGGGAGGATTGACTCAATTTTGAAAGAAGTACTGTGGGTAAAATGCTATCAAATGGCGTCTCATTCTATAAACAAATATTTTGTGAAAGAAATAGTCCATCAATGGGTCAAACGTCATTGTTGTCTTATTGCCACAACCACCCCAACCGTCAGCACCTGATCAGCTAGCAGCCATCAGCATTGAGACAAGACCCTCCACCAGCAAAAAGATTAAGACTCGCTGAAGGCTTAGATAACTATTAGCATTTTTTAGCAATAAAGTATTTTTTCATTAATATATGTATATTTATTTGACATAATGCTATTGCACACTTTTTAATAGACTATAGTTTAGTGTAAATATAACTTTTACATGCACTGGAAAACCAAAAAATTTGTGTGATTTGCTTTATTATGATATTCAATATTTGATTTATTGTGACATGAAACTGAACCAGCAATATCTTTGAGGTATGCCGGTAGATGATTTTCTAACCCAATGTGTTAGTTTTATAAAAGGCTCTAAACACGGGTTCCATCTTTTTGGGACAAAATAGTCTGATCTGATTTATTCCTATTTTCCTCCAGAAAAGAGCTTCAACTAGAAAAAAAAATCAATCTCTGTATTCTCTAAAGGATAAACATAAAAAAGAATATTAAAATGAGTCCAAAAATTAATATGCGCTATACCTTTGAAAAAGCTCAAGTCAAGAAATATAAAAAATTACTAAATTTTCCACAGCTAATCATAACAAGTCTCCTAACATCCAGTCCAAAACCAAATCTTATACAACAAAATAGCTCTTTTAGCAATTTAGAAAAAAAGTGAAGGCTTATTATACTGGTTCTTATTTATGCCACCATGCTGATGCCTGGACATGTAGAAAAAAACACTAAAAGCCACAAATGAGATACAAAGATGCGTCTACACTTTACCCACTTATGTTCGCTTCCTCTACGTTTTTCTCTCATCAGCTTTATTATATTAAAACACCACATACCAGCTTTCTCCAAATGACTCCTTATGTCTGGAGTTTGGTGGCTCCTTCAGATACATAGGGCTTGGCTGGATGTATGTGCTTTAGATGAAGGTCTGTAAACTTTTTCTGCAAAGGGTCAGACAGTAAAGTTTTTGCTTTTTTGGCCGTACAGTCTTTATTGCAAATACTCATGCTATAATTACTCAACTCTGCTACTTCAGTGAGAAACAATCTATAGGCAACATGCAACCCAATGGAAATTTATTTACTGTTAAATGATGCTTTTTTAAAAGTATAAAAATGACTCATAGATAAAAAATGAACATGGGTTAAAGATTGTAGCAGAAGTCAAAAAACAGACATATTTATTGATCAAGATATTATAATGAATCTGCCAATAAAAGGAAAACTGGTTCTTCCACAAGGATAAATGGAGTATGTCTATCCACTGGACAAAATTTAGTTGCATATCCATACATAAGAATTATTTTTGCCTTTCTCTCAGTTACTTACAATCTAGAGTTATGAAATAGCTTTCATAGTATCCAAAATTAGTAGAGTGTACTATTAACAGTGCTGAGCTTTTCACTGAAATACCCTTTATTACAAAAACAGATGGAGAGCCAGAGCCTCCTTTGTTTACCCCTGCCTTAAATGAGTTGAATGAAATTAAAGAAGGGTAACAGCCTTTTTTTTCTCAGCTAAGAATCTGTGAAGAAAGAGAAAAGAGCATTTCCACTTATTAATATTGCAGAAAAAAGTAATCAAAACAGCATTAGAGTGGACACTGTGGCAGGAGTTCGTTGTGAACAATCGTGAATGCTGTAACCTTCCAACAATGTGCATGCCACTTCGAAGTCTGGGATCCTGAGCTCTTCAAGAATTACAGAGTGAAAATATTAACTACCTATTTTCATTCTCTTGAGTTTCCTGGGGATTTGACAAGCAAGTGGATATGAAAAACTCGGAAATAAATAAGCACAAGAATAATTATACAAAGAGCCCACGCACATAAAGCTGTGATTTAAATTGCTAGGCTGGTGACTGATGGCTTCAAGCTTCTTCTTATTCTAGCTTCATTTCAATTTGTTCCTCATCAGTGCTTGCCACCTAGGTAATTTGGGAGCAGATGGCAAGAGGAATGGAGGATGTTCCATTCAAAACTGCCGCCTACCTGCCTCTCACTCTGGGCCATGAAAGCCTCCCTGCCTATTCTCTAATCCCTCATCACTAGCCCAGAAAAGTGATCTTTATTGCTCATGATATAGCACTTATTGCCTAATTAGAAGTGCTGGAAAGGAAGTGGCAGATGACTTCACTTGAGTTCATTAGGAAATAATATATCAGGTCTTGTTTAATTACAACTAAATTACTGCCACATATTATTGAACAGAACCTTGCTGGAATGATGGAGGGTAGCAGAAGTCTCCGTCTTCTACTGCTCCAAGATCCACATTAGTGAGAAGGGGGTTTTGCTCATTTGGGTTGGAGTTGCAGTATACACACTGGCAAAAGGTTTTATCTAATTGTGACCCTTTTATCACCAGATAATGTGATCAGTGTCATATGCCATTCAGTGAGTCACTCTTCGCAGTTGCTAAAGGCTCTAGTAGGGGGAAAATGCTAATTCTCATTGTTGGCAGTTGCTTCTGAATGGCATAGGAAAACATCTCACTCATGATCTCTAACTGCTTAATTGCTAGACATCATGTCTTGCGCTAAAAGGGAGGACAGGATGGATTAAACAAGAACATAACCTCCTCTCAGGTATAAGGCAAAAATAGGAGTCTTCCTTCTTTAGTCCTTTTCCTACTTAGTAGAATAACATATGTTGGCTTGTTATTTGTAAATTTATAATGATAACGTTGACAAGTATGTATTGCATGTCTAACACATAGTCAACTTCATTTTAAACTTTGTAGGGAATACAGAGTTGAATAAGACCTAATCCGTATGTACCAGGAGCCTACATTCACACAAAGGAGATAGAATGTATGCAAATATTTACACTATGAGGTAAACAAATGTTTAGAAGAATATTTCAGATTATAAAATTTTCACTGAGGAGTTGAAAATTAGGATAAATTTAAAAATATAGTTTAGACATGAAATGCCTAGAAAAAGAGCATTAGAGATAAAATGGATATTGCAAAGAAAAATATACAGATCTGATAACAGAGATCGTGAATAAGAAACAATATAAATGCAGTTGAGACTTACTGAGAGCGTAACAAGGAATAGATCAAAGGCCAGATGTGGCATCATATTTTTAATGAACTATCATTTTCTTTTAGGTTGTCCAGCATCTCTTAAGCTGTTACAACAACATACTGAATTCTTTTACATAATTACCTATTGTACATAAAGTAATGAGGTTTTGTGAAAACCAAGGGGCATTGCTTGCCCCTACTCAAAGTATTGCTAGTTATTCCAAGTTGATTAAAGAAATTCTCTATGATCTTTAAATCATTGATTGATTGATTGATTGATTGACAGAGTCTTGCTTTTTTTTGCCCAGGCTGGAGTGCAGTAGTGTGATCATAGCTCACTGCAAACTTGGACCAGTGGGCTCAAGAAATTCTTTTATCTCAGTGCCCCGAGTAGCTAGGACTACAGGCGCACAATGCCCAGCTAATTTCTATTTGTTGTAGAGAAAGGGTCTCGCTATATTCCCCAGGCTGGTCTTGAACTCCTAGTCTCAAGCAGTCCTCCCACCTCAGCCTCCCAAAGCACTGGGATTATAGGCATGAGCCACTGAGCCCAGCCCAGACATTTAAGTCTTGAGCAGAGTGGCAAAGAACTTAAATGTTCTCCCCAAACAGGATCCTTGGGCCTAGCTCCTAACTAATTTATTTATTTATTTATTTATTATACTTTAAGTTCTAGGGTACATGTGCATAACGTGCAGGTTTGTTACATATGTATACTTGTGCCATGTTGGTGTGCTGCACCCATCAACTCGTCAGCACCCATCAATTCATCATTTATATCAGATATAACTCCCCAATGCAATCCCTCCCCCCTCCCCCCTCCCCATGATAGGCCCCAGTGTGTGATGTTCCCCTTCCCGAGTCCAAGTGATCTCATTGTTCAGTTCCCACCTATGAGTGAGAACATGCGGTGTTTGGTTTTCTCCAAAGGATTATAAATTATTCTACTACAAAGACACATGCACACGTATGTTTATTGCGGCACTATTCACAATAGCAAAGACTTGGAATCAACCCAAATATCCATCTGTGACAGACTGGATTAAGAAAATGTGGCACATATACACCATGGAATACTATGCAGCCATAAAAAAGGATGAGTTTGCGTCCTTTGTAGGGACATGGATGCAGCTGGAAACCATCATTCTTAGCAAGCTCCTAACTAATTTATTCAATATTCAAGGCTGGATTTCCTAGAGGCTATCCATTTTGTCTCTAGCCTTTATCTTGATTTACTAAGTTCTCTTTTCAATAAAATTATTCATGAATTGCTTATAACCAACTCATGGACTCTCATATTTTATGGAGAACCTAAATGCTATTCTATAGAAGCCTTCTATTTCCACATATTAAAATTTTTAAGCAAAAAAGCAATGTTTCCAACACAGGATTCTGGGCTTGGCTGGATATATATGGATATATGTGCTTTAGATGAAGGTCTGTAAACTTTTTTCTGCAAAGGGTCAGATAGTAAATGGTTTTTGTTTTTTTTGGCCACAGAGTCTTTGTTGCAACTACTCATGCTACAATTGCTCAATTCTGGAATCAGTGAAAAATGTATGTTGTTTGGTAGCAGCAAGGAAACCAGAGAATAGGTATAGCAGTTGGGTCATAGCTTGAGCTACTATCACCAAAAAAGAAATAATAACTTAAATCAGAATTTGATTTCTATCTCATTACCAAATCTACAGATGAACTGTTCAGTTTGGCAGGATACCTCTGCTCCAGGAAGCACTTTAGGGACCCAGGTTCCTTCCATTTTTAGCTCTACCTTCCTCTAGGGTATTGTCCTTGTCTGCATGGTGTAATTTATGTCACACAGACACTCAAGCCTGTAGAGGGGGTCAAGGGTAAGTAACTGGCTCTTTCAATAAGTGATGGAGAAGTTACATAGTTTACTTCTCTTTACAGCTCATTGACAAGAACATAGTCACATAAGCTTGCCCAGCTATAACAGAGTTGATTATAAATACAGTCTTTAGGTAGACAGTCATGGGCCCAACTAAAACTTAGTAGTTCTTGCATTATAGGCAAATGGTCCCACTGACAGGTAATAAAGGTGTAAATTAGGTGCTGATAGTAAAAATGGAGAGAAAAGGTAGATATGTTAGAGACATAATCACTTGAATGTAGTATTAGGATTAGATATGTTACAAGAATGACAGAGTTAAACATTAAAAGTTAAAGATAAAGCCTGGATGACTTTGGATGTTACTGATATATTTTTTAAAGCAAATATTCCTAAGGATTTTGAAGGAAAAGATTCAATTTCCTTTAGATTTTAATATTTGTGGAGATGTTTCAAATGTTTTGAGCCCCGCTAAAAGATAATTTTCAGAAAAAAGGTAAAGTCATGACTCTCATACATATATAAAATGACACATTTCCAAGGTTTTACTTAACTCATTAATTACAGGAGAGAACCAGAAAAAAATAACCAATTCAAAAGAGGATCCAAAGAACAGTCACATTTATAGATCAGGAATATTGAAATGAATTTGCAAATGAATATAAAACTGGTTTCTTCTAGAGTGAGTAGAGAAGTCAACTGAACCTATACTTGACAAAATTTGTCTCTCAGTTTTCTGTAAGATACCTTTTACCTTTACATGGTTGTAAAATACAGTCTTGTCAAAGACAAAGGCTCTCATCTCTTAAAATCAGACAATCCGCAGAGCCTCCATCATTCCATTAAAAGGTAGTCCATTAATCTCATTTGCTTATTCCAGTCTTAAATTTCTCCTCACAGTCTTAAGAATTAAGTGAAGTATTAAAGTAGCTATTATAAGACTTTGTGTTTAAGGTACTTGATATCTGTATTAGGAGAAAGTCTAGGGACAGTGAAATCTAACAACTTGAACACTTCAATATATGGTGTTTTTCCACACTATATGCTTTTCACAGATGTACGCAAACTAGCAGTTTGAAGGGATTTCAGGGCAAGAAGTGAGGAATAAAGCACAATATAGCTAGATATTACTGAATTGAATCACTATTTCTACTCCTCATACAATAAATAAGCAATATTGCAACAAAAGCTATCTGTTATACCTGTTTTAGAGTACCCCATTTATGTCATTTAATGAAGGAACAACAGAATGACTCGCAGGTAGCCTGGTCATAGGCAATGCTGACATGTGCTGGTTCGAGAGCCACCAAAGAGTTCTGGGTGGTAGTCTTTTTCATGTAGATAAGTTCCCTCTCTGGAACCTGAAGTTTTCCCATCACCAATTATTTTCTATAAAGAACTTGAGGAGTCCCTTTCAAACACTAGTTACATACAAAGCCAGTGTCAGACTTTGAAGCTTTAATTTAAGTATGCAGCCTATACTTTACAGAAAGCAAGACCACAGAAGAGCTGGATGTGGATAGATCATCTAGATCAAGAAGAACTCAGCCTGGAGGAGTATGGGCGAAACACAGCAATGGAAAACCTGGAACATGCAGAGTATTCTTGTAAGTGCTAGCACTCATAAGCTCTCATGATTTTTAAAGAAAGTCAATCTCAACCTGAGGCTGCTTCTGGAAGAAAAATCACTGTTTTCTAGAACTTAGATTTTTTGATCCAGGTGCTCTTACATTAGAATGTAAAGGCAAAATCCTAACTGCAGACACATTTAGTTCTTCACTTTCTCTAATATGTATTACACCTGTTATATGATGACAACTAAACCACACAATGAAACAGATTTATGCTGCCAAGAAATCATGATCACCAACATCAATTCCTTTTTCAACAAAGTCCCACAAACTCACTGTGATCTTTTGCTAATTCATTCTCTCTTTCTATCCAATTCCTATTTTGACTTTTACCACTCCTCTTTACAGAGAAAGCAGACACCATTTAGATAGGATCCCCAACAATTTTCTGCAAATCTGATTTTCACACCTACACTTCCCCATGTATGTATGTGTGTATGTGTGTGTGTGTGTGTGTGTGTGTGTGTGTGTGTGTGTGTGTGTATGTAGGCTGACATAAAGCTTCAGTCAAAACATCTCTTCTCACAATGTTCTCTCTCTTTATTCTCTCATATATTCTGTGGTCATGCCTTCAGTTATTATATATTGTTGTCTCTCAAATTTAAATGTTCTGTCCAGTAACAACTTTTGGATCACTAAACATATTTAGTAAACTAACTTTAAGGAATCACTGCTTAGATGGTTATCTCAGCATCAACGTCAAAATTTAAGCCCATAATATTTTTCCCTAGGAAACTTCTCAATTTGCACATTCATCATGTATTCTTCCCACTAAACAGGCATATTTTCCAAGTTCAGCTAATGGTACAACTATTCTAATCAGGTTTTCCTCATATCCAACCTATTTATACCCCATTTTTTAAAAAATCCTAAATACAACTTTAATGGCTACACTGTTCTCTAGTTCACTGAAACAGAACAAATGACCAGAATTCTTCATCCAAATCATCAAGATGTCAGTTACCCTCCCTCGCCACTGTTCACACAGTTAGGAGGAACTCATGCTATTTCTCCTGCTGAAGACTCTCAAAACCCATTGACTCTACCTGAAAACCCCAAATTCCTAATGTGGTTTTTAAGTTAGTGAAGGAATGGAGATCAGTGATTATGAGTGTGGGACCTGACTCCTCCTTCCTGAGTTCAGACTCTAAGCAAGTGTCTACCCCATCTGGGTCCCAGATTTTGATTGTTTCCATAAGAAGTTTTCTCCAGGTGAACAATGAGTCTATGGTCTTAGAAAAGAGGAGAGAGAACACTAAAGTAGCAAATAATTATTAAGAAAACTGATTTCATGTTTGAAAATCAATGAGCAAAGGTAACCTAACCCAAGCTGTAAGTGACTGATTTAGAGAGACAAAGAGACAGAGAGAAAGAGAGAGACTATGTGGTGACCGCTTTGAGAGATCAAAAGAGAAGATGTTCTTTGTTATACCACTCTCTTCTGTCTTGGTTAGCACAGTCTCATGTACACTTCTTCTAAAATAAGGCTAGTACTATTGACTTCACCTACTCTCTAAGGACAATAAATTTGACCACTTGCTAGTGATAGCCCTTAATACATTTTCCAGCTCCTTCCATTCTTTAAATTCTCCCTTCTTATTTAATGCTATATTGCTTTCCTATCTTTCTTGTAAGTTGAAATGTTTTTCACTACTCTATTGAGGTATAATTTGCATATCATAAACTCACCCATGTGAACTTTAGCAAATGTATCAAGTTGTGTAACCATCACTATAATCAATTTTAGAACATTTAACCACCTCAGTAAGATTCCCCATACCTGCTGCAGTTAATCCCCCATTTCATCCCCAGCCCCAGGAAACCACTAATCTATTTTCTCTCTTTATAGATTTTTGCCTTTTCTGGACATTTCATATGGATGGATAGAATTGTACAATATGTGGTTTTTATGGCTGGCTTATTTCACTTAACATAATGTTTTTGAGGTTTATCTTTGTGGTAGCATATATTAATAGTTTATTCATTTTTATTGCTGAATAGCATCCTACTGTATAAAAGATGTGCCACAGTTTTTGTAGCCATTTTCCAGTCAATAGACATTTGAGTTGTTTCTACTTTTTGGCTACTGTGAATAATGCTGCAATGGAAACTAACATAAAAAGTTTTGTTTAGAAATGTATTTTTATTTGGATAGATATTTAGGAGTGGAATTGCTAAGTTGTATATCTAAATTTTTAGGAAACTGGTGAACTGTTTTCCATAGTGGGTGACTCATGTTTTGTCAGTTGAATTTTATCTTAAAAACAAACAGACACATATACACACACAAATGTTCTTTACTCCAAGGCTTTAATGTGAGGAGAAAGAAAAGTTTGTATTTATTTTATTTTAAATATGTATTGAAATCTGTATTAAATCTATATTTCTTTCAAAACAATATTAATTATAAACTAAGCTACTGAGTTAGTAAAAGGGTTGGGTGAATATAGGTGGGTGATGTAGCGGGGAGGTTGGAGAAACACTACATGAATCAATTCTATGTCATTATCCAATTTTAGAAACTTCAATTTTTGAATTTTTTTTTTTCTTAGAATTAAGAATGAATTGTTGAAACACATTGGCTTCAATTTACCAGTGGCTCTTGCTGCCTGCTTTTTTGTGTTGAGAAAAATTTTGCATCCAGATCTTTGTGCAGGCTCAATGGAAAGAAGGACGCTGATTGATGTCTGCCCTGATCAGTGAGAAGGGGGTTGTTTTATTATTTGGCTATATTTGCTTTCCAGTACTGAGGGTTAATGTGTTTCCGCTTAGAAAAAGCAGCACTGAATGAAAACCAATTAAAAAATCATCAAATAACAGATAATTTTTTTTCCACAAGAATGAATTTCTAGTGGTTAACTTCGGGCAGAATTATGGTGGTATCAGGGCAGAGCCTCCTTAAAAATATGCTTCACCTCAAATCATGTGAGTCAACATTTTTCAGTTTCAGTTATTAATTTTAACCATTATAATCTGTGATTTTTAATTCAAAAATTTGTGGTTTTCTGCTTGCCTTCCACTTGGGTCTGCCGCATCTCCTGCGTGTTTATTTCTGCTTAAACTTTTCATGACAACATTAACCAAAGGGGGGTTTTAGGAGCACAATATGCATATAATTTTTATTATTTTTGTGTGTGTGTGGTGGGGAGTCAGCCAAAATCACAGATTTCCAGTCTTACACAATAGAACATTTTCAATTTGACCAACCCTTCCCACCCACTGTGGTGAGTGTTCTCTTTTACAGCCATCAGCATTCTCAAGGCAGATGAATATGAGTCTGTAATTACAAGGGAAACAATGGCTGCAGGGCAGGAAATGTGCATGAAATATAACGCAGCTGAGAGCAGCATTAGCCCAAAGTGCTCTAATGGTTTTAGGACCTCACCAGGTGGTAAGCCATCTCCCTGGATTTTCATTTCCACCCACCACTTACCAGGTAACCTTTGCCCAGTCACTTACCTTCCCAGGGTGCTGTCCTCAGAAGGGATGATGGGATTGGTCATTTGCTGGCCTGGCAGGGGGATCTCCCAGCTGGATGAGGTCATGCAGACAAAGCTTACAGAAAGTGGTAAGCCTTCATTATATGGGCAGAAACGGAGCGGCAGTGGGAGGAAGGTCTACTTCAAAGCTGAGTCTACATGGAGGGAGAGATGGTGATTAGATGGTAAGAATTGAAGGGCCCTGGATAAAGCTTTCCTGTCTCTGTATCACCCATAGCATGGCTTTTCTCAGTGGGAAAACCTGACTCAGTTGAATTATTTCCCTACTAAAAAGCATGAATAATATGTAATAGAAAGAACATTTTTTATATCCTCTCAGCATTTTTCCAACTAGTGTGTATGTGAATTACCCGGACATTTTGTTAAAATGCAGATCCCAATTCAGTAGCTCTGTGTTGGGGCCTGAGATTCTGCTTTTGTTTGTTTGTTTGTTTGTTTGTTTGTTTGTTTCTTGAGACGGAGTCTCGCTCTGTCGCCCGGGCTGGGGTGCAGTGGCACAATCTCCAACCTCTGCCTCCAGGGTTCAAGCGCTCCTGCCTCAGCCTCCAGAGTAGCTGGGATTACAGGAGCCTGCCACCAAGCCCGGCTAATTTCTTGTATTTTTAGTAGAGATGGGGTTTTATCGTGTTAGCTAGCATGGTTTCTATCTCCTAACCTCATAATCTGCCCGCCTCAGCCTCCCAAAATGCTTGAATTACAGGTGTGAGCCACCGCGCCTGGCCCAGAGTTTCTGTATTTCTAACGAGCTCCAAGGTTAGCCAGTGCTGCTGGTCATAGGATCATATTTTGAATGGCAAGTCTCTATCATATACTCCTCCTCATTTTTTTGTGGGGTGAAAAAATGAGACCCAAAGTGGTACAGTGATTTAGTCAAGACATCATAGGTACCTTTACTGGCAGGATGAGTCTAGCCCCTGGGTCTCCTCAAGTTCTTTCCCTAACCTCAGCTCTCCTCATAGGAGCAACAGGAAGCAGCAGCAGGAGCACTTACAGAAGGCAATATGGTGGCTGAATAGATACAGGCCCTAACAGAATATGATTTCAGCAAACAGGAACAAAGGGGACAGATTAAGGACTGGATTATATGCTTTAGTGAACATTCAGCCTGCTGAGGAGTGTTAGGAGCTGAGTATTCTACCTTCAGTTAGCAGCCAATTTGGAGTAAATAATTTTGCTTCTTCTAGGCTGCCACTACTCTCAGTTATATTGCCAGGAGGTCTAGAATGATCTGAAGATTGCTTCTAGCTCTAGCATTTTATGATTCTCTAATGACTTTAAATCTGCCAAAACTGAATGATTGATTATTCATCTGTTTTGTTTTGTTTTTCTTATCTTTTGTTTCTTTGCTCTGCCTCCAAGGAGTATAATATCTAAGAGACAAGAAAAACGCTAGGGCAAGACCAACACGTTTTAGAAACCTATGCTACTTGCTCACATGTTTTTTTGTCCTGCATTTTCAGAAAAGTGTAGTAAAGAGGTCTTGAGTAGATAGAAACCAATAAACGTGGGTTCAAATTCCAAAATAAACAGTACAATAAAGGCTTCGACCATTGTGCATGAGGATGGGAAACAGAAGATGGTATCTTTATGTGGTAAATGTTTTCATTCTGCATCACTGTTGAAAATACACATCATAAAAGTGCTAATGCCAAAATGCCCTTGTTAAGATACACCATTTTCCTACTTATATTTATAACTCTAGCTCAGCTACAATTGGCTAGGGAAATTGCTTCTACTGGAACACGTAGATAAGTGTATTCCTTGTGCTTTATAAAGTATGCTTCCTATGCTTGAGTTATCATTTACTCAAACCATATTTTCTTCCTCACTAAAGGAGGAAAGTTGTCCAAATCTAATCATATCAACAGTTTCCCGTTTCATTTTATTACTATTGTATTTTTAATGCCTGGTTTAGTTAATGAGATTTGAAAGTCTTATAATGAGAACATTTGAAATAGAATTCATTAAGAGGCAGAGATTTTTCTACCGTATTCAGAAAATTACATTCTAATAAAATAGGAATTTGATTTGAGAAATTTCTAATACAAATTGATTTTTACATTAATGATTTCAGTATTCAGTTCTATGAAAGGAGAAAGACTGGTTCTGCATGTAGGTTAGACATGAATGAAAATAAGTGAAAATAAGTAGTTTCACTCCTGCACCATGCATAACCCCGTATGAGACTCTGTGGGGTCACAATAGCATGATTCCTGTCTGTTGAAGATTCACTGTCTAGCCAGAAAGATGACTGACATACATGAACCAATTAGAAAGCAACATGAGATAAAACAGAATTAAATTAGTACACTGTTGTATTTTGCAGATTGCAAGAGATAGCTTCATTTGGAGACCTAGGAGAACACTGGACCAAGAAAAATGTCAATGAAAGCAAGGGGTAACATGAACCCCCACTTAAACTGAGAAGGGTAGAAAGCAGAGCTCATCTAATTCATTATGATACAATTCTCTCTAGTTGCATATAGTTTTATTTGTCTTTGGTTTGTGTTTCCTTTTAAAATAGACTTTCTATGGTCATTACCAGTGTTTAGAGAAAGAAACTCAGAATTAGAACACCTGGATTCAAGCCCAGGTTTCTGCTATGCAGAAAATTTGCACTTAGCATGCACCTGAGAGAACAATCATTCCCAAGGAAGTAGGAACAGATAATAATGAACTAGCTTTCATTGAAATAAACAAATGTCTTCTTTTCGGTTGAAAAAGACAAGAGTCATTTTTGAGGAGAGTACATTATCTGTCATTCAGATTTATTTTACTGTCCAGATCCCATCTGGATTTATGTACTGAGTGCGGTGTTGAATAGGGAGGATGTAAGAAAAAAATAATAAAGAGCTGCTTTATTTCCTAAAGTCACTAAGACATTGGGATGTGAGCAGCACCACTGTGTTGTGTCAGAGTGTTCCTACTGAAACCAGAAACATTTAGTTTTTCATCTCCTGGATGCCAATTCCTAGCTACAGTGGGCTCTGGCAGAAAAAGTTGCTTCCTAGATGAAAGAGGAGAAGCTGGAAGATGCCCGGCAAGATGCCTCAGTCCTTCCTGGAAGACCATGAAGTCCAGTGAAGCTGTCAGTACTCAACACCAGAAGCCCAGAGAGGAAAGAAACACCAATGCCACACAGTAACTAACTGGGAAGCTTACTAGACTTGTGGGTAGACACGAATGCACATGAGACACTCTGGGGGATTCTCAGCTGGATTGATGTAGAGGTATTCTAGAAGGAGTTGGAGGGGAGAAATAGATGAAAGGAAACAGTAAAATCTGGTTATTCTTCGAAGCCCCAGACCCTTATCTGAGGACTAATGCTACTCTTAATGTGTACAGTATGTTGATAGCTTTCCATCTTCTTTATTTTACTAAAATTTTGAAAAGTAATTGTTTTTTAATCATCTCTCTATATTTATATAAACTTTTTTCAAATTTTCATATATTTTCTTATTGTATTTTATTTACAAATAAAATTATACAATACAAAGAACATAATTATAATATTAAATATTAAAATATTTTATTTACAAATAAAATTATACAATACAAAGAACATAATTATAATATTAAATATTAAAATATTTTATTTACAAATAAAATAAGATACAAATATACAAAAAAACACATATTGCTTTATTTATTTATTTATAGACAGTGTCTCAGGCTGTTGCCCAGGCTGGAGTGCAGTGGCCCAATCTCGGCTCACTGCAACCTCAGCCTCCTGGGCTCAAGTGATCCTTCCACCTCAAACTCCTGAGTAGCTGGGACTATAGGTGTGCCACCGTGCCCAGCTAATTTTAAAATTTTTTGTTGAAATGAGGTTTCATCATGTGGTCCCGGCTGGTCTCAAACTTCTGGGCTGAAGCTAGTCACCCACCTCAGTCCCCCAAAATGCTAGGATTATAGGTGTAAGTCACTGTGCTTGGCCTGCATTATTTATTAAATTCATAGTTTTCTATTAGTATATGTCTATTTATTTTTAAATATTATATCTTTATTTGTTTTCTTTCATTTTTATGGGTGGTTTTTGGTACTTTAGTAAAAGTAGTAACGTCTCAGTACAGCATCTCTTCCAGTTCAAGCTGAGCGTGGGAACTTGGCTCTCACTCCCACAATCTTACATTATTTCTATCATGTGATTTCATTTTAGTAGCACTTGGTATCATCCTTTGGTTTGGCCTTCCAAGAATGATTTCCCCGCAATTTTAATTAAAATTTACCTTTGTCCAAAGGGGAGGAGAATATATTGTTTTTGAAATGGTAAATGACTCAAGTGAGGCTTTGAAACATTCTCCCACAAGCTTGTTTGAACTATAGCTTGTGAGACAAACCTATTGTCTCTCATGTGAAAAATCTAAAAGGTGAGGAATATTCTGGCCATCTTGAAGTCTCGTGAAGAAGAAATTAACCAAGGTAAAATAAGCAAGAGAGGCAAAATAGAGCAAGGGAGTGACAGGCATCACCCACGTGCTTTCTGTCCTATTGGTCCACAACAGCCCTCATTACTTAATTTCTTCTGTCATGTCTATTAGCGTCTATAAAATGTAATGAATTTTTTTTAAAAAAACGTCCCTTGGTTAAGCTGCTTTGAGTTTTTGTCGCTTGCTATCAAAAAAATTCTAAGACATCACTCAAATATGATTGAGATATTTATTACGATTCTGTCATCTTCCTAATATCATTCTCTTATCTTTTCCTGTTGTGTGGTAACTAGAATGTCACTAATTTGAAAGGAATGCTTCCTACATTTTCTATTTTTATAATAATAATAGTAATAAATAATAAAAGAACATTGGAAGCAATGAATTTCCCTCCAGGTTTAAGTTTGGTCTACTTCATAGGTCCTGTCTTTATTTTTAATATTCCGTCTCTAGAATGCTATGAGTACTTACTCTTGTTTTATTTAGATATCAGTTTAAAGTTTTAGTTCAACATAGACAGCATGACTTATAATTTTGAAAATGCTTATTATATTTTGTATGAATCAAAAATTATTAGGGTGATTGTTGTAGGCTGATACAGCTGTAGGGTGGTGATTTTAGTACATATCCATTAAATATGTTGTGAACTTGCTACTATTGCCTTCTATTGATGAGGACAGTTTTTTGAGAAACTTTGAAGAAAGAATGTTAAGTGCTTATCATTACTTTCTTTAGAATATTTTTCTTTTATATCATATATAGTTATAGTATTTAGTTGTTTGGATGATAAAAATTTATTTTCTTTTCAAATTTCAATGAACATACTTTTATAATCAGAAAATGAAATATTACAAACATAATCTATCTTTGTTATCTTTATATAGTATTCATATAAATAGGCTGAATAACATCTTACTCATTGTATCCGACAATTTGCTTTGTCTGCCTGACATTTATTAGCTGTGTAGGTACAAGTGATTTAACCTCACCAGATCTCAATTTCCTCATCTGTAAAGTATGGATATTAATATGAACTTCATATGATCTGTTTAGGAGTACAAAATGAGAATGTTTCAGTCTGAATATAAGGTCAATTCAAGAAACAAGAAAGCTTGAAATGTACAGGAATGTTTAATTTTCTGTCATTTTTCTATAGTTCTAAACCCAATGCTTTCTCAACCACAAATGCCCAAAGATCAAGAAAGAGCAGAGCACATTATTTCATTGCTCTTGACTCAGCTGGATAGGAAACATATCTAAAGTTAAGACAAATAAAATTTACATTCCCTCAAACCCTTCATTCTCTAAAATTTGTTCCACCTTCCTGACCTTCAGAGTCACAACATCCTTGTCAGTTTGATGGGCTTAATAACTCTTTTGGTAGGTTTCATGTGAAAGATTTAATCTTTTACGGACCCAAAGTGGGTACTCAGTGAATTGTGGAGGTGGCTATGTCCTGGGGGCCAAGTGTATGTAGGGCATGACGCTGTTGAATGTCTTGGGCAGAGTATTGAGCATAACTGAGAAGCCCCTTTCTCTTTCTAGGTCTGTTCCAAACAGAGCTGTGTGATCCTGTGGGCTATCACTTAATACTTGCAATACTTTGTGTCTTCCTCTAATACATTTTTATCAGAATTCTTTCCTGACCACCTCAACTGGTTTTATGAAGACCAAAGGGTACAATGGATGTGACTGAACTTTCTACTTGCCTACTTTATACTGCATGGTATTGTACTTTGAACACTCCAAGTTTCTTAGCTTGGGAATTGAGAACTTTAATGGTCGGGTCTCCTCCTATTCTGACTAAATTTATTTTATATCCCACCTCAAATCTTTGCCTCAGTCATACTAAGTTACCTGAGGTTCCCCACAGTCACCATTTTTTGCATAATGGGGTCCCCTGCAGGGAATATTCCCTCCTATGACTTCTCTCCAATCTCTTTGTTGGACTTAATGTTTTTGGAAACTTAGGCCCCAACCCTCATGTCACCTCAGGCTGAAAAACATATTTAATTTTCCAAGGATGGGCTGATATCATTTACCAAATTATCTTGCCTTTAATTATCTTTGTATTTATTTACATCTCTCAAAAGTATGTGAGTATGGTTTCCCAGAGTCTGTCCTGGAATAAATTGCACAAACTTAAAATTGCATTAGCTTTGTTGAGTAGATAAAATAGTAAACCACGTAGATACCCCAATATTATTTTAATGATTATAAATAATCATTTTAAATATAAATTCTGAGTAGGTGGGTGGGTAAATAAAGTCTTCAAACCCATATAAAGTGTCATTGGGTAAAAGAATCATATATGAAGAATTATGTTTTGAGCTGGAAAACTTTTAAAGAAGCTCTTTGTTTTCTAAAGTATTCCTTTGCAAAGGTGAAGGGTCAAAGATGCCATGCCTCTCTCTGTTTCCTGACGATTGCTGGGGCTAGGAAAATTCTTTCTTTTGACTCTACTGCCATCTCTTGTTCAAAGAAGTAATCACATTTCTATTATTTTTCAGTGTGACATTAGATCACCTGCACATCAAAAGTGCTAACCTTTGGCCCTACCCCAAAATCTGCTGGGTGTGGGCCTGTAGTCTTGCATTTTCAACAAGCTGTCCAATAAGAAAGGAACATACTTGGCAAAGGACTTAATGTATGCATCCACTGTTAGTGTGTACAAGGCTCTGGACTAAGTAGGAGCTGAGTTTCCTATTATTTAAATGAAAGTACTATCACAGAGGGTTTATTTTTGACTCATTGATACGAGTCTTTTACTTTCTCTTGAGCCATCCCTACCACCAGACCACTCCTCACTACCAAGCCCCAACTTGAAGAGATAGAATGTTAAGTGCTTATCATTACTTTCTTTAGAATATTTTCCTTTTATATTATACATAGTTATAGTATTTAGTTGTTTGGATGATAAAAATTTATTTTCCTTTCAAATTCCAATGAAAATACATTACTTTTATAATCAGAAAATGAAATATTACAAAGATAATCTATCTTTGTTATCTTTATATAGTATTCATATAAATAGACTGAATGACATCTTACTCACTGTATCCTACAATTTGCTTTGTCTGCCTGACATTTATTAACTATGTAGGTACAAGTGATTTAACCTCACTGGATCTCAATTTCCTCATCTGTAAAGTATGAATATTAATATGAACTTCATATGATCTGTTTAGGAGTACAAAATGAGAATATTTCAGTCTGAATATAAGGTCAATTGGATGGAAAAGAACAAATTTTAAACCTCACATCACTTTTGGTTGTATTTTATTTTGTTTTTGCTGGGTTCTTTCAAAGATGTATCTATTTATTTATCCAAGTCTGTGTAAACCATTGGGTAGGAGAAAACCAGTGTTCATTTATTCGGCTCCCATCAGTGTTTTCACTTCAAATACTTCTTTCTCTGTTTCTAACATTTTACCTGCATTAAAGACTCATTCCTTTGAAATAAAGTTTCTGCTTCACCAAAATAAACAAATAACCTTTGGAGTGGTGATATATTAAATAGTTTTAAGTCATTAATATTTACCAGGCCAGGCGCAGTGGCTCACGCCTGTAATCCCAGGATTTTGGGAGGCCAAGGCGGGCAGATTACCTGAGGTCAGGAGTTCGAGACCAGCCTGGCTAACATGGTAAAACCCTGTCTCTACTAAAAATATAAAAATTACCCAGCGTGGTGGCAGGCGCCTGTAATCCCACCTACTCAGGAGGCTGGGGCAGGAGAATTGCTTGGACCTGGGAGGCGGAGGTTGCAGTGAGCCGAGATCATACCATTGCACTCCCGCCTGGGGGACAAGAGCAAGACTTCTTCTCAAAAACAAAGAAAGAAACAAATAACAAACAAAAAAACATTTACCATGAAGAAGTTTCTAAATGAACTTATCTATGTCTGGTAAAGAGAGATTTGAGTACTGAGACCATGGAATTATAGGGTGGATAAATCTATGTTTGGAGGAAGGAGTAAAGACACATGGATATAGTTCAGGAAGGGCAATATTTCACCGTGTGTGTGAGGGAAGGACTGTGATATCTGGAGCAGCATCAGAAAGTCAACCATCAAGAGCTAGAATGATATTTAAGAATGGTTAGAAAATCCTCATATATCAATCTTTGCATTGTGTAATTTTGACCAAAGCTGACTCTGAATATCACAAGGACATATTCTATGCCTTCACTTTAGGATGCTCCAAATTCTAATCCTGCTTATCATAATTCTGGTGATCTCATTAAAGCTCATGTTCATTCTCTATCCACAAATCTTAAAAAATAGCTGTGATAATAAATAGCTATTATATCATTTTATAGTCAATTATTAATGATATGTAGAAAATTAGAGAATTGTGCCTGTTGATAAGCATCCAATTCTGGTTGAACTGAATTTTTAGCTATATCAGAGAGAGCTGAGCTGATATAGGTAAATATTGAGATATGTGTGTGTGTGTATATATATGTATATCAGCTATATATATATATAATTGCTATAGCTAAAAATATAATTATTTATACTGCATATTTATTATACTTTTCTATTCTACTTGTTATATTATATATCTATATCACCTATGTATATATATATCAGCTATGTGTATATATGTATCAGTTATGTGTGTGTGCATATGTATATATATCAGCTGTGTGTGTGTGTGTATATATATATGGTCAATTTATTCTCTTTGAAGGCAGACACCCTTAACTTCTTACATAAAGATAGCTTTAAATATTTTATCACTATTTATCATATTAGTATGCTGTAAGTTTCTGGTAGAAAAGCTTTATCAAGCTAAGAGAGCATTATATAGAAAGATAGGATTTTATTAAATGATTTTTTTCAGCATAAACTAAAATGATGTTTGTTTTTTTAAATTGCTTAATATTTTAAAAATTATTTCATTATTGGCTTAGAATAAACTTACAATATTTTATTTTGAATTTATGTTGTTACATTTATAGATGAGATTGGCCTTTTTTCTGTATATTTGTGCATATAAATGTGTGTGATTGTGCATATAGAAATGCTTGTAGCCTTATAATATCTTATTTTGTTTTGATGCTGATGCTATTGCAAACTGATAGTTTATGTTGTGAAATATTCTGTTTCATTATGTTTTGGAACAGTGTATTTAACATATCTGCGTCATCTCTTTTTTTTTTTTTTTTTTTTGAGACGGAGTCTCGCTCTGTCGCCCAGGCTGGAGTGCAGTGGCGCGATCTCGGCTCACTGAAAGCTCTGCCTCCCGGGTTTACATCATTCTCCTGCCTCAGCCTCCCGAGTAGCTGGGACTACAGGCGCCCGCCACCTCGCCTAGCTAGTTTTTTGTATTTTTTTAGTAGAGGCGGGGTTTCACCGTGTTAGCCAGGATGGTCTCGGTCTCCTGACCTCGTGATCCGCCCGTCTCAGCCTCCCAAAGTGCTGGGATTACAGGCTTGAGCCACCGTGCCCGGCCACCATCTGTTTCTTAACTGGTATAATTTTTTCATCATACTTTCAGTGACTGGTATGTTTTCTAGAGTAGATCTTTGTTTATATTTCGAATTACTTCTATAGTGATTGGACTCCTTAAATTCTATTGTGCTTCTGGAATAATATACTTTCTAGAAAACATAATCTATCTAACTTTTTCATATTTGTGTAAAGTTTTCCAAAATAAATTTTATAATTTTGATATTTTAATTATAGTGGGAAGTGACTAAAGTTCTACACAGGGGGCACCTAATGTGATCTACATATTTAGTGTAATTTCATTTATTTACATACCTATAGAAAACTGTACACATTGTAAGGATACAGCTTGATGAGTACTCATAAACAAATCTGTAACTAGCACCCTGATCAAGCAACATACTACCAAAACTCTTTGCATGGTTTCTACCTGTCTACTGCCTGCCTAGAGTTATTGCTATTCTGACTTTTAGCACCATAGATTAGTTTTGACTGCTTTAGAATTTTACATTATTGAAATTTGGTTATGTACTTTTTTCTGTCTTGTGTTCTTTGCTTAAAATAATTTTGTGAGATTCATTTACATTGTCGCAGGTAGTGTAGGTAGTTCATTCTTATTGCTGTACAATGTATCATTGTATAAATATATCATTATTTATTCTACCGTTAATTTATATATTATATTTTTCTATTCTACTGGTTATTTATTGTTTTCAGTTCAGGACTCTTTAGGATAATTTTTATGAAAATTCTTGTCCATATATTTTAGTGAATATAAAAATCTATTAGGTATGGAAGAAGCATTTGTTGGGTCTGAAACTACATGTATGCTCAACCTTATAAGATACTATCAAAAAGTTTTTCAGAGTGGTTACATCAGCATTGTTTGGAAGTTTCTGTTGATACACAGCTTAACTGACACTAGGTAATTTTTTTTTAATTACTATTTCATTGTGCTGTGGAAATTAACTATACTTTTTCTTAGCATATCCCAGATAACCAATTACATTGATAATCTTTCGTATGTTTATTAGTTAAATGCATATTTTATTTGTTGAAGTATCCAAGTCTTTTGCCAATGTTTGTATTAGGTTTTCTACCTCTTACTGATTTGTAGTTTATTACATACATTCTGGATACAAACTTTTAAAATCCAATTTATGAATTTCAAATATCTTCTCATATTCTGTGGCTTACAGTTTTATTCCCTTAATAGTGTCCTTAGATGAACAGACATTCTTCATACTAATGCAATTCAATATATTATTTTTTCCTTCCCATGTTATTTTTAATATATTGTTTGACAGATCTTTATCACAAAGTCATTTCTCCTTAATTTCCTTAAAAGCTTTTTTAGCTTTTTATATTAACGTTAATATCTGGAATTAATTTTTGATTATGATGGGAGATGATAGTTGTCACACTCCATTTTTTTTCCCTTTGGATCATCAATTTATCCAGCACTATTTACAGGAAATTCCATCACTTCTTTGTTTTACTACAGTTTCATCTTTGTCATAAATTAGGTGATCATATATTTGAGAGTCTCCTTCTGGACCCTTCACAATTAATTTTATATATTGACTTGTTATGAAACAATTTTACAAAATTCTTTAATTCTGATAATTTGTAAATAAATTATTTTAAATTTTTGTATATATAAAATTATGCTATTTATATACATGAACACTTGCTAATATTCATGAACACTTGTTCTATTTATTCACATCTTTCTGAGACTGAAATTTTCTTTGTGGAAAACGCATAACTCTAGATTTATTTTTTCTGGCAGAAGATTACTGTAATTTTCTATTTCATCTTGTTTCCATTTTCCAAATTTTTAGTTACTTAGACATTTGTCATTTTGTTTGAATTTTTAAATTTCTTAGCAAAAATTTTTAAATAAAATTATTTTATAATGCTTTAATGTCTGTAAGATCTGTGGTGATGTCTCCTATTCATTTAGTCTTTAATTGGAGCTTATAGTCCATTCATACTTAATACAATTACTGATATTTGGTGTATAATAATTTGGCCTTACTATTTACTATGCTCTTTTTTTCTTTTGTTCTCAACATCTTTTGAATTAATAATTATTTATTATTCTGTTTCCCCTCTATTGGCTTAGAAATTATATATATTTATATATATATTTATGTGTAAATATATAATATATATATAAATATATATAATTACATATATATGTATGCTACCCCAGAGATGAGAACATGCATACTGACTTACTGAAGACTAAAATAACTTGTTATATTTATTCTACCTAAAATAAGAAAATTATTTAAACTCCATTAATATTTATCTTATATGCAATTTTTGACTTATATACAATTTATATTTATATTTAGAATCCCTATAGGATATTATTTAGATATTCCTTTTTGTTCATTTTTTAATTGTTCTTTATTCCTATATCCCTGTCTTTCCAATAGGTAATTTTTATTTTGTGTGAAGAACATGTTTAACTATTTCATTTAACTAAGGTTTACTGGTAAAAAAAAAAAAAAAATTCCTTTGGCTCTTGTATGATTGAAAAGATATTTATGCCCTTGTTAGTATATTTTAAATCATACTACAACCATCTGATCTTCCACAAACCTCACAAAAATAAGCAATGAGGAAAGAATTCCCTATTTAATAAATGGTTCTGGGAAAACTGGCTAGCCATATACAGAAAACTGAAACTGGACCTCTTCCTTATACCTTATACAAAAAGTAACTCAAGATGGATTAAAGACTTAAGTGTGAAACCCAAAACCATAAAAACCCTAGAAATAAACCAAGGCAATACCATTCAGGACATAGGCTTGGGCAAAGATTTCATGATTAAAACACCAAAAGCAATGACAGCAAAAGCCAAAATTGACAAATGGGATCCAATTAAACAAAAGAACTTCTGCACAGAAAAGGAAAATAGCATCAGAGTGAACAGGAAGCCTATAGAATGACAGAACATTTTTGCAATCTACCCATATGACAAAGGTCTAGTATCCAGAATCTGCAAGGAACTTAAATTAACAAGAAAAAAAATCCCATCAATAAATGGGCAAAGGATATGAATAGACACTTCTCAAAAGAAGACATGTATGCAGCCAATAAACATATGAAAAAAGCTTATCATCACTGATCATTAGAGAAATGCAAATCAAAACCACAACGAGACACCATCTCATGCCAC
This sequence comes from Colobus angolensis palliatus, assembly GCF_000951035.1. Lineage (NCBI taxonomy): Eukaryota > Metazoa > Chordata > Mammalia > Primates > Cercopithecidae > Colobus > Colobus angolensis. Next base: position 267,288 of record NW_012116254.1, on the reverse strand, counting down.
TCAGAATGGCGATTCTTAAAAGGTCAACAACAACAGATGCTGGCGAGGATGTCGAGAGATATGAATGATTTTATACTGTTGATGGGAATGTAAATTAGTCCAGCCATTGTGAAAGACAGTGTGACGATTCCTCAAGGATCTAGAATGAGAAATAAACCCTGCAATCCCATTACTGGGTATATACCCAAAGGATTATAAATCATTCTACTATAAAGACACATGCACATGTATGTTTATTGCAGCACTACTTCCAACATCAAAGACTTGGAACCAACCAAAATGTCCATCAATGATAGACTGGAAAATGAAAATGTGACACATATACACCATGGAATACTATGCTGCCATTAAAAAAAGAATGAGTTCAAGTCATTTGAAAGGACATGGATGAAGCTAGAAGCCATCATCCTCGCAGCTAACATAGGAACAGAAAGCCAAACACTGCATATTCTCCCTCACAAGTGGGAGTTGAACAATGAGGAGAACACATGGACACAGGGAGGGGAACATCATACACTGGGGCTTGTTGGGGGTAGAGGGCAAGGGGAGGGAAAGAATTAGGACAAATACCTAATACACGTGGGACTTAAAACCTAGATGATGGGTTGATAGGTGCAGCAACCCACCATGACACATGTATATCTATATAACAAACCTGCACATTCTGTACATGTATCGCATAACATAGAGTTAAAAAAAAAGAAGAAAAGATATTTACTTCATACTAATTCCTACAGTATAATTGAGTATTAGATTTTAGCTGGCAAGTATTTTACTTCGGGCTTTGAATTCATATATTCAAATATGATAATCAGAATCACAATAGTTTTACATGTTTGAAAATCAAACATAATATTGAACATGTGAGATCTGAAAAGTAACCAAATGTAAAATATATTACTATATGTATATGTGTACATACATACTTTGATTTTTTAGAAGACTGTACTATTTTGAAAGCAGGGATTTTATGTTCAAAAAATTTATGAAAGATAAAAGAGTAAATCACATCATTTTCCAGCAAACAGGGAGATAAGTTTTCACCAACAGATACTCACTGAAGTTACTTCAAAAAGATGTGCTTCAAACGGAGAATATTGAACCCCAAAGGAAGAACTCAAATGCAAGAAAGAATGGGAGTAATAAATTGGTCAGCACATGAAGAAACTTAAATGAACATCAACTTCATAGGAAATGATAGAAATAACAAATTAGGAGAAGGAACGACAACAAATTTGAACTAAAATTCTTGAAAATATAAGTACGTGATATTAGAAAGGACGATTGGAAGTAGGAAACGATAATAACTTTAGTCATAGCCTTCTCTAAGTACACAAGCAAAAAATTTAAGGGTAACTCTAAGCACAAACCAAATGGGACTCTTTTATATCCCATGTTCTTCCACTTTTCTGTTCTTTATGAGGGCCATAATGTTATATTATGGATTGTTCATTATTGAGGTGAATGAAAGTGCAGCTGTACTGAGAGGAAGTGGAGATATTGTAAAGTGAGACAAGGGTCCAGTCTTCTCAGAAGTAGGAAAGAGTTTATTGCAGAAGTTAAGATGGAACGTTACCTGCTTCTCTCATGCTGGAGAAGATTGTATAAGACAGTATCTTTGTCTTCTCAGTTTAGATCTTATAGAAGGCACAGAGACCAAGTGCGGATAGCAATATAAGAGTTAGCAATGACCTAAGATGAGATTTTCCAATATTCATGTGAAATTTTGAGATCAAGTTTAAGCTTGGGAGAAAATGATTGAATGCCTACTGTAAGCTTTTATTCTAACATGAAATATAGAGTACATTTAAGGTTCAATAAGTCAAAATACTGGTGATTATCATAAAAGAAAAAATAAGCAGAGATTTTTCCTATTCTTTTTATTAAATAATGTTTTGATAAAATAAAAAATAAACATTTACTGTAATTTCTGCTTAATGAATTCCATTGTACTTCCGTGTTTTTCATCAGATTTGTCTCACATCTAAATTCAAGCAAAGGCATCCCTGTCTTCAGCATAACCATCAATTTAGAAGGAGAGAGAAAAATTTAGCATCAATGCTGCCTTGAACGCCAAACAACAAAATTGCACAGTGCACATGGGAAGAGAAATGTACTCAACCTTCCCTCGACCCATGCACTTCCTCATTTCCCTTTATACTCCTTCTGCAACAGTCTTACAGGGTTAATTTTAGCTTTTCATCTACTCTTTTAGAAAAGAATGACAGTATGATTCAAAACTGGGACATGAACAAATATTTAAAGATGATACAATTTCCGAACAATTAGCCAAATAACAGTGTGGGGCAGTACATCTCACATGAGGAATTACAGTTCTAAAATGCAAGGGAGGATGATATACTAAAAAAAAGTTTCTAATATCCGAAGTTATTACAAGTAGAAGAACACAATGTATGCTAGCAGTAGTGGTGAGGATTAAGGATAGAGAGGTAAGGAGAGGCTAGCTCATGAAGGACTCTCTGTGGGAGTTCGTATTACAGTCTGAAGATATTGGAAGAAATACTGGAGAGAGTTACACAGAGATGCACTCATATTTGCTTGTTTATTCATATTTTAAATATAATACATGTTACATTTACTTTATATTATGTGTTAAAATAATCATTCTGTATAGATAAAAGAATAAAAATATAACTTTTGAAATGAGAATAGAAGCAGTGAGCTCAGTTAGGATCAAGCAGCTCTTGCACAAACTCAGATAGTACATAACAGCCTAAACTAGGATGAAGGCTGCTGGAACTGAATGAAAGGTATAGGTTTAAAAAATATATAAGTAAATAGAACTGGTTATCTGTGGAAGGTGAATATAGCAAGAGGAAGTCAAAGTAGTCAGTGACAACTATTAGACTTCTATTTTAGTTGCGAGGTAGCTAATAATGGCATTCATTTATATTTGGAATATGTATATGCCTGAAACACACACACACACACACACACACACACACACACACACACACACACACACACACACACACACACACACACACACACACACACACACACATACACACACACACACCCTCACCCACAGGTTTTAGATGGTAAGTTCAATTGTTAGAGGAAAATTGAGTTGGTGATGCTTTTGCAATGTGAAAAATAGAAATACAATATCATAATGTGCAGTGGAAATATGGGAGCACAGGAAGAAAATCTAAACTGAAGACCAAGATTTGGGAGTCATCCATAGACAAGTCCCCATGAGGAAAAATGAGATTACCAAAAGAGGCTATAGAAGTAAGAAAGACCTAAGCAAAACCAAGATTGTGGTGTCAATGATGCCAAGAGAGAAGATTTTGAGTAAGAAATCATGGTTAGTTATGACAAAGGACAAGAAGTTCAATCTCTACAAGAAGTTCAATCTCTAAATCAAAGGACCCTAACCCCTGTGTGGGCTCTTTCCCTACAGAGAAGATATGCTGTGCATTCAGACTAACTAGAAGACATTATGTGGTCAGCCTTTCCTTTCTTCTGAGACAGTTCTACGTATGTTTTCCCAAGCCCCAGGACGTTGTCTAGTTGTCCTTCAGAGATTCGTTCTCGAGCTGTTAGCAGCCAAATCAGTCTGTGGGAGGACCAAGAAAAGAGAGGCACTCGCAACATTGAAGAGTTGCCACATCCTGACAGCTGTATCTGTTACTTTATACACATTAACTCACAAAAGTTCTCATTAAAACCATATATTGTGGGTATTTGACTGATTTTTAAGGAGAAAAATTGAAGATAAGAGAAACAAATAACTTTCTGAAATTATACAGCTGGTAAGTGATTTTTTTCTTAAATTTGAAAGCCCGTTCTTTTTCCTAAGTGACTTCCAGAGACTTCTCTTGTAAAAATTAATATTTCTACTGGTTCATGGTTTGAAGGGAAGACACATTAAACCACTGAACTCTCTCATCCTAGAATATTGAGAGTAGAATAGTTGTCCTTTAGGGGACTTCTTTCCCATATTGTCCATAATTAAGAAAATATATTTTTCTTCTTATTTGTCCATGACACTGGTGACTAAGGATCTTACTATAAGTATACTAAAAAAATGTTTGAGTAGAAATACTGGGCAGGTGTATGTTGTTTATGTATGGCTACGAGCTCTTATAGTTTGAAATTCAAAGCCCTTCATAAATTAGCCTGTGTCTAGTTTTACATTTGACATATATCATGGCCATAATTGGCCATGTTAGCTGCTGCTTTCTACACACAGTGTTTCATTTATTGTCTCCTAGAGGATCTTTTTTTTTTTATTGTCACTTTTCTTCTATTAATGTTATCACTCCTACTGCCTTTAAAGCCCTCTGATTTCTGACATTTTTGGCTTCGAAATGCTTCAGTATTTCAGCAGGTACACATGGACATGCAGAAGAGAATAGTAGACACTGGGAACTCCAAAAGGAGGGAGGTTGGGAGGGAGGTGATGATTGACAAACTATTGGGTGCAAAGTTCACTATTTTGGTCATGGATACATGAGAAGCACAGATCTCATTGCTATACAACGTATTTATATAACAAATTTGCACATGTACCCCAAGTCTACTTTTTAACAAGGAAAGCATGAAAACACGCTTCAGTTTCTGACTTTACCACTTCTAGAAACTTGTTCTTCTCAATCTGCATTATATAGCACCACTGGCAGATAGAAAGTATTTCTATTATATTTATTAATTAATTGATTATTTCCCTGTATACTTTGAATCACAGTTTATTTTAAATGTTATTTTAATTTTATTGAGATATACTTTACCTGCAGTAAAATGTAGAGATGGCCAGAGTAGTTTGATGAGTTTTGGCAAACATATACACACAAATCAAGATCAAGAGCACCTTTATTACTCCAAAAAGTTTATGACCATTTTCATCAATATTTTCACAAGGTCACCTCTATTCAGATTTCTATCACCATCAATTATTTTTGCTGGGATAGTTTTTTTTTGTTTGTTTAAATTTGCATTGAAATTTTGTTTTGTTCCTATAAAGGTATAATTTAAACATGGTAAAATGCCCAGCTCTTAAGCGTATGGTTTGGTGAGAGCTGATCATTTGACAAATATGAACACTTGGGTAGCTCACACATTTGTCAAGACAGAACAATTTCATCATTAGTTATTAAGAAAGCTTTTATAAGAAACTACAAAATGTTTTAAAAATAGTAATACTTTTTTTTTACTTATATCTGCAATGTGTGAGATTTTGTTTGCTTCACATACTTTCCAACATTAGATGTTGTCTTTTTTTATTTTTACCATTTTAGAAGATGGTACTGGTATATTGTGGTTTTAATTTGCATTTTCTCAGTGACTGTATTAGTTTTCTGTAGTTGCTATAACAAATTAACATAAATTCAATCAGTTGAAACAACTAAAATTTAATCTTTCACTTTTCTGGAGGCCAAAGTCTGAAACTCAGGAGACAGCAGGGCTGTACTTCCTCTAAAGATTCCCAATTTCCCAATTCTAGAAGCTCTTGGTATTCCTTGACTTGGAATCTAATTACTCCAATTTCTGTCTGCTCTCTTCACATTGTCCTCAACTCTGTGTCTGTCTGTTCCTCTGTTTATCTCTGATGAGAAAACTTGTTATTGGATTTAGGGCCCACCCAGATAATCCAGGACAGTCTTCTTATATCAAAATCTTTAAATAATTACATCTGTGAATGTTAATAAGATAATATTTACAGAATCCAGAGATTAGGACACCTTATCCCCTCCCACTCCAGCACAGTGGATTCCTAACCTTGAGGAGCCAGAGAAAAAAGTATATTTTTTGAGAGCCGCCATTTACTCTACTATGATAAATGATGTTGAATATCTTTTCTTGTGGTGCTTGGCTATTCATATACCTTCCTAGGTGAAGTATAACTTGCCCATTTTTAATTGAAATGTTTAATTTCTCATTACTGATTTGTGTAAATCTTTTATATATTCTGAAGAGAAATTCCTTTTTTCTCTCCTTCTCCCTCTGTTTGAAAATATGTCATATTTTTACTCAGTCTTTAGCTTGTTTATTTATTGTGACCACCCCTGCCTGTGGCACAGAGAGAATGCATACAGAAATGTGCCTGCCAGTGTCCTGCTCCTGTGCCCAACATAACTACCAACACAATCACATACACAGTTGCCATCTGGGCCTCCTGCACCACTCTAGTCATGTTGCCTGTGCCACTGTGATGAATTATCACAGGAAGGCAGGCATCCTGGCACCTGTTGGCACCCTGCCACAGTGAATGAGCATGCACCTCAACACTGCAGCTGCTGCTAGAACATGTGAATGAGGACAGATGCTGCTGTCACCACACTACAAAATGATTTGGCCAATACTACCCATTGGAGTGTAACGACCAGTGGTCTGGAAGCACCTCATCCCCTCCCACTCCAGCACAGTGGATTCCTAACCTTGAGGAGCCAGAGAAAAAAGTCTGGCCAACATAAGTCCCCCAGATTTAGAGAGCACAGTCTGGGAGTTGGGAGCTGAATATTGGCCCTCCCTTCTAGAAATAAAGTCAATTGGCTGAATCCACCTTATACCACAATCAGACCCTCAAAGTTACCAAACAGAATAAAAGAAAAAATCCAAAGGTGAGCAACTTAAAAGATTGAAAACATCAACCCACAAAGATGAGAAAGAACCAGTTGTCAACAAGAATTCTGACAACTCAAAAAGCTGGAATACTTTCTTTATTTCAAACTACTTCTCCACCTCCCCAGCACTGGTTCTGAACTGGGTAGAGATGTCTGAAATCACAGGAATATAATTCAGAATATGAATAAGAACAAAAATCATTGAGATAAGGAATATGCTGACACTAAAACCAAGGAAGCTGAGAATCACAATAAAATGATGCAGGAGGTGACAGACAAAATAGCCTGCATAGACAAAAACATAACAGACCTAATAGAGTTGAAAAACACACTACAAGAATTTCATAATGTAATCACAAGTATTAATAGCAGAATAGACCAAGTACAGGAAAGAATAGCAGAGCTTGAAAACCAACTTTCTGAAATAAAACAGTCAGACAAAAATAGAGAAAAAAAATTAAGAAAAGAAGAAACAAAACCTTCAAGAAATATGGGATTATGTAAATAGATCGAATCTCTGACTCATTGGTGTCCTTGAAAGGCAGGCAGAGTATAAGCACTTTGGAAAGCATATTTCAGGACTTCATCAACGAGAACTTCCCCAACTTAGCTAGATGGGCCAACATTCAAGTTCAGGAAATGCAGAGAACCCCAGTAAGATACTTGATGAGAAAATCATGCCCAAGACACATAATCTTCAGATTCTCCAATGCTGACATAAAAGAAAAAATGTTAAAGACACCTGGAGAGAAAGGCGAGTCACCTACAAAGAAAAGCCCATCAGAGGAAGAGCAGACACTCTACAAGTCACAAAAGATTGGAGGCCAATACTCATTATTCTTAAACAAAAGATATTCCAACCCAGAATTTTATATCCAGCTAAACCAAGCTTCATAAGCAAAGGAGAAATAAGACCTTTAAACAAGCAAATACTGAGGGAATTTATTGCCACTACACTTACCTCACAAGACTTCCTGAAGGAAGCACTAAATATGGAAAGGAAAGACCATTATCAGCCACTACAAAAACACATTGAAATACACAGACCAATGACACTATAAAACAAGCACATAAACAAGTCTGCATAATAACCAGTTAACATCATGATCAAATCCACACATATCAATAGTAACCTTGAATGTAAATGAGTTAAATGCCCCAATTAAAAGACACAGAGTGGCAAGCTGGATAAATAACCAAAACCCATTGACATGCTGTCTTCAAGAGATCCATCTCTTATGCAAAGACACACATAGGTTAAAATAAATGGGTGGAGGAAAATTTACCAAGAAAATAGAAAACAACAACAACAAAAAGCAGAGGTTGCAATTCTAGTTTCTGACAAAACAGACTTTAAACCAGCAATGATCAAAAAAGACAAAAAGGAGCATTACATAGTGGTAAAAAGTTCTATTAAACAAGAATATCTAAGTATTCTCAATATATATTCACCTAACACAAGAACACCCAGAATCATAAAACAAATTCTTAAGGACCTTCAAAGAGACTTAAACTCGCACACAATAATAGTGGGAAACTTTAGTCTCCACTGACAATATTAGATCATCAAGGCAGAAAATTAACAAAGATATTCAGGCCTTGAACTCAGCACTGGATCAAATGGACCTGATAAATATCTTCAGAATGCTCCAACCTGAAACAACAAGATATATATTCTCATTTTCACATGGTGCATACTCTAAAATCCAGACATAAAACACTCCTCATCAAATTTAAAACAACTGAAATCATAACAACCACTCTGTCAGACCAGAGCACAATCACATTAGAAATCAAGCCTATGGAGTTAGCTCAAAACCATACAATCACATGGAAAGTGAATAGCTTGCTCCTGAATGACTTTTGGGTAAATGATGAAATTAAGGCAGAAATCAAGTTTTTTAAACTAATGAGAACAAAGATACAACATACCACAATTTCTGTGACACAGCTAAGACAGTGTTAAGAGGGAAATTGACAGCACTAAATGCCTGCATCAAAAAGTCCAAAAGATCTCAAATGAACAACCTAACATCACAATTAGAGGAGCTAGAAAAACAAGAGCAAACAAACCCCAAGGCTAGAGACAGAAAAGAAATAGACAAAATCAGAGCTGAACTTAAGGTGGCTGAGCCACAAAAGACCATTCAAAAGATCAAACAATCCAGGAGTTTTTTTTTTTAATTTTTTAAAAATAGATAGATTTCTAGCTAGATAAATAAAGAAGGAAATAGAGAAGATTAAAATAAACACAATTAAAAATGACAAAGGGGATATTACCAGTGACCTTACAGAAATACAAATAACCATCAGAGAATATTATGAACACCTCTGTGCACATAAACTAGAAAATCTAAAAGAAATGAATAAATTTTTGGCACACACACTCTCCCAAGACTGAGCCAGGAAGAAATCAAATCCCTGAAGAGGTCAATAATAAGCTCCAAAAGTGAACCAGTAATAAATAGCCTACCAAACAAAAAAATAAGCCCAGGACGAGACTGACAAACAGATTCACAGCCAAATTCTATATGAACAAAGAAGAGCTGGTACCATTCCTACTGAAACTATTCCAAAAAATTAAAGAGTAAAAATTCATTTCTAACTTATTCCATGAGGCCAGCATCATCCTGATACCCAAACCTGGCAGAGACACAACAGCAACAACAATAGCAAATCTTCGGGCCACTATCTTTGATTAACATTGAAGCAGAAGTCCTCAACAAAATACTGGGAAACTGAATCCAGCAGCAAGTCAAAAAACTTATCCAACACAATCAAGTAGGCTTTATATTTGGGTAACAAGTTTAGTTCAACCTAGCAAATCAATAAATGTAACTCATTACATAAACCATGGGTGGCCAACCTTTTGGCTTCCCTGGGCCACACGTAAAATACACTAACAGTAACGATAGCTTATGAGCTAAAAAAAAATAGGTCTGTGCATAATTTTCATATTACCACCACAGATAAACAAAAATGTCCTCACGTTCAAAGGGTTGGTCACTACTGATGGAACTAAAAACAAAAACCACATGATTATCTCCATTTTATTACTGGGTAGTTTGTTTTTTTACTATTAAGTTTTGGTTGTCCTTATATTCTGAATATAAGTCCTTTATTGAGTAAATGTTTTACAATTATGTTCTCACAGTTTTGTGTATTTTTTTAAATCTGATAAAGTCAAATTTACTTTCTTTTATTTTTACTTTATTTTGTGACTGCTTTTTCCGGTGTTATATTTAGATGTTGTTGCCTAACATGAGGTCAAAAAATATAAATACTTGGAGATAAATTGGCCCACTTGGTTTTTCTAATAGTTTTCTACTTTAAGGTTTTATCTTTTGGTCAATGACACATTTGAGCTAATTTTAACATACATTGTGAGGAGTGGAGGAAATTTTGGGGGGAATATACATATGCAAATTTCAACATTACACATCAAGACTACCCCTTCTCCACTAAATTGCAATTGCAACTACGTCAAAATCATTTGGCCATTTATGTGTGAATCTATTTCTGAGCTCGTTATTCTATTCCTTTGATCTAGCTGTTTATCTTTGCCAATACTATAATATATTAATAATTGTTTCTTTGTAAGTCTTAAAATTGAGTAGTCTTGATCCTTTCTGTAAAAAAAAAAAAAAAAAATTGTGTATTCTAGATCTTTTGCCTTTTCGTATGAATTTTTAAGTTAAATTGTCAATTTATACAAATAACCACAGGCTGTGATTTTGACCAGGATTACATTTAACCCAAGAATTAACTGGTGGAGAACTTACATTTTACAATATTGAGTCTCTGACATTTTAAAATGGTATATTCCTTCATTAATTTAAGTCTCTTTTAACTTCTCTCAACAATGTTTGTATAGTATTTAGAGTATAGTCAGACACATCTATTGTCAGATTTACCCCTACGTATTTTATATTTTTGATGCTATTGTAAATAGCATTTTTAATATTTCAATTTTCATTTGTTAGTTGCTAGATTATAAGACAAAACTGATTTTTATGTATTGACCCTATGTACTACAAACTTGCTAAACTAATGTCAGTTTTAGTAGTTTTATTCTTAATTCCACTGGATTGTCTACAGAAATGATCTTCTCATTTAGAAATAAAATGGTTGCTCTTAATTTTTTAAAATATCAATACCTTTTATTTCCTTTTTTCTTTTTGCACTAACTAGAAAATTCATAAAAATATTGAAAATAAGTAGTGAGATCAGAGAGCCTGTCTTATTCCTGATCTTAGGGGGAAGGCATTCAGACTTTCATCTTTGATATGGTGAGTTTTTTTGTTGTTTGCTTTGTTTTGCATTTTTTAAGTTGATAATATTTCTTTCTATTTCAATTTTGCTGAAATTCTAAAATATGGAATGGGTACTGGATTTTTTCAATTATATTTATTTGTGAATATTAAACCTACCTCACATTCCTAGAATAAACTTCTTACCTAGAATAAATTTCATATGATAATGATAATTTGTGTGTGTATACATATATATGTACATATATATACATATATATAGATATAGCTGTGTTTGATTGGCTAAAATTTTGTTAAGACTATTTACATCTCAATAAAGGATATTGCTCTGTAGTTTTTTAAGTAAAGCCTTCTTTTTCTTCTATATTAAGGTAATACTAGCCTTTATTAATGAATTGAAAAATATTTTCTCCTTTTCAACGTTTAGAAGAGTTTGTGTTAAATTAACATTACATTATTTCTTCCTCAATTGTTCATTTAGAACTCTGGCTCTAAATAAAGCCATCTGGTTTTGGTTCTGGAAGCCTGCCTGCCTTCCTTCCTTTCATTCCTTTCCTTTCTTTCCTTCCTTCCTTTCTTCCATTTCTTCCTTCTTCCCTCTGTCACTCTCTCCTTCTTTCAAAGGTTTTAAATACGAATTGAATATTTTAAATTTAAATAGGATTATTCAGATTTTAATATTTATTCTTAAGTAAGTTTTGGGAGTTTTAGGCTCTCAAGGAATTTGTCCTGGTTTTGGTCATGTTTTTATTAAACATTTATTAGCATTAATACTATTCATCATACATGTTGCATATTCCTAATGCAAAAATCCACAATTTGAAATGCTCCAAAATCTAAAATTTTCTGAGTGCCTATATGATACTATAAGTTATAGTACCACATTGTTTTTTCAGTGTATTAATGGAATGCCATTTTTTACTGTTAAGCACTTCTGTGTGAATAAGTGTTGGAAAATGATTGCTTATTGAAAGCATACAAATACAGAATCAGGAATGATGGTGATGACAAACAATCATAGATTATCCACAAGGGTGGCTGAGATGATGACATCATTGCTTTCTAATGGTTCAATGTATGCAAACTTTGTTTCATGCACAAAATTATTTAAAATATTATATAAAATTAGCTTTAGGCTATGTGACTAAGGTGTGTATGAAACATGAATGATTTTCATGTTTAGACTTGGGTTTATTTCCAAGATATTATCTAAATATTGGATTTTCCAATAAAAACAACCCTGAAATCTGTTGCAATTCTCTTCCCAAGCATGTTAGATAAGGGATACTCAATCTGTATTTTCATGTTATCCTCTTACTATCTGAATCTGTAGAGACATGACCTTTCTCATTCCTGATATTAATAATTTGTTCCTTCTTTTTTTTTCTACTGACCAGTCTAGCTGGAGCTTCATCCATTTTATTGATTAAAAGCAACAACTTTCTTCTAAAAAAAATTTCGTTTCATTGACTATTTTTCTGTTTGTTATTTTATTGATTTCCACTCATGTCTATTATTTCCTTTATTTTCTTATTTGGGCTCTCTTTTTCTAGTTTCTAAAGGTAGCAACTGATATCATTGATTTGAGGCCTTTCTTGGTTTCTAATATGGTCCACTGCATTCTAAGCTGTGCTTTAATGACATTCTACATAATTATATATGTAGTGTTTTTATTTTCATTAATTTCAGAACACTTTCTAATTTCTCAATGATATGTTCCTTTTTTACCCAAGTGCTATTTAAAAGTGTGTTATTTAGTTTCTAAATATTTAGGGGTTTTTCAAATGTCTTTTTCTTCATTTCCTACTGAATTCCATTGTGACCTGAGACCATACTTTTTGTGAAAAATTGTTTTACATTTGTTAAGACATGTTTTATAGCTAGAATATGGACTAATTTACTTATTCCATTCTATATTCTAAGCTATAAAACGTGTCTTAACAAATTTATAGTTGTGTTTTATAGCTTAGAATATGGACTAAATGTATCTTATTCTGTTGTTGGGTGAAATAATCAATAAGCATCAATTAGGTCAGGTTGGTTGGTAGTATTGTTAAGGTCTTTTATGTTTGTACTGCTTTTCTGTCACTTGTTCTAACTTCTAACAAGATATTTTATATAGATAGATTGATAGATATAATAATTGAGAGATGAGTATGTGAAGCTCCAACTCATAAATTTGACAATTTCTTCTTGCAGTTGTATTAGTTTTTGCTTCCTTTATTCTCAAAGGTATTTTTGCTGCATGGAATTTTATGTTCTCCTAATGAATTGACTTCTTTATAATTATGAAATGAACTTACTTACTTATCACTGGCAAAAAATAACATTAATATACTCACTCATGCTTTCCTCTAATTAGTTTTAGCTTAGTGTATCACGTTTTATGCTGTTACTTATGACATAACCTTATGTTTAAATGTAGGGTAGGTTTGTTTGTAGGCAGCATACATGTGGATTATGCTCTTTTTTCCCATCTAACAATTTGTTGCTTTTAATTGGATGTTTAAACTATTTATGTTTTATTTGATCATATATTTTATTTGTTTTAACCTATCATCTTTCAATTTGTTTATTTTTTCTAACTATTCTTTGCTCCTTCTTCTTTTTCTGCATTCTTTTGAAATAATTGTATAATTTTTATGATTTCCTTTAACCTCCTTGACAGCTTATGAGCCATAACTATTTATTGTTTTATTCTAATAGATGCATCAGGGTTTATAATATATCACTTTAACTTACCACAATCTACGTCAAAGTTGTATTATACCACTGTATGTTTAATAAAAGTACACTGCAACAATAAACTTCCAATTTCCCACTCCAGCTTTTGTGCTATTGATGTCATTCATTTTAATTCTTTAGATATTAACTCCCACAATTGTTATTTTTAAAATAATTATGTTTTAAATAAATTTAAATAATACTTCAGTTATATATATTTATATATTTATAAATAATACTTCAAAACTTTATGTATTTAAATAATACTTCAGTGTTATATATTTACAAAGTTTTATATATTTACCTAAATAGTTACACTATTCCAGTAACTTTCATTCCTTTGTGTAGATTCAGATTTACATATGGTATCACTTTCCTTCTGTCTGAAGAGCTTCTTCTTTCAATATGTCTTGTAGTAGTATGGGTGTCTCTTGCAGCATTGGTATTTCTGAAATGTCCTCATTTTCATTGTCATTTATGAATGACACTTTCCCAGAATATAGTATTTTAGGTTATAAACTGTTTTTCCTTTTGATACTGATAACAGAAAAACTTTAGTTAAATAAAATTTACAGGAGTTTAGTTGAGAAATGAACGATTTGTGAATTGGGCAGTCCCCAGAATCACAGCAGAATCACAGAAACTCCAGAGCAGTCACATGGTGGAAGAAGATTTATAGACGAGAGAGAGACAGAGAGAGAGAAATAGATATGATATACAGAAATTGGAAGTGAGGTACAGAATGGCTGGCTCGGCATATACATTATTTGAACATAGTTTGAACACTGAGCAGTGTTGAAGTACGGCCGCTGGGACTGGCCAAGACGTTTTACAAGAGCACACTATTAACATAGGTTTTCAATTTTTTCTGCCTATTAAGCTAGGTTACAGTTCATCTACAAGGACTCAAATGTAGAAGTGTAGAATCCTTCTCAGGCCATATTCAGTAAGCTTTAAAAGTATATATGTTGTTTCACTGTCTTCTTGTTTGCATTGTTTTCTATTAAAAAATCTGCCTCAACTCATATCTTGGTTCTTTTGTAGGGAATATATTTTTTTCTTATGCTGCATTTCATATTTTTCTGCTTTATTAGTGGCTATGCACAATTTCATTATGATGTAACTTTGTGTAGTTTTCTTCATGTTTTCTATATTTGGAATTCATTGAGCTTTCTAGATATGTGGACTTTGAATTTTCACCAAATTTGATAATTTTATGACCATTATTTTTTAAATGTTTTTGCTTTTCTTTGCAAAACTCTAATTACCTATATATTAATGTGCTTGAAATTTCCAAAAACTCACCAATGCTCTGCTCAATTTTTCAGTGTTTTTACTTCCTGTGCTTTATTTGAAAGTTTTTATTGCTGCAGCAGTATGGAAGGTGCCCCCAGGCAGAAAGCCAGTGTGGGTTTAACACTCACCTCATGTGTTTTTTTTGTTTTCTCTCAAGGATCTCAATGTTGTGATACCTATTGTCTGATGCCTGAAATAGCTGATTCACATATTTTGTACTCTCTGTTTTTTTTTAGTGGTGTTGGGGTAAGTTCATTAACTAAAACTCTATTATGAGTAGAACTGGAAATATTCCTATCATTTATTTTTGAATAAAAACATGAGCATCATTAATAGATTAAAAGCTTCTTAAAATCTGAGGCCATGTATTAAACTTCTATGTAAATTAAGTATACTATTTCAATAGAATAGCATTAAATATCTCTTAATATGATGTTTCCATTTTTTTTTACTTAAAAATGAAATAATGACCAGAAAAAGGATCATTAAAACCATAAAGCTATTGGCAATTGTGCTTTATGAAAGAAAAATATCTTGGTCCCCCAAGATCACTAAGGAAAACTCAAGCTGGAAACTGCTTATGGCAAACCTGCCTCCTATTCTATTCAAGGTTATCCCTCTGCTCACTGAGATAGATGAATATATGATTGCCTTTTTTGGAAAGGCTAATCAGAAAGTCAAAAGAATGCAACCCTTTGTGTCTTACCTATCTGTGACCTGGAGGTTCCCTTACCTCTTGGCGTCTTCCTGCCTTGCTTCAAGATGTCCAGCCTTTCCAGATTGAATCAGTGTACTTCTCTCATCAATTAATTGATGTCCTTAAAGTATCTCCCTAAAATGTATACACCCAAGCTGTTCCCTGACCACCCTGGGCACATGTTGTCAGGACTCGCTGAGGCTGTGTCACGGGCACACATCCTCAACCTTGGCAAAATAAACTTTCTAAATTAACTGAGATCTGTCTCAGATTTTCTGGGTTCACAGTTTCTAAGTTTTTAATATTTTCAATTTCAGAGACACACACAGTGCAAAGATTACACAGATACAGAATCTAGTGTCTACTCATTTCACTAAAAAGTTATTGATGTCCTATAATATTTCTGAAATTTATAAAATGTAATAATAATGAGAGACACTATGCTTGACTAGGAAAAATCTGCCTACAGCTGAGAGTGTCAGTGTCCACTAGTAGAAAATTAACTAGAATAACTGACATGAAAGAAAGAGCAGGGAGATGAAATGAACAAAAGAACGCTATTTGAAAGGATGGCTATACATTTGCACATTTGAGCAAATTGGAGAGTGCATCCTGATTTCATCAACTCCAGATAATTTTTCACTATAGTTTTTAATCAAATAAATAGGTTTTAAAATATTACATGATAA
Organism: Colobus angolensis palliatus; assembly: GCF_000951035.1. Taxonomy (NCBI): domain Eukaryota; kingdom Metazoa; phylum Chordata; class Mammalia; order Primates; family Cercopithecidae; genus Colobus; species Colobus angolensis. Next base: position 251,021 of record NW_012116254.1, on the reverse strand, counting down.
AAACTTTATAACTTGTATATTGCTGTGGTAAGTGTTGGGCGATGAAAATTTTATTATATTCTCTATTGTGTTGTAAGACATTTGTATGGGTATATGCAGCCTAGTACAAATTCACTGCCACATCCTAGGAAAGGAGTTCCATATTCAGATAGCATTGGTGTACATTTTCCACTAGATGGCAATCTATACCTATTTGATGTCTTTAAATACAAAGCAGTTCCAACTTAAAACTGTGCACCTGATTCCTGGACTCTTATGATTAGGAGGGCCTGTTCATTCACTCATTTACTCCATTAGCACTTTCAGAGCTCCTACTATGTGCCAATATAAACACTAGCAATAAGAATAAATAAGACATAGTTGCTGTCCTGAAGTTTCTCACAGATTCTTGAGGGGAGAGACAAATATGTAACCCATTAATTAAAAGTCAAAATGATAAGTATTGTAACAAAAAGAAGCTCTCAGAGCCCATAACTTGAGGAGTATAGCAAATATCTCTAGAGTCTTTGCCTTTCCCTAGTACTGAATTTTTCAAAAGTGGGGGCAATTTTATAACAGGAGGGTTGATATTTAAAAAGGAATCTAAGCAATACATATTTATTAAACATCTGGTATATACATGTGCAAACCAAGATATTAGACACTACTATAGCAAATTAATAACTTATTCTTTCATTCATTCACTGCTTAAGAAACTTACATCAGTTGGAGAAGTTGAAAAAAGTGCATAGATAACTATAATATGGGAAATACTATATTAAGAAACCTTAAAGTTTCTGGGGAGAGAAGGCTATGTTCTGGCTGGGGAAATCACAGAGGTCTTCATCTAAGAGGTACCGTGTGAATAATCTTTTAATAGATAAAGTACCAATCAGAAAACAAAATGAGTAGGAACCTCACTTCAACCAGGAGGAATAGATGAGAGGAAAATTACCATCTGTACAAAGCCACTACTGTGGTTCTAAGGCTTTATCTGATTCTAACCATGCTACTAACTGACCAGCTCTGTGTCCTTGGGCATGTCAGTTAATTTTTCTGGGTGCCAGTTTTCACCTCCATTGAGCTGGCTAGACATACATAATCATTCTCTCTCATCTCAAAGATAGCCGGGCGCGGTGGCTCAAGCCTGTAATCCCAGCACTTTGGGAGGCCGAGACAGGCGGATCACAAGGTCAGGAGATCGAGACCATCCTAGCTAACAGTGAAACCCCGTCTCTACTAAAAGTACAAAAATTAGCTGCGGGCGCCTGTAGTCCCAGCTACTCGGGAGGCGGAGGCAGGAGAATGGTGTAAACCCGGGAGGCGGAGCTTGCAGTGAGCTGAGATCCGGCCACTGCACTCCAGCCTGGGCCACAGAGCGAGACTCTGTCTCCAAAAAAAAAAAAAAAAAACAATAAGGTGGTGGGAAAATGTAGGTTTTATTTACAGAATGGGAATTCTGCATGTCTAGCTGAAATGTAAGGTATGATGAGAGGCAGTTATGGGCTAAATTTTGTGTTTCTTCACACCCTCAACCTTACCAAATTCATGTGGAATTCCTAATCTCCAGTACCTCCGCACAGCATGTGACCGTATTTCAAGACAGAGCCTTTAAAGAGGTGATTAAGCTAAAATGAGGTCCTTAGGTTGGGCGCTAATCCAATCTGATTGATGTCCTTGTAAGGTCAAAATTTGAACACACAAAGAGACATCCGCTATGCATGTGCACAGAAAGGAGACCCCATGAGGACAAAGTAAGGAGACAGCTATCTGCAAGCCAAGAAAAATGGCCTCAGGACAAATCTAACCTGCTGACACCTTCATCTTGAACCCTCAACCTCCAGAACTATGAGAAAATCAATTTATGTTACTTAAGTCACCCATTCTGTGGCATTTTGTTGTGACAGCCCCATGAACTAATATAGAAGATATTGTAAAATATACCTGGAAAAATAATCTGGGACTATTCTGTAGGATTCCTTAAAGCTGAGATAGAAATTACATAGTTGATCTGGTACTAAGAAACTACCACAAGTTATGAGCACTGGAAATGGACACTCTTGCCAGAACCCAACCATCAGCTGCTCTCTTTGAGAGTAAAGATAGGATGGAAAAAGAAAGTAATGTTGAAAAGGCATTCTGAAAACCATTTGGAAAAAGAGGAAGGAAAATTGAAGTAAAGTGGCATAACACAGCAGAATAGTTCTTTCTAGAGCAGCAGCTAGGAGGTCATGTTCTTATGTTAGCTCTCCGGCTCAGGTCCTCAGTGACTTTGTAAAAGGTCCTTGACATTGCGGGGCTGCTGTTTCTTTGTTGGTAGCACAGAAATGTTAATAGTGGTCATCCGCCTTCTACAGGATGCTTGCTGGTCAAATATGAAACTATTGAGAAACTACTTTAAAAATTATAGAATGTTAGACAGATATTCTATATTTTCTTAATGTTGGAAGAGACCATAAGGCCATAGAGACTAATCTCCTTACTTAAAAGTCATTAGACAAAGTTATGGCATTATTTGTATTGAAGGCAGATAAAATATCCTGACCCCTCTCCCCTAATCTCCAACATTAACAGGTTTTTTAAAAAATTATTCCTCATATATCTGAACAACTTGACAGAATTGAATTGGCATACACTCAGGAGAAAAGTAAGAGGAAGACATTTAATTCAAGTATCCAACAAGACCTGGAAATTATTTAAATCAAAATTTAGCTATATATTCTTAGGCAAGTAATTTAATTGCATCTGTGTGTGTGTACGTGAGGGGGTGTGAATCTGTATTATATATTGCTAAAGAATATTAGAAAATCTATTTTTAAAGAGCCCAAAAGATCACTAGATCAGTGACAATTATTGGTATTATTAAAAATTGTAGTAATAGTGTCAACATTCTTGTCAGGTTAAATCCTGGTGGTGTTTAAGAGCTAAACCATTACATTTTTACTTGCTCTAATTGTTAGAAAACCTTTTTTCATATATATATATATATATTCAGTTGAATTTTGCATTCCCTGATTTCTAACCAGACGCCCTTGTTTTCTTCCTGTCATTTTCATTTTATTTTTCAAAAAATAAATGTCTTTTCTTTTCCAAATAATAGTCCCTTAGTTGTTTGAAATCAACCCTCATGTACCTTTTAATCCGACAATCTTCAGGTAAAGGGTATCAAGTTCATTGCATCAAACCACACATAAAATGATTGGCTGTCTCATCCCTGCGCTAGTTGCAGTGTTCTGAATATACTGTAACGCCGGTTTCTTTAATAAGTAATACCTGGAACTTAGCATTAAATCTCAGCTGTGGATGGACTACTGCTGAACACTTTTGAGAAATCTCCTTCCAGTCACTAGATCTTGTAATTAGCATTCCTTGTACTGTGTCATTTACAACAGCAGATACTCAATAAATAGTCTTAGGTTTTTGTATGGCTTAAATTGACATTTTAGGCTTAAATTAACATTTTAAGTAGCTATTTTCTGTTGTCCACTGCCCTTGTATATTCCAGTGAATTCAAATCTAAAGTCAAAGATGTTTGCTAAAATAGCACAGAAATTATGCCCCATGCATAAGCTATAGATAATGTTGGGCCTTATCAGTTCCCTTCTGGTGGTTAATAGAAAAATAAAGCCACTTGATAGGCATAACTAAAATTTCCATAATAACATATTATTATATATGAAGTCACTTAGAGGAATGCAAACATTTTCATGTAACAGGACAAGAAACTGTGTGACTTGCAGCACAGCTCTGAGAAATAAAGTGCTAATCTACATTACATGTATTTCATACATTTTTAATAGTATAAAAAAGTAAAACGATGAGATGATGAAATATTCACAGTGTGGATGAAAAAGAATGAGGGAGGACCCAAAGCCCAAGAAACACATCTTTCCCACACCCTTTCCTCAGCTTCTCAGAGATATCCTAGCTTCACTTCTTCATATGCGAGGTTGTCAATCAAACTAGGTGTTTTTGGTGTTGAGATGTCACTCAAAATGGACATTGTGCAAGTGAAACTGTCATTCAACATTGCTGCCTGGCAAATGGAGCTGTCAGTCATCTTGAACAGTTTAGTCTGTTAAATTGTCAATAAGATTGGCTGGTATGTACTGATAGCTGCTTCATCAGATTCAAAAAGTCTTGATTAACTCCCTAGTCTGCGGTTCCCCAACTTCTTTTTCTTTTCAGTGGAAAGATACTTTTTATTTTCCAAAAGCTAATGATAACCAACAACTAAAACAGAAGGGTACAGTGAAAAGCAGACATTTAGGCTACAAATTGCTAATAAAAATGGACAAGGAACGAGGTTGGCTGCTCACTCAACTTGTCATCATTAAAGGTCAAAGAGAATGTAGTATATATAGTGTATGATAAGCATTATGGACATTAATTTATTCATGTATTAACTACATAAACCTCAATGACATATTTATTGGGAACCAGTTGGTATTTATTTGAAATAAGACATTAGTGAGTTCGGAGCAAAGCAAGACTTCAGCAGCCAACATTTTTCAACAGGCTCTGAGTAAAATGCTCCACCCTGTGGTGTCCCAATTTTGCTTCTTCCTCCATCATTCTTGACACAGTTTCACTTACGTTATGAAATTCTATTTCCGTTTACCTGCTGTGTGGCTACAAGTGATGCTTCCCTCTTAATCCTTAATTTACTGGCTTCACCGGCCAAAGCTGCTTTAGTTTTAACTCTTTTCCTGTTTAGGAAAAGAAAGTACATCTCGCTGCCAGTGTTCATTTAATTTTATACAAAAAGGCTTTTTGAGGCTGAAGCAAATCTGACTGATTTTCAATGTGAAAATAAAATACAAAAACTTCTTGGAGTTATTTCTAAACAGAACTAACATCAGGAGAGTCTGAATCATCAGGATTGTGTATTTCAGAAAAAAACAGATTCAACAAATGACTATTCGGCCAAGTGCTTGAGAACAATGCTAACATGACACGTAGAAATACTATGGTTTCTAGGATTTGACATTTTCAGCGATTGAGAATTACTATATTTTATAAATGGAAAACATTCTGAAAACAGAATGCTATAATTAGAATGCATTTTCAGCGATTGAGAATTACTGTATTTTATAAATGGAAAACATTCTGAAAACAGAATGCTATAATTAGAATGCTGTCTTTTGTTTTTAAAGTCGATACACTAAAGGGATGCAAAAAATAATAATAAAAGCGTGATATTGTGTAGCAAAGTTTTCTCGGGGTAAACGCTGCACCTTCAAGTGCCACTAGCGAGTAATCTTGGGGCAAACGGGAATAGGGTCAAAGATTATGGCAAATGTATTGGGAGATATCGTTTGAATCTATGTCTATGAAATGTCCATTTAAAAATAATTTAAGCTGACATTAAGTTAATGTATGACTTTCCAGCTACACCTACTAATAGAAAAATAAGATATTAACCTGTAGTTTCAGCTGTAACTAGACCCCATGGAAATCCCCAAGGAAATGTATTAACCGGTAGTTTCAACTGTAACTAGACCCCATGGAAATTCCCAAGGAAATAAATTCCAGATCCATGTTGGTAGAAAATGTAACTAATTTTAACTACCGTGTTAGAAACAGTCATTGTGTTCAACACGGAGTACCTTCGGTCAACAGTATTAAATAAATGAATCTTAGCCAGACTCCGGTGTGCTTTAGGAAGTTTCTATTTAGTAGTAAGATAACTACAGACAGCATTTCTGGCACACATAGGACTAGTATTTGGAACGATAGAGCAACTTCCCTAGATTCTGCTTGCTCAGAATGACTCAGCCTGGTTCTACATACACACACTTCCGATGGCAAGGGCGGGGCACTTGGAGCAGTTGCTGCCATTGGGCAGGCTGCAGCAGGAAGGCACTGGCGGTGGCGGCAGGAGCCGCTGAGGGAGCAACAGTGGCGGCAATGGGACCTTGTGTCCTGCATTTCCAAGGCAGCCAACTGCGCCACCCCCACCCTCTCATGGCCAGGCAGGACCCACTCCCAGGTCTGGAGCCTCCGTTGCAGCGTCAACCTTGCTACCCCATGAATTCCGGGAGCCCACGAGCAACCAGTGGAAGGTGCAGCCAGGACTCACCGGGTTGGCTCCAAGAGCGTCAGGTTCATTTGTGCGGGGTTGGCTAGGGTGCCATGCCACCTGCACCTCACCCACTGTGGCTGCAGGGAAAAGGTGCAGGGAGGACCTTTTGGTCTGGCTGAGTAGAGAAGAGGCGGCAGAGGAGGCTGTAGAGAGGAGGCGGCAGTCCCCAGGACCTGCTCCGGGAGCTCCCCAGGGCCCACTGCCCTCGAAGTCACTGCAGTGGGGCCGAGCCACGTCTCCCACCGGCAGTGCGGGGGAGTATGGTCCAGCACAAGGGGGCTAGCAAAGAGGGGTCCAAGGAGCAGCTGGGCCCGGGGCAGTGCCACGTGCAGGCAGGAGCCCTGCACTCCCAGGTGCAACTACAGCTGCCCAAGTCATGGCTGTGGACCCCAGGCCTCCCTGTGCTCTTGGGGGCATGGAGCAGGCATGAGCGCCCCCGTCCTGGCCGCAGCTGCAGCTGCCCAGCCCAGCCTCGGCTGCAGACCCAGGCATCTCTTACTCTTGGGGCCTGGAAGGTCCGCCATTTACCTGCAGTGGAGCAGAATGCTCCCGCTGACACTCGGAGGTGTCTGTTCCTGCTGCCTGGCCTCTCGCCACTCCTGGCACCCACTCTGATCTTGGAGCAAGTTTGGAGCCAAGTTTGGGGCCAAGCCTAGGTGCTGTTGCAGGCATGCCAGGTGTGTGCATGCTCGGGGCAGGGTAACATGCCCGTCTCCATCTGCTTCAGCGCCGCTCCCCTCACCCCCACCCACCAGTCTTTGGGCACAGATGAGCATGGGAGGAAAGCCGAGGGGGGAGCTGAGGGCAGCTCCGTGCTGGCCTGCATGTGTCCCTTGGCACGAACAGCCTGGGTGCTATGAATGGAGGAAGGAAGCAGGCTGGCTCCTGGGCGGAAGAGGGCCCGTCCTGGGTGAAGCTCCACCTTCAAGCCGGGGAAGGCCTGAAGCCTAGGGACTGGGCTGCTGGGCCCACCTACTGAAGTGGGAACTTGTGGTGCTTTCTCTGGGCACACCGTGGCCGCCCATGGACCAATCAGCCCTCACTTTCAACCCTCTGAGACCCATAAAAAGCCCTGGACTCAGTCAGACCAGAAGAGATGATGGGATGACCTCCGTACAGAGAGGAGCTACCCTCTCTACTAACAGCTGGGCACTCATCAGGACACCCTGACTACAAAGAGGAGCTAGCCACTGTGGCTCTCCTCCGAGCTGTTCTATCTCTCAATAAAGCTCCTCTTTGTCTTGCTTATCCTCCACTTGTCTGTGTACATCATTCTTCCTGGATGCAAGACAACACTTGGGACCAGCCAAATGGAGGGGCTAAAAGAGCAGTAACACCAAGAGAACTGAAACCCGCCCCTTGCTTGCCTGGTTGCAGGCTAAGAAAAGGAGAGAAGAGCTATGGCCCTTTTTGGAGTCCAGACCTGGGAGCTCCCTGAGCCAGTGCTGTAACTCCGCTTATGGGGCCCTGAGCTTTCTAGAATCTCTAAGCTTCCAGGCACCCCCGTGTTCCCTGGTGCTAGCCATGGAAGCTGCTTGCAGTGAGCCCGGTCCAGCCACAGCCTCACAGGAAGTTGGGTCCTGTTCCAACACCTGGTGCTGCCCACCCTGTCACCACCAGCGTGCCTGGCTGTGCGCAGTGGCCAGACCCCATGCTTGCTCATATACCCCTGGTCACTCTGTGCCTGGCTTTTCCTTGGCAGACATAGGATTCAGGCCAGTAGTGTGAGCCGAATACAGTCTTCCAGGCTGAGTGGGCAAAAGGAGCCAAGAAGGCCAGAGTAAAAATCAGACCAAGCTGCCACTGTTCACAGAGATTTGCAACTGGTGAAGCAACATGCCAAGGATCCTATAACACTTCTGTGTTGTCCTACGCTGAAATGGTAAACCGTTGCCCTGAATTTTTGATCTATACACAATGAAATTATAGAAGGCAAGTCTCCTATGGCATCAGTAAGATTAAGACCCTGACACAGTGCTATTCTAATTCTTTCCAGTACTTCCTCTACCTAGAAATAAATGCAACCCTGCCATTTAAGACCCAACCAGAAGGCTGATGTAGCTGCCTCACCTGATTATGAATACTGCTCACCTTCTCCACTTCTGATGAACTACTTTTTCCCAGAAAACTGCAACTCTTTGGATATTTGGTAATATAGCAATTTTTGGCATATTTGGATCCTGGTTAATGAAACCCTACCACTCCCCACAATCCAGTCTCTTTCTTCAGTCCCAGGTTTTCCTCTGCCTAGTTCCTTCTCAGCTGATGCCATTCCTCTTAGAGAATTTCCACTAGAGTATGGCAAACAATCTCTACACTATTTGTTTTGATCAGCTATATAAATAAAATCTTCATTTCAAATAACAAAAACTATAAGAAGTAACCCATATTTGTTCATAGATTTCATGGTATTTTCTTTCCTTTGTTTATGCTTCTTAGCTATGTCTCCTAACTATATCTTGTCTTAATCTAACTAAGCTCCCTGAGAGGAAGGTGAAAGTAATGTCAGAAGGCATTTTACAGGGAAGAAAGAAGTCTGTGTTCTACTGATAGATCCACTACCGTCTTCTTGTCTGGATATCACGAGAAATTTGCATTAGATAATTTTTTATTTCCCTTGTAGTTCTGGAATTTTCTGATCTTATATGAATGAAGAGAGGAAATGAGGAAAGTAATTTTTTCCCCTAGGAAATGGGGAATTAGGAAGTATGAAAGGTATAACAAATCTCTGTCTAGCTGATGGTAGTATTGCTCAGTGAGGAGGCTCAGATGAACAACATCATGTCATCACACGCACTGTATGAATAGAATAAACCATGCATAACCTCAGTGTATTGGGATATGCCACTGATTTTGTTCAAGGTAGCTTTAATGTTTCTGGCTGTAGTTTTCTCGATAGCCACCAGGTGGCATACGGATTTGATTTCCTGAACTGTAGACAGGCCTACATCTTGGAAAAAACATGCTGTAGCAGAGCTTTTCCAGGTTCACTCAAAAAATAAAGCCTTATTTTAAGAATTACATAGAGAATTCTACTAGCTCAACTATCAGAGAAAATGGACTAATCTCTGTGATATATTTATATATAAAAACCTGTCAAATAATGAGTCATTAATATGCAAGAGCAGAAAAAGACATTAGAGGGCAGAGAATAAGAGATATAAAAATAAAATGTTAGTGGAAGAGAGACAGAAGGAAGATGACACAAATAGAAAAAGAGAAAAGGAATATAGAATAACGAAACTTGAAGAAAGAATGGAGAAATGTAAGCAAAGAGAAATAATGAGAAAGGGAAATGCGGGGAAAGAAAAAAACAATAGCATTGAGAATTCCACAGAGGAAGACTAAAGAGATAATAGTCTTGCAGAGAAAAAGAAAGGGAGAGAGGCTCTGTAAGTTTTGGGGTGACTTATAGAGATTACTTCATCTTATTTTTGCTATCACAATATTTCTTTTGTTTCACAAATCTTTAAAAGTTTTGCATATAATTATATACATACTTAAACTGGCAAAATATTAGCTTCAGCAAATGAGTAGATGGATCACTTGACTTAATGATAGCCCAAGTTGAAGCAAGAAAGAAGGATATATTCAGCGGCTTCTTGTATTGAGGCTCATATGGCCTCTTTAGAAAAAAAGTACTTTTGATGATGTAAACATTTTCACACTGTGCCTCTAAAAACATTGCTAGGCAAAAGGAATATGGCCTCCCACCACTAACCAACCCTCCAGGTCTGACATTGACATCTACTCCATGACTCAGTCAAATGTAACACTTTATAAGAAATCAAAGTGGTGATGGAGTTTCCTGATTCATACAAGTTTGGCCAGAAATTGAAAAATCAGAGCTTTGGTTAAAAGAATGACTTCAAATAGCTCTCCAGCTAATTTCTCTCTATGGCCATGAGTAATAAAGCTAGAATCAGATATAGTCTCTAAATCAGAAGAGCACAGTTCTATGTCATGAAATTTAGTAGAAGTGGGTGCATCTTGGACTCTGTCCAGTGGAATTTGTTAAAACGATTGGTCAGTAACAATACAATGATCCACTGGTGTGAAACCTAAATTCAACATTCAAATAGATTTTTAGAATAAAGCAAAGTCAAATAAATAGAAAAATTTTGACTGAAAGTTGTTATGTACTACATGCTTATATCCCCCAGAAGTTTAATATGTTGAAATCCTAATCCCCACTAGGATGATATTAGGAGGTTGGGCCTTTGAGAGATAATTAGGTCATGAGGGTGAAATCTTCATGATGAGATTAGTTCCCTCATTACAAGAGATAAGAGAGCTTGCTCTGCCCCTCTTTCCTCTTCACCATGTGAGGATACAAGAAAACATTAAGTAACCTTCAAATTAGAAAAAAGATCTTCAGCAGACAGTGGATCTGCCAGCACCTTAATCTTCTACTTTCCAGCCCCTAGAATTATGAAAAGTAAATGTTTGTTGTTTAAGTCAACTAGTCTAAAGTAATTTGTTGCAGTAGCCTGAAAAAACTGGCTTGAAGACAGTGGAAAAGACAATCAACTCAAACCAGCTCAAGAAAAAAAAAAGAAAATATATTTATATGTTAGTAGATAAAACCAAAAAATTCAAGGATGAAATTGGCTTCAGTTCAGTTGAATCTAGTTGATCAAATGAGATTATAAGAGCTCTGCCTCTTTATCTCTCACTTCTAAAAATTTCTGCTTGGTCCATTTGCTCTTGGATTCAGGGACAAAATAATGTCACCTGGGTTTCTTTCCCTTCTCTCTCTCTCTCTCTCTCTCTCTCTCTTTCTCTTTCTCCCCACATAAGATCTGACTGACTTTATACTAATTGTAGTCTCTGTTCATATGGCAGGAAGCATGGCCATTCAACCTCAGATTCATGTTCTTTTAACATTGAACATTTCCAATAAAAATGTTTCTCTTCTTAACAGGTATTGCAGGACAGTTCAGGGGATGGTTCTGATTTATCTGGGATAGATTTTCCGTTCTCTCACTAAAATAACCAGAAAAATAGAGTTTTCCTATTTATTATGTCCAAGGATAAATGTCCATGATTAAGGGAGATGATGTGGGTCCAGCCACATGATAGCCACATGAATAGGTTTCCCCTAAATATATATATATGCTTGTCTATCTATCTACCCATCAGAAAAGGAAGGAGTGCTGTGTTACAAAAACCATTGATGTCAATTATAGAAGCCACACTAACTATTCCACAAAGACATGTTGAGCTGTTGACCTTGGCAATTTTGTACTCTAGCACACAGGGAGATCAGGACAACCCTGTTTACTGTGCAACTATGTAATATGTGCTTTATCAGCATCTAGGAGGTCATCCTATCACTAAATGCCTCCCTTCAAGTTAAGAAGTTTTTAACATTAGCTGATTTCACCATTAATTAAAATGGTAAAAACAACTCCAAAAATGATTGTGTTGAAAAAATTTCAACTTAGTGTACAGAAATCAACTATTTTAAAATTTCCACAGAATGAAAATGAAGATAAACGAGGACATTCTAAATGATATCACTGAACTAAAGTTCATTTTATATCTATTTTCAGTGTGTGGTATATGGTATTAAGTCAAAAGTATTTGTTGATAAATGAATGAATGTCATGGTCCTTAAAAGCAAAATCTGGAAGACATGGAAATTATCAGTGATCACAAGCTAACTGAGTGGAGGTGTATTCTTTAATGAACCTCCAGCAGATATTCAGTAAAGAAGAACTTCTGGGGAATGCTTAAACGAATGTTTACTATTTTGGTTTGGTCCCTTTGTTACTTTTTTTAAAAAAATTATTGACTGTTGACCTTTCAAAGGTAAATTTCATCCTTTATCTCTTTTTTCAAAAGAGCACATTACACATATTTTCCTTTACTCTTGATGAGTCAGCTCCACAAGACTTAATATCATTTATCGTAATGTGTTGTATCCAGGTATAATTTCACGAGGTAGGTTATTATTATGACTATATTCTTACAATAGAAAACCATTACAATTTTATATATGTATGTGTGTGTATATATATGCATAGAAAATCTTTCATATGTATATGCAGGAAATAGAAAGTATTTACTCTCTGAAAAATTGAAACGATAGTACCAATTAGGAGCAATCAAACAAAACTTAAATATTTTACTGAACAACTTCTTTGTGCTTGTGCTTACCAGAGACTTAGAAGAACAATGTAAATTATAAGCCATGAAATGTTATAGAAGAATAATGCAAATTATGGACCATGAAATGTTTTAGAAACAAACTAGGAAGTTTCTGATCTATGTGGGGAATATACCATAAATGTATTCAAGAAAATAGAGATGA
>NW_012116254.1:234222-238591 GCF_000951035.1 Colobus angolensis palliatus | reverse complement strand
CTGGTCCTCTGGGGTTTGAGACTCTGAGGAATAAAAAAAAAAAAAAAAGAAAGTAGAGATGAAAGTAACAGCTAATGGATGCCATGAGCCCAAAGAGGGATACAGCTCAGAGAAAAGCCAACTAATGAGAGAAGGTGTGGCAAAAATTGTGGTTTTTAAATTGAACCTAAAGATAGGACAAAAATATTAAGTTCATATTTTTTCTGTGGTATGGTCTTTTTCGTTTGACTGTGCCTAACTCTGTCCTGGGGTGGCTGGTCCTCTGGGGTTTGAGACTCTGAGGAATAAGACAAAGCAAAGTGAAGTTTCCCTACTGGAGATGACCAAGAGCACAAACAGCAGTAGAAAGACATATTTTCATGAGGTCCAAGAAGTAACTCTGGAAAACCAAAACTCTATAAATTTAAAAAGGCAGCAGTAGATCATGAATAAATAGGCAACTTAGGCAAAGATTTTGAAGAAAAAATACATTAAAATCAATCAGAATTAAAGCACATGAAGAGCAAGCCCCAAACGTCCTGGGGACTCACTATGAAAAGATGCATATGCTAAATGCAGATGACCAGTGCATTTAGTATATGGCACACAGGCAGTTTAATATGTTTTACAAAAGCAAAGGTGGTATGAGTAGATTTGGATAAAAGAATCACAGTCTTCTAGAATCAAAAAAAGTTGTAGAGGTGAATTACTCTAATTCCATTCTACAGCAAAATGAATCAAGTGTAATGTATAGTTTTTGAGCACATATGAGCAAAATACAAATGTTCATACATCTAGTTCTGCAGATACACCCAACAGGATTCATCACTGTAATGGCTAATTTGTTTATATTATCACTTAGAGAGACCAATTAGAGAAAAATAATTTACTTCTGAGCAGTCAGTCACATTCATTTGTAAGTCCATAAATTCAGTGAAATTGATTTGGTTTCAGAAGCAGCCATTTCAGCCACAAAATCCTAGGGATTCCTCCAAGATTTGTCTATTACAAGCATTTTTGGTAGCCCCAAAAGGTGTAGTTTTAGTGTTTAGTAACTTTAGTGTATGTATTAAAGAGATTTTCCTTTTTCTACGTTCCTTTTCTTTTTTTACTATTCATTTATTTTTATGCCTTTTGTTTGGGTGCTACTGAAAAAGAAACAGCATTTCAATTCAACAAAAATTCTTTTGGCATATGCTAGGTAGGGTAATCACAGAAGTTATGATTCAAACTGAAACACTTTTTTAACAGCTTTACTGAAATTTAATTAACACATAAACTGCATATATTTAAAGTGTGCAATTTGCTAAGTTTGGATATAGGTATACAATTATGCAACTGTCACACAATCAAGATAGTGAACATATCACTCACAAAAGCTTTCTCATGCCCCTCTGCAATCCTTAACTCTTGCCTCTTCTGCCCCAACCTTCCCAGGCATTCACTGAACTGTTTGTGTCACTATAAATTTATTTGCTCTTTATAGAGTTTTAGATAAGTGGAATAACAAAATATGTATTATTTTTGTTTTATTGCTTTCACTCAGCATGATTATTCTGAGTCGTCCAAGTTATTGAGTGAATCAATAGTTTGCTCCTTTTTGTTACTGAGCAATATTCCACTGAATGGATATAACATGCTTTGTCTACTCCTTGTTCTGTTTATTTTCATTTGAGTTTTCGTCGGTTTTTTAGCTGTTATATATAAAGCCTGATGTGAACAGTCTTTGTATGCTTTCCTTTTGATTGGTAAATATCTAGGAACAGCATGCCTGAATTTGGGGGCACTTTGAGGTGGAAAAGTACTAGATCAGATGCCAGGAAAGCAGACATGAACCACTGTGTTCTGGAAAAACCCAGTTTTTAGTCACCCTAAGGTCAGGCTACCAGAAGAGTGTTTTCAAGTTGAAAGTAATTGACCTGGCAAAAAGCTATTTTTTCATTGTCCTTCCATACTACACTTGGCAATAGCATGGTGTCAGAGACTACTGGCTGTCTCCCAATACCTGTTATCTTTCAGAACAGGAGTTCAAACTGTGGCCATTGGGTTACATTTAGCCTACCACCTGTTTTTGTGAATAAAGTTTTACTGGAACATAGCCATGCTCATTCATTTACATATTGTGTATGGCTGCTTTTGAACTATAACAGCACAAATACTTCAATACATGAGACAGAGACCATATGGCCTGCAAAGCCCAAAATATCTACTATCCTAGATGTTTTATACATAAAAGTTTGCTGATTCCTGTTCTAAATTCTTAGCTATATTCTTGATTAACCTAGAATAGGATCTAATTTCTAGTTTCACCTGAAGCTAAATTCTGGCTAATTCCACAAATTATCTTTAAAACAAAGGGCTTAGCCATTCTCTTCCTGCCAGTGGGTCTACCTTTGTACATATTAGAATATAGCCATAGTAGCTAGAGATCCTGCAAGATCTTAGACAATGATGTGACCTTGAGTGTGAGAGGAACCTGTCTTCCCAATGCCATGGAGTATCACATCACACCTGGACGGATTTCAGCCAGGCACATCTATCAAAAGTAAACTCCTACCTTGTTTAAGCTGCTTTGTTTATTGGTGGGATGATGAGTTCTATTGCTCATAGTGAATGTAACCTAAAGGATATAATATCCTATGTCATAACCAACGTTCACATTGTACAGCATTCTGAGGGTAATCAACGCTATGGAACCTTGGGCAAGTTTCTTAATCTTGGGAGCCTCAGCAATTTCATCTCTCAATATAGTCAAAAGAGCCTTACCTCCCTAAAGGCTGAGGTGGAACTCAGTTTCCTGTTCAAATTCCTTCCACTGCAAATTCACGAATCCTCCTCACCATTATCATCCCCAAATGTGTGTCACCAGCCTGTGTATTCATTTTATGCAGAATTGTGTTCAGGCCTTACCAGGGGTACCAATACTATCTGCCTTGAATAGTTTATTCTTTGTTGTAGGAAATCAGGTCAGTCCAACATTTTATCTTGATTTTGTTGACAACAATTTTGGCAGATATGAGAATTTATTTTTGATGTCAATGTAATGTTGTATTAAAAAGAAAAATTCAAAACCCCTGATCAAGCTATACACCCACGTTATACATCACAGATTAATAAAAATATGATCATACATGTTTATGGTATAGGCAATGTTGATAATACAAATAAATCCATGAGTAACTTATAGTCAAAATTCACAGATAGAAGCACCAGTTTGAATAGTAACACTTTATGAAAATGAGAATTATTTTATAAAAGTATTCTGATTTTATAAATTCATAATATTAAAAAAGTCTCTCACATATTATCTCTAATTTTTGCTTGTACTTATTTTTCTACTATTTTTTGACATACATATTTGTACAAAGAGATAAGCTAAAACAGAAACATTAATTTACTGGAAAAATGTCTATCAATATTGCCCAGTGGTAAAAAGAAAACAGCAGAAATATAATGACGATCATCACAAGAAGTCATTACTAATATTGCTGCTGCTATAGCTGCTGATGGTTTTATTATCTTTAGGACTATGGCTACCACTAGAATTACTGCCACCATGATTAGAATATTACTGTAAAGAAAATGGATATCACTCAGGCTACAAAATCAGTTGTACAAAAAATAAAATTACTTTTTCTTCCATTTTCTATACATTAATTTCCAGGTCCCAAACTGCCTGGCTGGCAGGAAATTCAAAGTTATTGTGAGGACTCCCTGCTTCCAGGACTGTGAAAACAGCAAAGTGTTGTGAGATCTACTTGGTCACTACTAACCATGGTCTCAAGCCTCTGACCCTATGAGACTTGGGCACAGAAATAGTGTGTCAGGCTGGGAAATTACAAACTAGAGCCCAGCCTCCCTTGACACAACTATCAGCCTCTGAAGTTTTGCTGCTGCTCTAGTATGCTGTCACCAAGCCACAGGTCTTGAAAACTCATTCTCTGGCCTTGGAAAAACTCCTCTCTCTTCCTCTGTCCTTTTATGGTCCTTTTGTGAAATATTCTCTTTTCTCTCTCACTTGCTCACTTGCTCTCTCTCTCTCTCTCTGTGTCAATTTTTCAACAAACCCTGGCTTTCACAAGATGAGAAAAACCCATTGATTTTTTAAAAATCTATGTTTAAGGCCAGGTGCCCTGTTTTATGCCTGTAATCCCAGCACTTTGGGAGATGGAGGAGGTTAGATAACTTGAGGCCAGGAATTCCAGACCAACCCTGACAGTGTAGTGAGACCCCAAGTCTACAAAAATAAAAATAAAAAATTAGATAGGTGTGGTGGTATGTGCCTGTAGTCCCAGCTACCTGGGAAGCTGAAACGGGAGGATCACTCGAGCCCAGGTATTCGAGGTTACAGTGAGTTATAATCGCACCACTGTACTCCAGCCTGAGCAAC
>NW_012116254.1:170345-233914 GCF_000951035.1 Colobus angolensis palliatus | reverse complement strand
AAAAAAAAAAAAAAAAAAAATCTATTTTCAGCCTAGCCAAGATTTCTGGAAAAAGTTAATGCTAAGAATCAAACTCCAGGTTTCTTCCCCTTAGCATATTAACATTTTGGACTGGAAAATTCTGTTATGCGGGTCTGTCATGTGCATTGCAAAGTTGTAGAGTAGCATCCATTGACTCTACCATTGATGTCTATAGCACCCTTTCCCAGTAGTTAAAAACTAAAAATGTCCCCAGACATTACCAAATGTCCCATTGAGGGTAAATTTGCGCTGGTTGATATTTCTTTTTCTAATGGCTTAAAATGGAGGAAGAAAAAATAAAGCTAAAAATATAGATTAAAATTTAATAAATTTTTTGGCCCCAGAGTTATGTTTAGAGTGCTTACAATGTAACAGGCTAAGTATTTTTATGTGGTCTTATTTTATCCTCACATGAAATTTATGAGTATTGAAAATTTCCTTGTTTTATAGTTGAAAAAAATATACTACATCATTTAGGGTCCCGTCAGAAGTCAGAAAACACACTAGCTATTTGAACAGAATTTTTTTTTCTGTTAAAGACATTTTAGTCACGTATAATATTACTATCAAGGCAAATAAACAGTTAAAAAGAGAACTCTAAAGGAGCAGTAGGCTGCTAAATTGGCATTGTCTGGTAGAGGTGAGAGTAGCCCTGGCTGTTTAGCATGTGTCAATATCAATGGTGGGCATGTTCCCATCATTGCTGATGCCAAACTACCAACTGGACATCATGGAACTCTTGAAGAGAAGAGCACAGTCAACTTTGGCAAGCTGGTATAAGCCAGTGCCAGCATAGTATCAACCCTTAAGTTTCACCTCAGAGCTGGTTCTACAAATATTGGAACAAATATAATTTGGATTAGCTGCTGCTACAGGAAGAAATTGCCGCTGCTGCTGGAGTGAAGAAGTGTTGCTATGGTGATAATAACAAGAAAAACAAGCAGACAGAAAGGAAAGAGTCCCTGTTCCCTTCTCCAGCTTTGCACTCTCTCTGAAGTGCAGAGCCCAACAGGGAAACACCAACAAAGCAGAGGTATGGTATTTAGAGTCCTAGCTCCAGCCCCAGCATTATAAAACAGACCATTGAAACTGACAGATGATAAATTCAATAATTGACACAGATATCTAGTGACACACGAAGTCACTTATATAATTAACAAATATCAACTATCTAAGTCTATTTACCTAATAGCAGATAAACTTGAACTCAATTCTTACTTCATATGTTCTTAATTGCTATATTATATTATGACTAAGTTTCAGTAAATGTTTTTTTCTTTTTTTTCTCTGGGTGTTATGTTGATCTTTAACTTGCTTATCAAATATATTATACTATAACTTCTATTTGTGGTGGTGACTCTATTTTTAAAAATTTCTAACATATCCTTTGCTTCTTCTTGGAAGCAAATGCACTACAAATGAATGCAAATGAGAAATTGATTTAATGAAAATAAATGAGATCTGGCTTCTGAAAGAACATACTTATTTTAAGTCTTCAATATATTCACATATCCATGAAACTAATAATTCAGTACGAAGAAAATCTCATGGGATCAAGCATTTCCAATTTCTGAACACAATTTTAAGATTTCCTTTCAGTTACCTAGGAAAGAAGTGTTGTATTAGGATGGCTAAATGGAGCTGGAACACTGAGAAATTCAAAGATCTCCTTCCCATCACACAAAACATTGATCAGATGGAATTGGAAAAAATATAAAGTACTATAGGTTCAGTGACACACACATAAACATCACACTCGAAATACAAAAATACTGTATAGAGAGAAGATACAGAACTTGATAGAATTTAAATTTCATTAACTGTAAGATTTTCCATTAATCTATTACTGAGAAAAAAAGCTGTCACTTCACTTATGACAAATACATGCTTTTAAGATATATCAAACTTCAGAATATTAAAACATGAAGAACATTTATCTTGGACTCTATGAATTATGATATAAATAAAGGATACAATTAGATATTTGTGTTAGTAATGACATATTAAGTAAAATGGATTCTGTTCTAGTGAGAAGAATGCTTTCAGCCTTAGTATGACTCTTAGGATATAAACTTTTTTATCCTTCATATGATTTTTCTCTATCTTCATCAAATAATAAACTAAGGGGGAGTGTCATTTTTTGCCAATATATCAAATTACAATTGAAAGTAAGAAAACATTTTTTTAAAGTAAGATGTATTAGTGCTCTTCAAGAAGCAGATGTCAAAATGAAATTAGACAAGGCAGAAGTATGTTGAACTATGGAGTAGAGGAAGAAGGAGAGAGCCTTCAGACTGTGATATGGGTATCACTCTTCTTCCTGTAGTAGACGAGAGGGAAAGAAAGAGAAGGAGGGTTGAGATAGCAAGAATGTGTGACTGTAGCACTGCACCAAGAAAGGTTTGGCAAAACTAACGTAAAGCCCCAAGGGTAAGTCATCTGTTGGAGGAATAACATGTCTTGTTGGAATGGGTAGGCTTTCAGGCCCTGCAATGCACCGTCACTGGCTGGGAATAGTTGCAAGAGCCATGGCCTCAGTAAAAATGAAGTAGATCCAGAAGGATAGCATCTGGACTGTCAATTACACTCCCTGCAGCAGGAGAACTGAGCAGAGCATTTTTATATCCACCATTTAAGACCCAATAAGTACTGGAGGAAGACTGATAATTGTTTTCATTATGTGAAAATAAAATATCATCTAATGTTTTGGAATGAGATTCATTCTAAAGGGAAGAGACAAACCTTATGAACTATTTAAGTCTTTCTCAGCACTGCAATTTCATTACTACACAAATCTACATTGTGATCTACAATTGATGAAACTTTAGGAGCCAAAATCACAGCTGGAAATGAAAGACATTTATATTGCAAGATTGTTATTGAGGATGTACCAGATGATGGTGTAGGAGAAATATTTAGAAGTCTACAGATGATGCTGAATTAAGTGAAATGGTAATAATGAGCACAGTGTATTCATACACAGCACAACTTTAGCCATTTAATTACTGTGCTGGGCTAACATGATAAATGCACCTGGACACAAATCAATGGTAAATGGTTCCCAGAAAAAAACATTCAAGAATGCCACATATACTAAACAGAATAGTGTTTGCAATATGCAGCTAGAAATACTTCTAATGATAGACCATGAAGTTGAGGCAGCAGAATTCTAATTACATATTGAAACTGGCTCTGGTAGATGAATGAGCTACTTCCTGGTTAAAAATGTGCAATTCTGGCAGGTGCTGTTAGTCTTGGAAACACAATTTTGTACACCAAATGTCTCTTTATGTCCTGAGGGAGAAGACTAAATGCCTACCTTCTCCCTTTATTGAATCTGAACTCAAAACTAGCACCCACACTTATTGTAGTTAGAAATTGTGACAGGTAAGCCCTGCCTTTCTCAAACTTTTTAACAGAGAGAAATATACATGATATCAGAGGGAAAAAGGTCATTAATAAACTGAGGACACTACACAATATTCATGCCTTTTCCCATGAACTTAGCCAATGACTACCTTTCCTTTTTCTACTATTTCTAAGATGATGGGAGCATAGGCTCATGGTCATTTTTATTTTCAAAATAACTGAACAAAAAAAGTAACACAGGGCTGAGACACTATACGATATTCAATTATTATTTACTAATATATTATTAAGTTAACACAAATTGCTTCTTTGAAAGTATCACTTTTTCACATATTGGTCTTTGGAATTCTGTGTCTTTTACTCAGTCTTAAACATAACAATTTATTTTATTTAGGATCTTATAAAAAGATTAAATTTCCCCCTGACATATGGCTACACAGATTTGGCACATAAATTTGCAATTTTAGAGGCAATAAGCCATTAATGATTTATTAATTAGCCACTAATGATTATTGATTTATTCAATATTTGTTATGTACAGTCAGAAGTTGTATATCTGGAAAATGCAACAGGAGGTAAATGTAGTAGGTATTTGTTGTATTTTGAGGTATAAAATATCCAATCACACATTGAGAAACAGTTACTATGTCTGTTTAGGGTTTCTGCCTCCTCCCTCACTCTCAGGATGTGCAGTTCCTAGGAAGCTGACTATAACTCCAGTCTCAGGAGCGGGACATATGAGCAATGAATATGAACCTATCAGCTCATTCTACCCCCAATCCTGGGTGGCTTGTCAATGGGTATATGCTCTTTACTAGGCCAATCATAACTTTGAAGCTTCAATGCAAGTACTTTTTTTCAAACTTTATTTATTTATATTTAAATTGCCATATAAAATTATATGTATTTATCTTGTACAAGATGTTTCGAAGTGTGTATGTTTACACACACACACATATATTATATACACCTATTATATATGTGTGTGTGTGTGTGTGTATACATAAAAATGGAATGGTTTACTCTAGCTAATTAACAAATACATTCCTTCACAGACTTATCACTTTCGGGTTGGAGCACTTATCCGCTTGCTTAGCATTTTTCAAGAACAATACATCATTATTAATTGTATTTGTTTGAGCCATTGGGGGAGTAGATTAAATCCTGCTGACTGTAAACTCGAATGGATGTATGAGCTGGACTCGTTCCCATCATCTTGCTACCACGTGGACCTGAGACTGAAGCCAACATAGCAGAAGGCAAAGCCAGAGATAGAGAATAAATTGAGCCCTGACACATCATCTGATTCCAACAGTACAGGGAGAGCAGAGCCAGTTCTCTCCCTAGACATTTCAGTGTGCAAGCCAATAAATTATCTCTTTATTGGGTCAATTTGGATCACACTTTCTACAGGCAACCAGAAGTGTCCTGACTTTCAGATTACCCAGCAGGGGGAGATGAGTGTGTTGGGGTAAGATATATTGTAACGACAAAGTAATTAGAAGTGAACGTGAAACTCATTTTGTTTAATATTATCATAACAATTCCTTTAAAATAAGCACATAATAATTGAATGAGCCAGGAATGCTGACCATAACAGAATACCAGTAAGGTGATTAAGATAAATTAGGGTATCTTATATTATGCCAACCCCTAGAAAACTTTATCATTTCAAATAATTATCTAGATTCTTCAAGAAGGAGGAAACTATGGCCAAGAAAAACATAAAGGAAAAATAATATATGAAAGAAATTTAAAAAGATTTTTCCCGAGAAAGTAGTATAGATCACGGTAAGAAAGCTGGGATGAAAAAGCTAGGAGGGGACTTTGGAGAACGAAAACTGAACTGCAGGTGACGTTTCCTCAGGATGGAGGTGTTTTGAATTCCTGTCCCACATCTTCCCGTCCCATTACATCTTCTATGTCCACCTGACAATCTCTTCTCTTAATAGTGATTGCCCTAAGTAAACTTACTAAGGGACTCGTAATGCACTCAACAGTCAACAAGTATTTCCTGAGCACCTACTCTAGGCAGGTGCTGTGTTAGCTGTGAGTAATATTGTAGTAAACACAAGGATGGGCCCTTTCCACGTAGAGCTTACGTTCTACCAGAATACACAGTAGAAAACAATTCATTATACAGACTTATTTTTTTAACGTTTTCAAATGTTCTGTGGAAGATTATGACTAAGGGAAATGACATTATTTCTAGGCTCAGCAACTATATCCTTAAGAAAGCGGCATTAGAATGTTCCTTAGTGTAGGAGTCAACCAAGTAAAGAGGAAGCCAGGAAGAGTCTTGCATCCAGAGGGAATAACATGAGTGAGACCCTGTAGTGGGAGGGAGTTAGGCATGTTTGAGAATCTGAAGAAAAACCAGTGAGGCTGAAACACTGAGGGTGCATGAAAAAGGAGCATAAGGTGAGGTAGGAGAAGGCAAGGCCTGGACCAAAAGGAACCTGGCCATGAAGGATTGAGGTCTTTATTCTTAAAGTAATAGGACTTTACTGGGGAGTGCAATCAGAGGTGCCACATGATCAGATGTGTAATTTCAAAATATAATTCTGTGTGGATGGTTAGTGAAAAGACAGATGTGATGTTGGAAGTTGCATTAGGAAGCTCTTATAGTAACTCAAATGAGAAAGGTTTGGAGTTTATTAGGGTGTCAAAATGAGGTGAAGTCAAGCAGTTAGATTCAAGAGATGTTTAGGTAAAAAGTCATAATCTTTTCATTGATTAAATATGAGAGAGGGGTAGATAAAGACTGAGAGATGCTTACAGTCATCCCTAGCTTTCTGGTTTGCAGGAAAAGTGGAGGTTTTGTTTCCCAGTCCATAGATACCAAAAATAGTCTTGATAGATGCCCAAGATCATATGTTCACTTCTGTCAGATAAAATTTTGAGGTATCTGGAAACAGTAGGAAAATTGAGTAGGCAGGTAAATATATGAATCTGGACCTCAAAGGATGGATATGACAATACATATATTAAAATTTCAAAATAAAAGGCATATCAAGAGCAATTGAAGAGGCCACAACATGATGAAATAGTCCAGAAAGAAAGTATGAAATAAGAAGACAGGAGGATCCTTCTGAGATTCCCTGTTATTTTATTCTCCTCTATCAGGCTGTTAAAAGTTGAAATAAATTCAGGGCTACATATAAGATCATAAAAATAGAAACAAGATGGGTCATCACAGAGGGCAAGAAGAGAGAATAACTCAGGGTGGAAGAAATGTTTAAGAGTATCAAATGCTACTGGGATCAAATAAGGTTTAGATTAATGTCCATTTGATTTAGTTTTATGGAGGCCATTGGTGACTGTATTAAGAGCTGGGGAAATGAGTACAATAAACATGAAATTGAAGTATCTTAAAAATAAATACAGAATCTCCATTATTAATACATCACATTCTAGTTTTCTTACTTAATGATGAACATGTACAAAATTAATTGTGATCCCTGATTAAACCTGTTCCTTGAGATGTAGTTGAAAGCTAAATAATATTTTTTCTGTTTTGAAGTAATCCTGCTTTGGAAGTAGAATCTGAGCAGAAATAGTTTCCAAATGCACAGATCAACTTGACATAGTATTGTCATTGCCTCCAACATTCGTGTAGCAAAAACTTTGTTACGATTAAACAGTCATGGCATTTGCAACTAAAAATGGAGGGTACTTACAGCTAAAATGGAAACTACCAAATAAAGCAGTTATATATCAGCATTTGGAGGCAATGAGTTAGTCTGTGCTTGCCGACTGAGAGGAAAACTCAGTCAAGACCTGTTTGAATAAAACCTGCTAACTGAACAGGAGCTGAAGGATTGAGTTGGGCTACTTTTTCAGTTACTTACTTAGATCATTTAAAGTTGGAGGGTTGTAGTCTCTAGTAAGTAAGACAGACTGTATGACCCTTCATCCTCCTCTACTTTCTATGTCAGTAATTTGCTGGAAGCAATCTTTTAAAGAAAATAGTATTTACAAAGTAGAGATGAGATCATTATTTGGTGAGACAGAACGTACTGAGATATGATTCATTGTGAAAGTGAGAGATAAAGCAGGCCAAACCTTTAATATTCACTGTCAGGTACAACAACTGCTGTTTTTAGAGACATCTGCAGAAACAGAGCACGTGCCGCTTTTCAGATCAAGTTTCTGTCTTAAATTTAAGGAACAGCTGTTTCTATTTGAGAAATGACAAGAAGAGTATAAATTTCAAATGTGTCACAAACATCTTTCAAAATCAACAACTTCAACAGTGGAAGACACGGACTTTTTTTTTCCTTCTTTTTCTGTATTTTCTACAAATTCCTGTAAAAATAGCTCATTCATTTAAAAAAAAAAATGCATTGAGTTTGCTAACACAATGTTAGGTCCTGGGACACAAAGTGAAAATGTGCTACATCCCTTACGGAAATGGACATTGTGCCAGACCAGGCATAGAACTACATATATTACAAATTGAAAATGATAATTGGTGTAACAGAAGTGTAAGAAAACTAATATGAGAGTGAATACCCTGGAGTGAGAAGAGATTCAGCTAATAGAATGTGGGACATATGGAGCTGTACTTGAAGGACCAGTACATTATTAATGGGAAAAATTAAAGGGTGGTTTATGGTGGAGAGAACTGCATGAGCCAAGAGTTGAAAGTATGAACAGACAGAGCTCATTAAAACAAACAAACAAACAAACAAACAAACAAAAAAATTGTCTGAGTGCCAAGAAAAGGAAAAAAAAAAAGCAATTGTTTCTATTTTATCTGAAGGTTAACACATGGAAAAGGACTTAAAGATATATATTTAATTATTTACCATTTATAAAATGGATAAATGAAAAGGGAAGAAAGATAAACTCTTCTACCATAGATAAAGAGGCAGTATATTCTATTTTTAGAAGCAAGATCCTGGAGGTAGACTACCTGGGCATGGATTTAGCACCTGCACTTACAAGCTGTGTGACCCCGGGCTAGTTATTCAACCTTCCTGAACCTTGGTTTGCCCTTCTCTAAAATAGGCATAAGAACATTACTTCTTACACATGGTATGTTGGTTTATTAAGTGAGTTAACACATGTAAAGCCTTTGGACCTGTTTCTGGAACATATTAATTTTACATAATGTTCAGTCTTTGTTTTTATTCCAAATAATTTCAACCATTATTATTTGATAGGTTACAGCGCCACCTACTGGTTGATGGGGTTTGGCACTGTTTTTGGTATATTTGGATTCACATTGTTTTTATGCGTGTAGGCACCATGGGTGGCAGAGTATATTTTCTCTCATGTTTTTTTCCCTTGCTCTTTTCCTATTGAAGTCAGTGCATGCCTGCACTTTCTCTCAAAGAGAAGGAGATGGCAAAATAGAAAGTTAAAATCACCTGTTTTGGGTTTTAAAAAGTCAAAGAACTTGAGAGAAATTAAGGCATTCTCAGTTATGGACAGACTGCCCTGAAGTAAACAAAATAGACTATTTCTCCTAAACTGGAAGAGACATCTGGGGCTGATAGAGGGGTAGGTGTTGAGAATGATCTATTCTCTTCTTCCTTGTAGCTCTGCTAAGGAGGTCGAAATGCACACAGGCCAACTGGTGTTAAGAAAGGCAAGTGGAAGACTACGGGTAGCCCAAGCATGACACTGGATAAGACTGTTTAAGGGGCTTGTTCATCCTGGATGGTGCTGACCTGAGGTAACCTGTGTGACTCTGCAACCATGGTTGGTATCTCCTAAAGCTGGATTACATTTCAGGCCATGGGAAGCCAGGAAATTCCTATAGTGTTTGAAGTTCTTATTGTCCCTTCCAGTAATGACAATGGTTGTGCACAATTCATTATATAAAATGTAAAATGACCTGAAGTGCTCACCTGAACTTATGACTACATAATAGCTATATCCTGGTATAAATGAAAATAAAATTTTCATAGAAATCTAGATTATTCTTTTTCCTCTGTTCTGCATTATCTCTTGTTACATGGTGAACAAAATAGGGTTGAACTCAGAAAGCTGAGTCGCAAAGGTTTTTCAAACTAGTCTTTACCTCAGTTAGAAGAAATTCAAAAGTTTCCACCAGAAGTCACCACAAATCTAGGCCAAGTTGGTTTCCTCAGTTTGCTTCCATTATTCTCCCTTCTAGACCATCTCCCTCTTTTCTCTGAATTTCAATACCAATGTTCCTCACACTACCAACTTCTCACCAAAAATTGTTATAAAATTTTCCTTTCTTATTTTCTATGATAGCCTCAAGCATCAGTTATTGCTCTCTGTCTCATGGCATTGATCTGATTATCTACTTAGAGAAATTGACAATAAGGCTTAAAAGAACATAATTTCCCACAAGACATTTTCATTTTGTTAATACGGGGGAAATGTCAGTTATTGGAATGTATGAGGAAAATAAATTTAACGCAGGACAATATCTTGGGCTGTTGTCTATTTCTTGGGTTGGTGCAAAAGTAATTGTGGTTTTTGCCATTTTAAAAAATAATACTTAGTTTTCTAGAATTTTAAACATGAAATCAATGCAGAAGTCCCAAGTAAAAATCTGCTCCTATCCCTGGAAGTGAAAGAAACCCTCCACTGATACCTTGTAGCACATACAACTTAAAAAGGCACATCATTTTAAATACGTTCACTCATTTGATTTTCAGGAAAACTGGTTATAATAGACCTGGTACTGCTATCCTTAAATGAGCTACTATCAATTGCTCTTTACCTCTCAATGTTAAACATGCAAATGCTTTCTAAACTCAAAATTTTGCAGACTGTTTTTTAACTCTCCTTTTATTAATGCAATCATAATTATTGATTTTGAAGAGTTTTCATAAGTTTGATTCTACAATGAATATTCAAAGATAAGAGGTTTAGATAAAACTAATTTTCCCTTCACTCAGAATAGTAAGTCTATAGAAAATACTAGTTTGACTTCAAAATGGATTAGATTAAAAGTTACTTGGAAGCTTCTACATCTTGCTGAATAAAAGCAAAAAAAACAAGAAATCAAGGCTAATGGAAAAACAAATGCAAGATGCACTTGTATGTTTAAAGGCTCTTTTCATACCCTTATACTTCAGCTTCACAGAGAAAATACCTTGTTCATTGTTAATTTTTAGTAGGTGTTGATCATGTATTAGAATTATAACTACCAAATGCTGAATGTGAAAGCACCTTAGTCACAACTGAGACTAGCCCCTAGTTTTCAGATAATGAGAGCCAGGGATCTAAGATCCACACAATTAACAGATTTGCTACAGGCACAAATAAAGCCACAGAGACCTGGAATCATGTCTTGGTTTTCTAATTCATATTCCAAGACTATCCGAAGACTAGACCCCACACTACATTTTCATCTATTTGGGAGTTAATGTTGATGTCCCACCGAAACCTACCTTTTCTATCATGTCTACTAGAGAAACTCACTCTTTTCTTTCTAACTCTCCTCCATTCAGTTAATTGCAGATGCCACTATGTTTGCATCTTTGTCCTGATTCATCTTTCTGACTCTAGTCATATCTCCTATTCTGCCCACTGCAAGCTAAATTCTACTAAGATGCAAATCTGATCATGTTATTCACCTCATTAAACTCCCCAAACAGTGATAAGCAATGCTTATTTACCACTTATTAGTGGAGTCTTTAGGCTCATTGTTTCATTGAATCTTCACAACTGATTTGAGGAAACTGGCACCAAAAGACTAAAAAGCTTGTCCTGGGTTCCAGCTAGTAAGTGGCAAAGGAAGATTCACACTTCAGACTTCAAACTCTTATCGTGCTATGCTATGCTGCTTCTAGGACTCAACAGTGCTCTTACAACAAATTCTGAACCCCCTCCACACCACAAAATGTTGTTGGATACAGTGAATGCTAACAAGGAGTTGCTTACACCTTTGCCATTACTCTGGTTACCTGAGTATACTTAAGCCAGACTAAACTCAGGATTCTCAATGTTCATATACTGTTTCTGTCCTCTGATAAAGATGGGATTGAGAATTTCAGAGGCTAGTTACTGGAAAGATATGATATTCTTCCACTTTCATGTCATTCAAAATAAACATAATATAAAATCATTAAGTGTACAAGAACAGAATAAAGTAATTTTTCCTACGGTGGACAGTCAGATATTTGAATATCAAATTCTTTACACTTGTTTTTGATTGTTTTTAGATCTCTGCTTTTATAAAGCGGAGAAACAACCTGATACAATTTGACTGTGTCCCCATCCAACTCTCATGTTGAATTGTAACTCCCACATGCCTACGTATCGTGGGAGGAACCCTGTGGGAGGTGATTGAATTATGGGAATGGGTCTTTCCTGTGCTGTTCTTGTGACAGTGAATGAGTCTCATGAGATCTGGTGGTTTAAAAACATACTGAGTTGCCCTGCACAAGCTCTCTCTTTGCCTGCCACCATCCATGTAAGACATGACTTGCTCCTCTTAGCCTTCTGCCATGACTGTGAGGCTTCTCCAGCCATGGGGATCTGCAAGTCCAATTAAACCTCTTTCTTTTGTAAATTGCCCTGTCCGTGGCATGTCTTTATCAGCAGTGTGAAAACAGATATACAACCTGTACATAACAACCTGTACTTTACTTGCCTATTGGGTAAACTGGCATGCATTCCTGGGATCCCATTTTTACCCACCCTTTTTGCCTAACTTATTTCCAGATTATAGAAAGACTACCTGATCTTATAATGGTCTTCCCTGAAACTAGGTCAGCTCCCCAGATTTTGCGTTACCCCAGCCCTCTGCACATCTCTTATGTGGCCCTTTATCATACTGCCCGTCTATTAGTCTATATCTCAAACAGCATTGTTATATACCCTTACAGCCTAACAGATTTCAAGCAACCAACTGTTATTAATAAAATAAGTAAGAATTGAGCTCTATCATTGTGCTGTGTTATAAATGCAACAAGACAAGAATTCAGAAACTTGAGTTCTAATTTTGGGTCTATGAAAAAATGTTTTATCATCCTTGATCTTGCCTCTTCAATTCCTAATGAATAAAGCATAATAAAATTTAAATGTGTTTACCTACATCATAGAGACTTCATGAGCATCTATGGAGAAAATGTGAATTAAAAAAATTTGAAAGGAAAACCATCGTTAGAGAAAAGTTTACGTTATTTTTATGACTGTAAAATGTGTCCATGTCTCCAAACATCATGTGATCCTAAACAGAACATTATGAACAATATAAAGGATTTCCCCGTACAGCTCAGTTCTTGGGCCATTAAATCTAGAATTATAAACCTGAGCCTTAAACATATGAAGCAGAGGGTGTAAAATATGACCAAAGACTACCACCCAATATGCCTGGATAAAGTCAATAGCAGATTCAGAGGATATGGCTACTAACTTGATTTAGCAGATCGAGCTAGCATGGGATAAATAAACATGAGAAGAAACATGAGTTACTTACATAATGAGCTGAATTCTATTTTGCCTTTTCCCTAGTGGAATCAGTTGAGAAACCATTCTAGCTGAAGGGACCTGGAAAAATTGTCTTCTGCTGTGGGGGCACCTAAATAAGTACGATGTAAACACCTTGCCTGCATGTCTACAAATCTTTTGGATGACAGAGCCCAAAATACATGGATGATCAACTTTGTATGTATAGACACTGTTTACTTCCAAAATTCAGGGCAGTGTTTCCTACTGGAAAAATGCTGCACTAACATGTAAGTGACTTGATGCCTAGATTTATTCCTTAACTAATCTTTTAGCCTGAGACAAGTTACTTTCTTTACTTAATCTATGCCAGGT
The DNA here is from genome assembly GCF_000951035.1 of Colobus angolensis palliatus. Lineage (NCBI taxonomy): Eukaryota > Metazoa > Chordata > Mammalia > Primates > Cercopithecidae > Colobus > Colobus angolensis. Next base: position 220,768 of record NW_012116254.1, on the reverse strand, counting down.
TCTTTATCTATGAAAATGAGTAGAAAATACCATTTGCATCTACCAGGTAGCATTATTACATAGATTAAACTCAAAAAGAAAGGGGGAGAATGTTCTGTTTGAAGCATTCGGGGTTCTGCAAGGGATAGAGAACTTGGCCTCCATGCCACAATAAGACCATCAATGGACACGTTGAATATTAAAATTAGTCTGGCAATTGGAGTGCTGGGATTATTAAGTAAAATAAGAGTTACTTGAACACAAGGCCTGTGATACACCAACAATTAATCTGATAACCCAGATACCTATTAAATGACTAACAGGTGGGTCATGCAGATAGCATATATATGCTGGACAAAGGGATGATAAATGGATAGAGTGGGATGGTTGAGATTTCATCATGATACTCAGAATGGCATACAATTTAAAACTTACAAGTTGTTTATTTCTGGGATTTGCCATTTAATATTTTCAAACCATGGTTGACCTTAGGTAACTGAAACCATGAAAGGAAAGCTGCAGATAAGAGGGGAGCATTGGGCAGTACAAGGAAACCTTTTCTATCCACTCAGATAACCCCACTGTTAAAATTCCTTTCTACTTCATTTGCTCTATAGCCTCCTTATATCTCTCTTCACACACAAACACATATGTATGTAATGTAATCATCAGTCTTTTGTTTTCAACTATTTAAAAGCAAGCTGCAGATAGGATATCCCCAACACCCCTAAATACTTCAGTGCTTATTTCAACCACATAATATCTACTATCTAACTACCATAAAAACTTCCAAATCAGAAAATCAATGCCATTATGACACTACTGTCTAATAATGTCTCTTTTTCTTTCTGGTCCAGAATGTCATTTAGGAACACCCATTAACTTAATTGCTCTGTCAATCCAGTGTTCTTCCAACTACATGCTTATTATTCTTTCTCTGTATTTAATATCCTGGATAGATTTAAAATCTATACATCCTATGTTTCATAGGATGATTCTTAATTGCATCTGTCCAGTGTTACCTCATAATCAGACCCATATCACTTTAAATAATGTAAAAAAATAATTTTGAAGTCTTCTTTGTGGCATCATATCAGGGATAGGCAATATTTGTCCATCCCACCACTGATGGTGTTAACTAACCATAAATGCCTGGTCCCATAATGTCTCCCTCACTGTAAATTCACAATATTTTTGGTAATCAATAAATATTTTTCCAGAGCATGCCAATGCCCTGTTCTTCATTAAACCTTTGCTTATTAGCTTTAGCCTCAATTATTGACTATTACATCAAACAACTAGCAACAAGATGATTGCTAAACTCTGATGTTCCATTTATTTTTCCCCTACATTTATCACGGGCATTCTACCACAAGGAAGAGCTTTTCACTCTCACCATCAACTATACATTTATTCATACATTTATTTATATCTGTGTGAATTCATAGATTTCTATTTTACCCAATGTGGTGCAATCCATCACTATCATTATTTACTTTGATGCTCTAATTATACCATATTTGTCCAGAAGGAGTCCCTTCAAGCTGGTTCTTGTAGACTTTTGACACGACCCCAACATTCTTTTAGGATTTACCAAAATATATTCTAGGCCCATCTTGTTTTCTCCTCACAGCCCTTGAATGTGGCATTTCAAAAATATTTATGTAAAGATCCCTGGTGATATTTAGATATCAAAATATGGGTGCTGTGTATGTTCATTTCTAGTGGGATGCCTTCACTTTCATTATTTCTAGGTCTTCTGGAAGATCAAAGAATGTAATACACGAATATATATATGTATGCATACATATAAGTATATATATTCAGAAATTTTCATGTACATAAGTGTGTATGTATATAACCACATACATATATATGTATATGTCTCATATAGATTAATACCCATAATTCTAATTATATTCTGACAAATCAATGGACATATTTCTCTCTACCCTTTCAATATTTTGAATTACTTTCTCCAGTTAGAAACTTGGCTTTCACTATCTATAGTGTACGTTTTATTCACTTATTTGTTCAATATTGCAAGTCTCACAACTGTGCTCCCCTTTTATCTGTTACCCCCACACCCATCCCCTGTAGCACCTTGTAACCTAGACTGCCAATGTGCTTTGTGTAACTTCCTCTACCCTTAAATGCCATGTCCTTGGGTGCTAGTGAGCACACAGCCAGAATGCTTCCATGTGGCATCTGCTAACCTACCCACATCTTTGGCCACTGGTAAGCACATTGTCATTGTGTGTTGGAGTATCTCCTCTGTTTACCTCTTATTACTGATCTCCAAGCCCTCAGGCACCTCTCAAACACTCTGCAGTGTAAAGAAAGGAAAAGGAACCTGGGAAGAACAGGGACAATGGAAATGAAGGATTATTCTTGGTTTTTACATGCCCTTCCGTTATATCAGACTGTCAGCTGTCACTTTTCCTGTAGTCAATATGCCTTTCTCTACTGTATCATCCCCCAGCTTCCACACGTCTGATATTTCCATCATGTCATTATAATAAAGAGTCTTACCTCTCTGTGCCTTTGCTTCCTCATCTGTATTATGGCATAATAATGATGCAGAGTTCATATGGTTGTGGTGGGGGTTATAAGTGCTTAAAATAATGACAAAGAGTGAGTGCTGAATAGACACTAACAATCGTTTAATTCCTATTTGGGCCATGTGATGGCACCAGACGCCCTGTTTTCAGTATTTGGTGGCTGGCAGTAGACATTTCCTGGCAGTCTGTTGGCTCATGGAAGATCTGACCAGAGAAGCGGATTAGTGTTTTTGAAAACTTTGTTCATAAAGAAACCAGCTATAAGTCAGGGACATTTTCATTGTGACCAAACAAGATCAGCGCATGAGGTCATGTGAATCACAAATGCTATTCTTCACAAAAGTAAAGTGTGAAAAGTTTCCATGGGCTAAAATGACTGGAAAAAAGGAACGTAATACTTTAAACTCACACCTTTCTTGACCTTTTACTTCCTTTTGCAGCTCAACAAATGTCGTTAATGCTATTTGAGGCTCTTTGTTCTGTGTTACCCATCTTGAATTGTGTTTCATGCACAGATCTTCCTGAATACGTTCTCTTTTGCATGCTGTAATTTTGATGTTTCCATTTCCTAGAAATGAATGGGAAACCTATATATACAGACTGATTTAGAAGAATATACAAACTCCTAATCCGTCTGCCATTCTCCAAGTCTGGTGCTATTTGTAGCAAGTGTCTCACTGTCGCTTCAATGGTGTCAAGCTATCAGTGGAAATGGGAAACAATCTGATCCAGGTGTGAAGATGTAGAGCAGAAAATGATGCTAAATTGTGACAGTAGTAACCCAGTTCATCCTAAGCAGCAGATGGAATTGATTATTTACCACCCTATCAAGAACTTGGTGCTTGATTTACCATTGTTCCAGTGACTATCATTCACCCTACAGATAACCAGAGAAAAGATTCCTTATAGAACCTACACTGCTTTTTTTTATTAGTATGTCCCTGGTTGTCACCCTATTGTAACAGGATCATTCTTTTCTTCTGAGATAGATGACAGAGCATGAACATCCTCAAATAACATTGGCTAACTCCCCCAGAGTACTTGACCAGACCATTTATCTACAGAAATACATTTTTAACACTTTCAAAACAAAGAAATCCAGCATATGGCAGTTAATTTGGGTCTTAACAACTCTGTACTTTGAAAAGACAAATGATCAGCAAGCTGTTTCAAACCTTAACCTATAATTTGAGAGGAATAATTTATTATCCAAACAACACTCCTTTAATTAATCAAAACTTAACATTAAATTCAGAATTAAGTTATGCCACCAAGCCATCTGTTTCCAAGTACACACAGGCATTCTCCTCTCCTACTGACAAAATACTTTCTCCTATGTAAGTTTGCAAACAGGTGTTTTTTAAAACTTAATTAAACTTGGACATTGTGTTATTCATTAAACATACGTTAATGACTTTTAATCAAGAGTTGGCTGGATAAAAAGCTATTCAACATTTCTGTGAAAGAGAAAGGCAATGGATAATTAAGAATATAGCGAGAAAAGAAGTGATCAACTTGTCAGGCACAGAATGACAAAGAAGTGAAAGTTTGTCTCATTGGTAACAATGACAAAATTCACCTGATCTGCCATGAAATCATGATCCAACCTTCCACTATTTAACTTCTAGACTTTTTAAGCAAATTGGACTTCAGTTATCAAGTAATTTTGAACACACAGAATGCATGCAAATAAGCCTGGGAAAGAAGAAAAGTCTGAATTATTTATGAGTGAACAAAAGTAGACGTCCTAAAGCATGTCTCAATAAGCATGCCTCATGGAATGGTTCAAAATTTACTAATGATACTACAAAACTATACCTGCTAATAGGAAAGAGGAGAGAAAATATTAAATACAGTCAAACAGAATTTAAAAATCTGCATATAGCTCTTTCCCTTAGGGAGGTATAGCTTATATATTTCAGGAGCTTCTGAAAGCATTGCTGTATTGCAAGTGAAGATAAATAATGATTCATGATTAATGTTACATTATCCCTATTGCCTACAATGTAAGAACGTAAATAATTATGTGTTGCATCTAATTTTATATAAACTTAAATTTAAAATAATTTAGGTGCATCCCAAATAAGTGTTTGGTAGGAAAATTTGTTCCCCCAGTATGTTAGGTTTGGAAAGTTTTCCTTTACTCTTGTGGTCCAAATTAATTTGGTCCAAGAACTTTAAAAGACACTCCTATTGGACTATGGATACAATTCAATAGACTAGAGTCATAATGTATTCCATGTCAGCCAATTGGAGGATAATTTTAGGTGAAGGGAAGAGCTGAGTTTTCTAGAGATGCCTTCCATAAGTTTTGAATTATGATTTAGTATTCATGTCAAAATATAAATAAATGCCTAGGAGCTATGTTTTAAAAAGTGTTTTTCCAACACTTCTCATTACAACTCCCATGTTTCCTGAATGTAGGTATTCTAAAGCCATTCATTTCAACACCCACTTCTTTCTTTTCTTTTTCTCTTTCTTCTCCTTTCTTCTTTGCTTCCCTCTATCTTACCCACTTTTCCACCTTTACTCCTTTATTTGGTTCTAATACATTATGCTTATTTAAAACATATCTTTACCAAGTTTCCATTTCCAGTTGAGATAGACCAAATTTTATGAAAAACTAAAACAGTGAGATAAAATTTTAAGACATATGTTTCAAGTCACTAGAGAGCTACAAATGCAGCAAGCAAGGAAGAAAATTCTAGATAGGAAAAAAACTTATATAGAGAGGTCTACATTTATATAAAGCTATTAAGTAAAAATAAGCTGATATATTATTCCAGTCACTGCTATATTGGCATATCGGTCATTTGCATTTGAAGTTAACTCTAATGAGTAAAGCTATTCAGTGCTAGAATAGAGTCCAACCTAGCTTTGATGGTTTAAATTTCACTAATTTTTATGCCTCCACAGAGCACTTGAACTTCGGAACCTTTGAGGAAGGGATTGAGGAGAAATATATTATCAGAAAAATGCAAAGAACAACCCTATGAAATTATCCAGTGTTTAGTTTTCTTCATCCTTCTGTGCTAGAAATTTAATTGGCTGTTGGGGAAGCTTCATGTCCATTTTCATGCTCTCAGATGATGTAGAATAATTATTGATGACTCTATTAATAACTCTGCCAAAGGAGACAATATTGAATTTATATTTCAGGAACTGGCCTGTAAGGGCTCGCTCAGCTCCTCAATAGCTGTGTAACATTGTCAAGTACTCTACCCTCTAGGAGCCTCTATATTTTCATCAATTTGATGAATCATGTAAACGATTATAACAATTAGTACCAGAGGGTGGAGTCAAAATGGCAGGGCCAAGATGGCAGACTAGAAGCAGCTCATCTGTGCAGCTCTCTTGGAGAGGAAACAAAAGGGCTGGTGAGACCAGGCATGGTGGCTAATGTCTGGGAAGCCAAGGTGGATGGATCACTTGGTCTCTGATTCAAAACCAGCCTGGCCAACATGGTGAAATTCTGTCTCTACTAAAAATACAAAAATATAAATATTGCCCAGCGTGGTTGGAGGCACCTATAATCCCAGCTACTCAAGAGGAGAATGCCTTGCACCTGGAAGGCAGAGTCTGCAGTGAGCCGAGATTATGCCACTACACTCCAGCCTGGGTGCCAGAGTGAGACCCTGTCTCAAAAGAAAAAAAAAAAAAGTGTGAGGGGTGGGCCTGGTGAACACTAACCCTGCACCAATCATCTGAGAAACAACACTGGGATCCATCAAGGCAGCAGGCGAACACAGAGAATAGAGAGGAGCAAAGCTGGGTGCCAGCCTATCTGGGTTCAGTGTGGAGGCAGTGGAACCTCTCCTACACAGGAAAGGGTGAGTGAGTGAGAGCCCTCAGAGCAATTCACACTCACCACAGGGACCTGTGCAAGACTGGAAACAGGAGAATCCCACTGGCCACCCCACAACTCCATACCACGCTTCTAGAATGAGACAGAGAGCCACCTGGACATTTTGTCGGGGCAATTCTTTAGTCCAGGGAGATCACTATGAACCTTGAGGCACAGAGGGGAAGAGCACTGGTGCAATAGCCCCAGTAGAAGTTGCAGTTGTGGTGTCTGGGAGCAGTGAGATTGCTCTACCTTAACTTACCAGACAGGGTTTAGTGCATATTTCTGGAGCAGCCATCTTGCTTCTGCCTGAACTCAGCCAGCAACTCCATCAACCCACACCACTGGCAGTCAAGCAGCCACCACTTGCTAGAACTTTGAGTCCAGCAGTCCTGTTTTTTGTAAACTCAGTTGGAGGGCACAACCTCTTCTTGTCTTCAAAAATACCCAGAGGGCAGAGCACACGACTCCATCCACCTCCACCACTGGTAGCCAGGCAGGCAATGTTTGCTAAAGCTTTTGGCCCAGTGGCCCCACTTCTGTGTGAGCTGGACTGGAGGCTGCAGCTTCCTGTTTTCCCGGGAAACATCCAGATGGCAGGGCACATGACCCCACCAGCCCCTACCACTGGTAGCCAGGCAGGTAGCACCTGCTTGAGCTTCTGACCCAGTGGCCCTGCTTCTGTGTGAACTCAGCTATTGGGTGCAGCCTCCTCTTATCCCCAGGAAGCACCCAGATGGCAGGGTAGGTGACCCAAGGCATCCCCATCACTGACACCCAGACAGGCAATGCTTGCTAGAGCTTCCAACTCATTGGTCCTGCTTCTGTGAGAACTCAACTGGAGGGCACTGCTTCCTGTAGTCCCAGAAAACACCTGCATGGCACAGCACACAATTCCACCCATTCCTGCCACTGGTAGTAAGGCAGACAATGCCAGCTAGAGTCTCTGGTCTAGGTTCCTGCTTTTGTGGTAACTCAGCTAATGGGCACAGCATCCTACTGTCCCAGGAAGCACCTGGATGGCAGGGCAGGTTATACCCATTCTCAACCTCACTCCATGCTGGTAGCCAGGTGAGTCACACCTGCTATTGCTTCTGCCCAGTGGTCCTATTTCTGCCTGAATTTACCAGGGAGTGCATCCTCTTGTTGCCATTGAAACACTCGGATGGCAAGGTGAGCAACTCTACTCACCCCTGCCTCTCATAACCAGATAGGCCACACATGTTAGATCTTCCAAAACAGCAGTCCCAATTCCACCTGAAATCTGCAGACAGGTGCAGCCCCATGTTTGTCAGGAAGCATACAGATAGCAGATTAGGTCCAACTTGGCAAAGGTATAGCTTGTCTGCCAACTGTCTCTGCCTGATGGAGCCCTGTGAAACAGAATACCCAACCAAAAGAAATGCATACATAGAGATAGTAATCAGAGAGGGATTCTCCAAGATCCAAAAGTGGATTAGAATTGAAGCCAATCAACTGAATCCACATTGTCTTATACATCAAACCCCAAGAACATCAAAGAAGCAAAAAGCAAAAAATTCCATCCAAAGGACAGCAAAGTCAAAGACTGAGAATACATCAGCCCACACAAATGAGAAAAAAACAGTGCAAGAACTCTGGCAACTCAAAAAGTCAGCATGTCTTTTTAGCTCCAAACAACCACACTTGTTCCACAGAAATGGTTCTTAACAAGGCTAAATTGGCTGAAATGTCAGAAATAGAATTCGAAATATGGGTAGGAATGAAGATTATTGACATACAGCAGATAGTCAAAACTCAATCCGGGAAACCTAAGGATTACAATAAAATAATACAGGAGATAATATACAAAATGACCATTATAAGAAAGAACCAAACTGATCTGATAGAACTGAAGAACACACAAGAAAAATTTCATAATGCAATCACACGTATTAACAGCAGAATAATTGACCAAGCTGAATAAAGAATCTAAGAGCTTGAAAACTGGATCTCTGAAATAACTCAGACAAAAATAAGGAAAACCAATAAAGAATAATGAAAAAATTGGCCTTTGAGAAATGTGGGATTATGTAAACAGAGCAAATCTGTGGCTCATTAGTATCCTTGAAAGAGAGGCAGAGAAACCAAGCAACTTGGAAAATGATATTTCAGGATATCATTTATGAAAATTTTTCCAACCTCACTAGAGAGACCAACATTCAAATTCAAGAAAGGGAAAGGATCTTTGCAAAATACTACCCAAGACCATCCCAAAGACACACAGTCATCAGATTCTCCATGGTCAAAATGAAAGAAAAAGTGTTAAAGGCAGCTAGAGAGAAGGGGTAGGTCACCTACAAAGGGAACCTCATCAGGCTAATAGCAGACCTGTCAGCAGAAACTCTACAAATCAGAAGAAATTGAGGCCTACATTCAGCATTCTTAAAGAATTTTCAAAAATATTTCATACCCAGCTGAACTAAGTTTCATAAGTGAAGGAGAAATAAGATCCTTTTCAGACAAGCAAATTCTGAGGGAATTTGTTACCACCAGATGTGCCCTACAAGAGATCCTGAAGGGAGACCTAAATATGGAAAGGAAAGACCACTGTCAGCCACTACAAAAATATACTTAAGTACATAGACCAGTGGCACTATGAAGCAGCAACACAAAATGTCAGCATAATAACTAGTGAACAACATGATGACAGGATCAAACCCACACATCTCAATGGTAACCTGAAACGGAAGTGGATTAAATGTCTCTATTAAAAGACACAGAGTGGCTAGTTAGATACAGAAGCAAAATTCAACAGTATGTTGTCTTCGAGAGCTCCATTTCACACGCAATGACACCCATAGGCACAAAGTAAAGGGATGGACAAAAATTTACCAAGCAAATCAAAACCATAAAAAGGCAGGAGTTGTTGTTCTAACTTCAGACAAAACAGACTTTAAACCAACAAAGATAAAAAATCATAAAGAAGGGAATTACATATTGGTAAATGGCTCAATGGCTAAATGACAAAACCTCGCTATCTTAAATATATGTGCACCATCACAGGAGCATCCAGCTTGATAAAGCAAGTTCTTAGAGACCTACAAGAAGACCTAGATATCCATATAATAATAGAGGCAGACGTTAATATCCTACTGACATTTTAGACAGACCATCAAGGCAGAAAACTACCAAAGATATTTGTGACTAAATGGACCTAATAGACATCTACATAACTTTCCACCAAAAAACAGCAGAATACACATTCTTCTTATCTGCACATGGCACATACTCTAAAATTAAACACACAATAAGGCATAAAATAATTATCAGCCAATTAAAGAAAACAAATCATATCAACCATGCTACCATACCACAGTGCAATAAAAATAGTAATCGATGCTAAGAAAATCACTCAAAACCATAAAATTACATGGAAATTAACCTGCTCCTGAATAACTTTTGAGTAAATCATGAAAATAAGGCAGAAATCAAGAAAGTATTTGAAACTAATGTAAAAAAAAGATACAACATATGATAAGCTCTGGGACACAGCAAAGCAATGTTAAAAGAGAAGTTTATAGTACTAAATGCCTACATCGAAAAGTTACAAACACCTTAAATTAAAAACCTAACATCACAATTAGAGGGATTAGGAACAAGAGAAATCCAATCCCAGGCTAGCAGAAGGCAAGAAATAACCAAAATCTGAGCAGAACTGAAGGAAACTGAGACATGAAAATCATTCAAAAGATCATAGAATCCAGGACCTGTTTTTTTTTTTTTTTTTTTGGAAGAATTAATAAGATAGATAGACCATAAACTAGACTAATAAAAAAAGGAAGAGAGAATATCTAAATAAACACAATCCAAAATGATAAAAAGGGATCTTACCCCTGACCCCACAAAAATATAAAACACCTCAGAGACTATTATGAACACCTCTATGTACATAAGCTAGAAACCTAGAAGAAATAGATAAATTCCTGGAAACACATAACATTTTGAGATTGAAGCAGGAAGAGATAGAATCCCTCAACAGACCAATATTTAGTTCTGAAATTGAATCCATAATAAAAAGCCTGGGATCACATTGATTCACAGGTGAATTCTACCAGATGTATAATAAAGAGTTGGTACCATTCCTGCCTAAATTATTCTAAAAAATTGAGGAGAACTCCTTCGTAACTCATTCTATGAAGCCAGCATCATTTTGATACCAAAACATGGCAGAGACACAACACAAAAATAAAACTTCAGGCCAACATCCTTGATAAACACAGATGCAAAAATAATCAACAGAATACTAGCAAACTGAATCCAGCAACACATCAAAAAGCTAATTTGCCCCAGTCAAGTAGACTTTTATTCCTGGGATGCAATGTTTGTTCAGCGTATGCAAATCAATCAATGTGATTCACCACATAAACATAACTAAAATTAAAAACCACAGGATTATCTCAATAAATACAGTAAGGCTTTCAGTAAAATTCAACAGCCCTTAATGTTAGAAGTCCTCAACAAACTAGGCATTGAAGGAACATACCTCAAAATAGTAAGAGTCATCTATGACAAACTCACAGTCAACATTATACTCAGTGGCCAAAAGCTAGAAGCACTCCCACTGAAAACTGGCACAAAAAAGGATGCCTTCTTTCATCACTATTATTCAACATAGCACTGGAAATCCTAGCCAGAGCAATTAGCTAAGAGAAAAAAATAAAAAGCTCCAAATTGGAAGAGAGGAAGTCCAACTATCCCTGTGTGCAAATGATATAATTCTATACCTAGAAATCCCCATAGCTTCTGCTCAAAAGTTGCTTGATCTGATAAACAACTTCAGCAGAGTTTCAGGATACAAAATTAATGCACAAAAATCAGTAACATTCCTAGACACCAACAACATCCAAGTTGAAAGCCAAATCAAGAACGCAATCTCATTCACAATAACCACAAAAAGTATAAAATACCTAGGAATCCAGCTAACCAGGGAGGTGAAAATTTTGTATAACATAAATTACAAAACACTGGTCAAAGAAATCAGAGATCACACAAATGGAAAAACATTCCATTCTCATAAACAGGAAGAATCAACATTGTTAAAATGGCTGTACTATTCAAAGCAATTATATATTCAATGCTATTCCTTTCACACTACCAATGACATTCTTCACAAAACTAGAAAAGAAAAACTATGTTAAAATTCATATGAAACCAAACAGGAATCCAAACAGCCAATTCAATCCTAAGGAAAAAGAACAAAGCTGGAGGCATCACACTATCTACCTTCAAACTATACAAGGCTACAGAACCAAAATAGCATGGTATTGGTAAGAAAATGAGCACATAGACCCAAGAAACAGAAGAGAGGGCCACACATCTATAACCATCTGATTTTCACCAAAGTCTACAAAAACAAGCAATGAGGAAAGGACTCCCTATTCAATAAGTGGTGCTGGGATAACTGGCTAGCCACAGGCAGAAGACTGAAAGTGGAACCCTTTCTTACACCTTATACAAGAATCAACTCAAGATGAATTAAGAATTAAATGTAAAACCTAATACCAAAAAAAAATGCTTGAAGATAACCTAGGAAATACCATTCTGACCTGGCAAAGATTTCATAATAAAAATGCCAAAAGCTAACGTCGCCCAGCCCCCACCCTCCACACACAAACAAAACTGACAATTAGAAACCTAACTAAACTAACTAGCTTCTACAGAGTAAAAGATACTACCAACAGAGTAAGTAGACAACCTTCAGAATGGAGAAAATTTTTATAAACTATGCATCCAACAAAGGTCTTATATTCAGAATCTTAAGGAACTTAAACAAATTTACAAGAAAAAACCCCAACAAATTTTATTAAAAAGTGGGCAAAGGATATGAACAAGAAATTTAAAAAATACATGCACGTGGGCAACAAGCATATGAAAAAATGCTCAATGTCACTAATCATTAGAGAAATGCAAATCAAAATCACAATGAGTTACCATCTCACACCAGTCAGAATGGCCATTATTAAAAGGCAAAAAATAACAGATGCTGGTGAGGTTTCAGAGAAAAGAGAACATTTATACACTGTTGGTGGGAGTGTAAATCATCTTGACCATTGTGGAGAATAGTTTGGTGATTTCTTAAAGAACTCAAACAGAATTACCATTTGACCCAGCAATCCCGTTATTGAGTATATACCCAAAGGACTATAAACTATTCTACCATAAAGACACATGCATGTGTATGTTCATTGCAGCAGTATTCAAAAAGGCAAAGACATAGAATAAACCTAAATTCTCATCAATGGTACACTGGATTAAAAAATGCGGTATACATACACCAAGAATTAGTAGGGAGCCGTAAGAAATGAAAGCATGTCTTTTTCAGCAACATGGATGGAGCTGGAGGCCATTATCTTAAGCCAACTGACACAGGAACAGAAAACTAAATCTACGTGTTCTTACTTACAATTCGGAACAAAACTTTGAGTACATATGGACACAAAGAAGGAAACAACAGACACCAGGGCATACTTGAGGGTGGAAGGTGGAAGTTGAGGATCAAAAAACTACCTATCAGGTACTATGCTTATTACCTGGGTAACAAAATAATCTGTAAGTCAAACCCCTGTAACATGCAATTTACCTATATAACAAACCTGCACATATATCCCAGAACCTAAAATAAAATTTAAGTAATAATAACTACCATCTATTTATTATGTAACTAAATTGAAATAATATTAAAGTGTTTTAAAATATTTACGATTTATTTTAAAATGCTAACAAAAGTAACAACATTATTGTTATGTTTGCTACACATCAGCCAAAATTTGCTGCAATTCCATGAGTTCATTCTAAGTATCCCTGAAGGGCTAAGCATTTCTATACCTGTGGTGAGTCCTCTGTGGACTAGAGACCTCACTGACCCTATTGCTCATTAAGGTCTTCTTCATTCGTTTTTGAGATGTTCCCAGGACATCACCTACATTATTTCCTTTTACTCAGCTGCTTCCTCAGCCTGTTGACAAGTACTTGCCTCTGTTACCAATGACTCTTTTAGTTGGAAAGGTGAGCACAGTTGGGATTCACCAATGACACTCACTCTCTTCACAGGGATGAGGATAGTGATATTCGCACAGCCTCACCCTGAATTCAGTCCTAACCTAAAAATATTGCTCATAGAGGGCAATAACACTTAGTAAGAACTTATGGTGTATGTGCTGTATAAAAACTGTCATAAAATGAAAGTTCAAAAGAAAGAACAATTTTTGTGTCTATGCCCTATTCTAGGAAGGATCCTGGCTTGACTTGATATTATGAGGACAGCTCAACTTTCTTCTCTTCACCCATCCCTAAAACACACACACACACACACACACACGCACACTCTCTCTCTCTCTCTCTCTCTCTCTCTCTCTGTTCCTGAAATAACCTAAGCCATCTTCATAGTTTGGCACCTAGGTCAATCAAAACTTATTTGGAAATAATAATTTTTTTCTTCACTCCCACCTTTCTAAATTCTCACTTTTTGATCCAATGTTAACTTCTAAAAATGGCTGAATGCTGAATATTGTGTTTCATTTTTTTCAAAAGAAAACTACCCCCTCACTCTCAACTGCATGCTCAATTTTTTTTGATATAAGAATCCCAACGTCTTCCAAGAAGGGTACAGTTCTGGGTTTGTCCATATTCATGCCAATTTAAGTTTGCAAAAGACTTTTTGTTGTTGAAATTATTGGATTATATGACATCAGTCATTAATTACTGCTGAAGAGCAGAAATCTATGAGAATAAAATTGGCCTAAGAATGTCCACTTGAGGAGAGAAGTCTTCAGGGGTAAGACGCTTCATACAGGCAGCAGAAACTCAGGGGATGCAGGACTCTAGGAGGAAGAATGTGGAAGTTGAATTTGTGCCCAGTCAACATATTTTAGTCAGTCATGGTGGGTGAATGATATGGTTTGGTTGCGTGCCCACCCAAATCTATCTTGAATTGTAGCTCCCAAAATCACCACACATGGTAGGAGGGACAGGGTGGGAGGTAATTGAATCACAGGGTCAGGTCTTTCCCATGCTGTTCTTGTGATAGTGAGTAAGTCTCATGAGACCTGATGATTTTATAATGGGAAGTTCCCCTGTTCTCTTGCCTGCCACCATGTAAGAAGTGACTTTGCTCCTCATTTGCCTTCTGCCATGATTGTGAGGCCTCCCCACCCATGTGGAACTGTGAGTAAATTGAATCTCTTTAAATAAATAAATAAATTACCTTGTCTCCAGTATATCATTATTAACAGTATGAGAACAGACTAATATAGTTAGTGCAACATACTTAACCAGAAGACTCCCAGTCAAACATGTAGAGAGAGAGACATGGGAAAATAAATAATTAAACAAACAATAGGAATAAAGTAGGAATAACATCTTTTGGACTCCTTTTTTATGTCTTTTGTGTATTTTGGGAGTATTCATTCCTTTCCACTCCCAATACCACTTTCCAAGTCCTCATCTCCTCTTTAGAGCTAGAGTTAGGTCTGCTCCCAACAGACTTCCCTGCTTTCAGAAGTCTAACTGAAACCCACCAAGGCACAACTTTCTCATAGGCATCCAAAGATTAAGAATTTCACAAGAATATGTCTGTTTTCCTGTGAGAATTTTCTGAAAGAGAGAGATTAGAAGTAACTCAAATTCTAAAAGCCACAAGCAGTGTTTACATTTATTCATTCCAATGTCCTCATCTAATACAGGAGGAAACTATTGTCCATAGGAGTTAGGTCCACAGAGATTATGTGGACCTATTAATCCAATAGCATAAAGGGATTATTTCAAAACCATAAGAAGCTTATCATCAGTCATACCTTCCTGATAGGGTTTGGCTGTGTCCCCACCCAAATATCATCTTGAATTCCCATGTGTTGTGGAAGGGACCTGGTGGGAAGTCATTGAATCCTGGGGCAACTTTCCTGTGATGTTCTTATAAAAGTGAGTAAGTCTCATGAGATCTGATGATTTTAAAAAGAGGAATTCCCCTGTACAAGCTCTCTCTCTTTGCCTGCTGCCATCTACGTAAGATGTGACTTGCTCTTCTTTGCCTTCAACCATGATTGTGGGGCTTCCCCAGCCAGGTGGAACTGTAAGTCCAATTAAACCTATTTCCTTTGTAAATTTCCCAGTCTCTGGTATGTCTTTATCAGCAGCATGAAAATGGACTAATACAGTAAGAGAGTGAGGTGCTGCTGAAAAGATACCCAAAAGTGTGGAAGCAATTTTGGAACTGGGTAAGAGGCAGACACTGAAACAGTTTGGAGGTCTCAGAAAACAGAAAAATGTGAGAAAGTTTGGATGACTTTGATCAAAATGCTGATAATTATATGGACATTAAGGTCCAGACTGAGGTGGTCTCAGATGGAGATGAAGAACTAATTATGAACTAAAGTAAAGGTCACTCTTGCTATGCTTTAGCAAAGAGACTGCTAGCATTTTGCTCCTGGCCTAGAGATATGTAGAACTTTGAACTTAAAAGGTGATTTAGGGTATCTTGTAGAAGAAATTTCTAAGCAGCAAAGCATTCAAGATGTGACTTGGGTGCTGTTAAAAGCATTCCATTTTATAAGGGAAACAGAACATAAAAGCTCAGAAAATCTGCAGCCTGACAATGCAATAGAAAAGAAAATCCCATTTTCTGAGAAGAAATTAAAGTCTGCTGCAGAAATTTGCTTAAGTTACAAGGAGCAGAATGTTAATCCCCAAGACAATGAGGAAAATATCTTCAGGGGATGTCAGAGACCTTTGTGACAGCCACTCCCATTACAGGCCCAGAGGCCTAGGAGGTAAAAGTGGTTTCATGGGCTGGGCCCAGGGCCCTCATGCTGTATGCAGCCTAGGGACTTAATGCCTTGCATTTAAGTCACTCCAGCCATGGCTGAAAGGGCCCAAGATAGAGCTCAGGCCCAGGCCTCAGAGGGTGTAAGCACCAATCCTTGGCAGCTCCCAGGGTGTGTTGAGCCTGTGAGTGTACAGCAGTCAAGAATTGAGGGTTGAGAATCTCCACCTAGATTTCAGAAGCTGTATGGAAATGCCTAGATGTCCAGTCATGTTTGCTCCAAGGGTGAGGTGCTCATGGAGAACCTCTACTAGGGCAGTGCAGAAGGGAAATGTTGGGTCAGAGCTCCCACACAGAGTCCCTACTGGGGCACTGCCTAGTGGAACTGTGAGAAAAGGACCACCATCCTCCAGACCACAGAATGGTAGATCCACTGACAACTTGCTCCATGCACCGGGAAAAGCTGGACACACTTGACACCAACCCGTGAAAGCAGCTGGGAGGAAGGTTATGCTTGCAAAGCCACAGGGTTGGAGCTGCCCAAGACCACAGGAATCCACCTTTTGCATTTGTGTGACCTGGATATGAGACACGGAGTCAAAGGAGATTATTTTGGAGCTTTAAGATTTGACTGCCCTGCTGGATTTTGGACTTTCATGGTGCCTATAGCCCCTTTGTTTTGGCCAGTCTCTCTCATTTGAAATGACTGTATTTACCCAATGCCTGTACCCCTACTGTATCTAAAAAGTAACAAACCTGCTTTTGATTTTACAGGCTCATAGGTGGAAGGGACTTGCCTTGTCTCAGATTAGACTTTGGACTGTGAACTGTTGAGTTAATGCTGAAATGAGTTAAGACTTTGGGGGACTATTGAGAAGGCACGACTGTTTTTCAAATGTGAGGATGTGAGATTTGGGAGTGGCCATGTGCAGAATGATAGAGTTTGGCTGTATTCCCACCCAAATCTCACCTTGAATTCCCACATGTTGTGGAGGGACCCTGCGGGAGGTAATTGAATCATGGGGCAAGTCTTTCCCATGCTGTTCTTGTGATAGTGAATAAGCCTCATGAGATCTGATGGTTTTATACAGTGGAATTTCACACTCTCTTTGCCTGTTGCCATCCATGTAAGACATGACTTGCTCCTCCTTGCATTCTTCCATGATTGTGAGGCTTCCCCAGCCATGTGGAAGTGAAAGTCTAAATAAACCTCTTTCTTTTATAAATTGCCCAGTCTTGGGTATCTCTTTATCAGCAGTACCAAAACAGACTTATACAATTCCTTCGCTTTATTTTGTTTTCTCTACCACCTTTACACCAGATATATCTAATCTTTGTAGTTCATGTGGGTAGCTAAGGAAGAAACATGAATAAGACAGAGATAAATTCTGATAGGGTGTGGAATCTTCTCTTTAGTGCATTCTGTTTTTAAATTGTATATTTTCTATTGATTTTAAATCTCCTGTCCTTCTCTCCTCCCTTCCTCCAGTCTTCCCCTCCTCCTCCCTTCTCTCCTACTCTTTTTTTCTCTTCCTTTTCCTCCTCTACATCTCCTTCTCTTTTCCTTCCTTCCTTCATCTCTCCCTTCTTGTCTTTCTCTTGCTATATTTCCTTTATTTCTCTACAAGTTTTTCTTTTTCTTTTCTAATTTAGTCTTCTTTCCCACTGAAATGTCTTGGTTGCTTTTTCCATCTTTTTATTTGATCTTCCTTTTTTTCCAATAGTGTCTGATGGAAGGGGAAAATATTTAATTGAGACAGTGCAATAAAAAGATTACATGGCTCTATAATTATGAAATTAAATAAAAATGATGAAAGTGATGTCCACGGGTTAATACAAAAGAGCTAATCTTATTCACTAATGGAATAGTTTAATCCTCACATAAGATTATATTTAAAATAAGAAGATATCATAACTTGTAAGTCATAGCTTGTCATAAGACAAATGGAATTCTCCTTTCATTCTTTTTAAGCCACATGTTCATTTTTATCAATGTTTTTAAAAAGTTCTCATTAACTAAATCGCTGTGTTTTCTTTTATTTGATGAGCTCGAGATTCAATCACTATGAAGCCTCTTGACATTTCTTAAGAGATGTTTCCAAGCTTCCTTTGGCAATTTGGGAAAGGGAAATGGTTGTTAAAGAGAATTTCTGAAGTTTAAGTTTGGTTGCTATAGGATCTATTACAGAAAATATTTTGTTCTTTGTTAAATTGGTGTGGTAATTAGCAGCCATATTTTAGTTTCTCACTGAATCCACTTCACATAAAAAAGAATACTGTTCTCTAATGGACATTGATAGAGATTCTAGCTGCATGCAGATTTCCTTCTCTGCCCATCCCCACTATTGAAGTTGCAAGAAAGCACTTAATAATTTTTATTTAAGAATTAGTTTTTTAAGTATATGTTGAATTAAATGCATTTGTTGTCAGAAGAGTCATTCAAATTCTGTTCTTATTTATGGCTTGGTGATATGAGAAAGGTTCTTTAAATCTCAGCTTTCCTATTTGTATTTACGTATAATCACAGTACTTGCCTCCTGCTGTAAATAAGATATTTATATGAGAAAATTAATGTAGTGTTTTTCCTACTGCTTGTATCAGATAAAACACTTTATAGATGTTCATTGCAATGATAATTGTGATATAATTCACACTTTCAAAAATACTAACATGTAGAAATATATATTCTCTACATTTTCTTCTAACAAAATGTTTATATCTTTATCATATTGCTGAATACAGAAGGATGTTATGATTGCTTTATATTAATATTAAAGCACCCTTTCTGTTGCCTTAGGACTATAATGCCATTAGACTCATAGAACTGAAAGGAAAGTTAGAAATTATCTTCTTCATACAGTTGGCCCTTGCCCTTATCTTTATGCCATGCCTCCTCCTACTTCTCATTTTTTCCTGTTTGAAATGCCAATACAATGGCAGGCGTTCTAGCAGTAATATCTTCTCATGAAGCAAGGTGAAAAGAAAGCCACAGGTTAAAGATGGTGGAAGAAAATGGTAGAAAAAGCCTCTGATATCATTGGCAACATGAAACTGATATGTCATGCTATCCTGCCTGCCTCTGGACTTCAACTCTTAATTTTTCAACTTACTAGTATATACAGTCTCTTCATTAATGAAATCAGTTTCTATGAATGGCAACAGTTAGCAGAAGACTAAGCCAAATTTTATTGGATTATTACACCTATTCCTTTTTAGAAAACATTTTTGATACATGATAGATGTACATATTTTCTGGGTACATGTGTTAATTTAAAATATTCATGTAATCTGGAAAGCTCAAAACCATGTAATTGCGATGCCCATCACCTTAAATATTTGTTTAAATTCATTTCCTATACATGTCAAAATTCAATTAAAAATGAGAAAGAATGAAGACCCTTTTATCTTTGCACCAGTTTTCTTCCTTTGGCTAAGCAACATTGGATAAAGAACAGTCTTCAAAAATAGATAAACTCTTTGCAGTTTTTGGCTGAAAGGAAGCCTGTTGCTGGGACATAGTGTTGAAAATCTGAAGTAATCTGCAGCTTGCTCTATCTTTAAAGAGCAAATATTTTCCTCCCACTTTGAACTTATGATCTGTCTTCACCTTCTGCTTTATTATAGATTATTACATGCTGGTTTGGGAAAAGTTGCAGGTGCACTGGATTTTCTTTAATGTGATCTCACCTGTGGGTCCCATGCCCGCTCCCTCCTGAGGCCTTCTTGGGTATTCCCCTGGATTCCCAGGGCTCAGTCAGAATAAATCTCAGCCAGGCATTCCTGCTATTGGTATAACATGCTCCAGGATTACCACCATCCTTTTAATTTCTGTGCCATACAAGCTCTCATTGTATTATTTTCCCAGTATTCCCAGAGGAAAGGAAGATTGTTAATTCATCTTGAGTCACTAGTGATAGACTCTCATTTTGTATCTTCCCTAAAATGTTCCTTAGGATATTTTCATCTTTGTTGATCAATTTCTCTCTTGAACTACTATAGTTATTATAATCTGTACCAGCCATACAATTTAGTCCTTAATTACATAATATATTGTATTCTTCGAGATTTTTTGCATGTTTTCCCTCTCCTTCTAGATTGTATATTTCCTAATGGTAAAACATTAAGTAATCATTATATCCTGCAACACAGATCTCTCAGCATTAGGCATACTATATTTCAATTGATTGAACATTTAATATGTTTCAAACTCTGTTATAATAAAATATGAACCTAATTCTCATTACATAGTTTGAAAATAATTATCTGAAGATAATCTGAAAATAATTATCTGAAAATAATTATCTGAAGATATTGAGATACAAAGCTAAGATACATTGAGGAAAATGCTATAAGAAAATTGAGATGAGACACAATTTAGAATTACTATCTTGAAGCAAAAGAGATGTACATACTAGAAACTGAAGCTGGTTTAGACAATTATTAGCAAGAGGTATCCTTTGTGAAGATAAGTATATTTGAAATGAGGCACCATCATGTTAGGTTTCTTGCAAAGATATTTGCATAATGTTAAAAAATATGCCATCATTTTGTGGAGAAGCATGCTATAAAATTACTTTCAAATAATGCTTTTGTATTTTAAATTTTATTCAATATTTAATGGGTATGTACTTGATTGAAAACATATGTCAATTTGCATATCCACCCAGGAAAAGACTGTTTCTAAGTACTAACTGGGGGCACTGGTCACATCCTCAAATGTCATGGCAATTCTCACTGGGTATGTTCTGAACTGGTAGGTGAACATTATGACTTCTTTTCTCATTCTCATTGCTCCTTGTCAAAAAATCAATTTTATTTTAAAAATTTAATCTCTAATTTTTTCTCAGCACCAGATTCATTTGGAATTCAGCTGTGATTATTTTAAAGCAGCAATGTCTTGGGAAAAAAATGAATGACACTGAGATGTTAGACACTGTCTATAAATGAGGTTAATGTTGGGGAGTGAAAGTCTTTTAATGACTCTCACATCACAATAGCTAGGTCACTGTTCATTCTAGCATTATATGAAAGGCCGGAAACCATGTTTGCACACAAAATCATAGTGTATTACTTTTTAAATTTTTTCACTAGATAGAGAATTTGCAAGCCACTTATTCCATTCCTCCTGCTCTGGTTATTGCAGACTCATTCATTCAGCAATCAGCAATTCTTCTTTAGAGCCTATGACAGAACTGACTGCTATGGGTACCAGAAATACACCATTAACACTAATGCAGGACATACTAATTCACTTAGGGGCCACTTGATGCTCAGATATTCATCTCTAATTCACTTGAACTCAGTCAAATCAAGAACCATGCATCCTGTGAGGGTCTGCAGATCTTAGAAATGGTTCTGCTTGTTCCTTAGCTGTGTGCTCTGTGGCTTGAGATCTCCTGTTTCTACTATCTCCGTATTGCACTGAATGTAGAAAACAAATGTTTAACTTGCTTTCATAAGAAATTTTCTTTTAAGACATTTATATATATGGGCACAGTTTAATTAAAATTTGAGATATAGTTACATGGTGGTGTGTCCAAATTTTCACAACACCAGGTGCTACTTTCTCTTAACTTCCATATCTTCTCCTCACTCTTTGTTTCTCCAGATTTCCCTCTGGATTAGTTTGCTAGGCTGCCTTAACAAATACCACAAACCAGGCATCTTAAAGTAACAGAAATTTATCCTTTCACAGTTCTGGATACGAAAAGTTTAAAATTAAGGCAATGGCAGGACTGTTTTCTCTCCAGATTCTTTACAGAAGAATCTTTCTTTGCTTCTTCTAGCTTCTGGTAACCCCATATGTTACATGATTTGTGGCAGCATAATTACAATCACTGCCTCCATCTTCATATGACTGTCTTCCCGCTGTGTCTGTCTCCGTGTCTTTTCTCCTCTTCTTTGGAAATACACTAATCATATTAGATTAGGTCCCACTCTACTCTAGTATGACTTCATTGTAACTTTGATATGGGAGGGGGTGCAGGGAAGTGCTTGGGGGCAAAGGGTGCGGTCCCTGGGGAGGGCTCCATGCTCTGGCCTGTGCCCACGGCCCTAAGGGAGAATAGGCACTCCTGTTTTCGTGCCCAAATGTTGCATTTCCCAAGACCACTCTGGCCCTTCACGCCCCCATCTCGTGCCTATACAAACCCCGAGACCCTAGTGGTCACACACACAAATGGCTGGATGTTGAGAGGAACACACCAGCAGAAGCACACACCGACAGACTCCAGTAAGCCTTCAACCGCGAAATGATGTGAATGACGTGGAATTCAGCTAGGGGTGGTGGGAGGACAGTCCACTGAGTGGCCCAACTCCAGGGGAAGACCACCTTTCCACTCCATCTCCCTTCTGGCTCCCATCCATCTGCTGAGAGCTACTTTTACCACTGGATAAAACCTTGTACTCATTCTCCAAGCCCACGTGTTATCCGATATTTCTGATACAACAGGACAAGAACCCTAGGATACAAAAAGCCCTCTGTCCTTGCGATAAGGCAGAGGGTCTAATTGAGCTGATTAACTCGGCCCGCCTGAGGATAAACTGAAAGGGCGCACTGTAACACACACCCACTGGGATTTTGGGAGCTGTAAACACTCATCCCTAGTCGCTGCTATGGGGTTGGAGCCCACATTTCCCACAACCTGCCCATCTGCATGTTCCCCCTAGGGGTTTGAGCTGTGGGGGGCACCCAAGAAGCGAGCCACACCCCTGTTGCATGCTCTGCAAGAAAGATATGGGAACTCTTCCCATTTCAACTTAATTATACACATCTTCAACCTATTCCAAGTAAGGTCACATTCCAAGGCATCAGGTGTTAGAACTTCAACAAATGAAACCTACAACCACCTCCTTCTATTATGTTGACCCTGTAGAAATTCCTGTTTGGGAGTAAAGTGAGAATGTGAGTCTCACTCATTTTATTCAGTGCATTGAAAATTCTTTTTCTCCATGATATACTCTAATATACACTTTTAACAATGTGCTCCGGGACAAATGCACAGAAATAAAACAAATATTTTACAAATCACCCTTCCTGAGTAAGAGGTACCTTTAAAATCACGTATCATCCTATAGTCTAGTCTATTTCCTTACAAACATATTGCAACACCAAATTGATTGCAAAATCCACTAATGGGTCTTAACAAACAATTTTAGAAATAATGCTATAACTTATGTACAGAAATCCCACAAGGCACACTGCAAAACAATTGTCCTCTGTTAACCACCATTGAGATCATAGGAAACAAAAGATTTTTATCCCTTTAGTAATCCAATTCATTCTTGGGAAAAGAAGGTATATTTGGAGCTCCACACTCATCACAAGAAGCAATCTTGCTATGGCAGGGGATTAACTGAGTGATATCTTTGAGTCTCTTCATCATCACTTGCCTGCAATTGTGAAATTCCCTTGGACATTTTCCTTGAGAGAATTTAATTGTTCTTGGCTTTTGAAGGCGTAGATTTTTAGTTCTTTTTCTGCTCTGATAGATTTTTATCATGTCTCAAACCGATTAACTTGATCATTTTTAACTCATCCATATTAATAAAGCTTTTATTACAGGTGAAGTCATTATGACTTGACATGGGCCACATTTTTAAAACAATTTTAATTTTCTGGTAGTCTTTCCACAGGTAGAGAGGACGTATTCCCTTTGAAAAATGTGCATTTTGGGAAAATGCAAGAATAATTTAAGACATAAATGTACAGGTCTTTATGACCCACACTTGGCCACTTGTGTGCATACATGTGTGTAAAACCTTCTATATCTTGAATAATTCTCTATTATAGTGAGTATTACCTCTATTATTTGTCTAAATCTCTTTAGCTACCTTTATATAGTAAATCCATGCTTCATATATTAAATGCAAGGTCCTATGGATTGTGGGATACAAATAAGGATAATGTTCACTTTAATGAAGAGCATTTCTCTGAATCACATTTCATCTGCTACTGTGTGGCTTTGTTGTTTTTTTCTTTATTGTTATGATCCTATTTGGTGAAAACATTTTTCTCAGAAGCTGTGAGCTCTTTCCACACCACCGCCTGAGTCTTCTCAGCAAGCTGCCCCTGAGCACTGCTACTGAACACCAGACCCTCCAAGTGTCCAGGTTGGGATGCTGCTAATGCCCCGAGGCCCTGGGTCCTCACTAGAGAACTCCAATGTGCCTAAGACACACTATGTTTATGCAAGAATGGGAAAGATAGGATTTTCTTCCCATTGTTCCAGGTATGCGTG
This sequence comes from Colobus angolensis palliatus, assembly GCF_000951035.1. Taxonomy (NCBI): domain Eukaryota; kingdom Metazoa; phylum Chordata; class Mammalia; order Primates; family Cercopithecidae; genus Colobus; species Colobus angolensis. The sequence continues at coordinate 196,366 of NW_012116254.1, read as the reverse complement.
CATTTCTGGCTTGTTTTCCAATGTGTACAGATATTACATACAATATCTACAAACATATTAATTTTCCTAGAGATATATTTCTCCATAATATTAGACCTCTAGATCTGGTTGGAATTAATGTGGAAAATGGATATGATGCTGTAAAAAGCAACTGCATTATTATAGGGTTTTTTTTTTTTTGCATTTTTTGTAAAAATCTTTTTGTACTCACATTTTTCACTAAAAATGCAAGAACATAGTAAAAGTAATCCAGATGAATCAAAAGGATATGAAATGAAAAATTATTTTATTTCCCACCCCACGTGCCTGGTTGCTGATCCTCAGCATTCCAGAGACAGTCATTGTTTACCCATTCAAATAATTCTGATTTTTTTTTTTACTACTATGAAAGATATTTTGAGAAATGTCTTAATCCCAGATGTTGACACAATTTAGAGTCAAAATTGGCATGCTTCCATATGCATAGATGTTTACATATCTGTCTTTGTTTGAAGACGAGCAGTGTGTCCTATTTATCTTTAGATTGTCAGCAATGTGTCTGGCACATGGAAATTGATTAATCCTTGTTTCATAGTTAGAATGAATCCTAGGACCTGATAGAAGTGTTTTTGTTCACTCATTGTAGAAATGTCATTCAACACTCTTACTAGTTAATCAAGTAGGCAATTGTCTTTTCAAGTTCACGAATTGATTTCCAATATAAAAAGATGGGAATGTTATTGGTTGCATGAAAAGAGATCCTAGTTTTACTGTGTCTGTTGCATATTTGCTGTGTGAGTTTGGTATGCATTTTCCTTTCTCTGGATCTGTTTGCTAATTTTTTTTAACTGAAGGAGCTGGATAAAATAATCTATGAAGTCTTTTCCAGCTCTATTATTCTTTGAATCTCTATATATTTTTTATCTAGCATGTTCTTTTGGAAAATATCCTAGAACTTATTTGACCTGTATTCAAGCTGATTCTTTTCCTAGACTAAAATTGTGCAAGGTTGAAATTTACAGCTCTCAAATATCTACTCCTACAAAATCCACAACAGAAGCCACATGCAATTTATATCATGTGAGTCTCAAATCTGTGTCTGATTCCATTAAATTTGTCTAAAAGGGAAGAGTGTGAATGCTGGCAAACCATTCCAGAATTTCCATTTCTTTCTTTCTATTTCAGCAAATACAGAGCTGGGTCTGTAATGGACAATTGGTTAATGTTTTTAAAAGTCAATTTGATATGTCAAGCTTTGAAGAATCTTTTTTCTTTTTTTTTTTTTTTTTGGTGAGTTCATGTTCTTTGCAGGGACAGAGATGAAGCTGGAAGCCATTATTCTCAGCAGAGTAACACAGGAACAGGAAACCAAACACCACATGTTCTCACTCATAGGTGGGAGTTGAACGGTGAGAACACACGGACACAGGGAGGAGAAGCTTACACACCGGGGTCTGTTAGGGGGTGGGGAGTTGGGAGAGGGATAGCATTAAGAGAAATATCTAATGTAGATGATGGGTTGATGTATGCAGCAAACAACCATGGTGGATATATACCCATGTAGCAAACCTGCACGTTCTGCACATGTACCTCAGAACTTAAAGTATAATTTAAATAAATAAGCTAATAAATAAATAAATAGTAATCTTTCGGTCACAATCCCTTAGATGAGTCTTGGAACTCAATCATTGCTTAAATGCATTGGTATTTCTGAAATCGTAATTTTATTTTTACCAAATACAAGCAAATATCTTTATGTGGGGAAAATGAGATTTATTTTTCAGAAAACCCACAGGACAGCTTAGTACAATAAATTGGTTCATAACTGTATAATAAATAATGATAACGAGGAAGGTATTTTCTGTATTTGTTGTTTAGCACATTGTAATTTAGTCTTAGTCTTTATATTAAAGCATATACAATTATTTTGAAAAAACATTTTTTTTTCTTACTACAACTTCCTCTCTTCATGCTTATTCTCCTGTGCAAAGCTGCAATTTTATCCACATATTATCAGGGGTTCCCTGAGATCCTCATTCTTCATCCAGACCACAAGCCAATCTGAGCTTCTTTGCTCTTTAATCGTTCTATTCCACTCTTATGTTCACCCCCACCCACACTGCACTTCGTCTTCTGTATTTATCTTTACCATCCCCAACTCCAAGTGAGGCTAATTATCTTTTTCTTCATCTCATATTTATCCTAGGTTGGTTTTCTATATTTACATTTATGTTTAAATACATTTAAAACTGGCTTCCCTAAGATGGATGTTCAGTGTATTTATTTGCAAACATAAAACAACATGACATTGTCATCTAATTATTATAGAGATCAAAGATCTAAAATAAGTCCCAGTTGGCTAACATCAGGGTGTCCTCGGGGCAGGTTCATTCTGGAGGCTCTGAGTGTAGAACCCACTTCCTTTCCTTTTTCACATTCTGGAGGTCACCTGCATTCCTTCATTCTTGACCACTCCTTGGATTCCTCCAACCTCCTGCTTCTGTTGTCACATCTCCAACTGCTAATTGTGATCCCCCCTCTCTCTCTCTTTTATGGACCCTTGTGACTACATTAGGCTTACTTAGAAAATCCAGGATAATTTTCTGATCTCAATATCCTTCACTTAGTCACATATGTCTCTTTTACCATGTAAGGTAACATATTTACAGTTTCTGGGGATTAGAGTGTGGGGATCTCTGGAATATTATCCAACCTACAATATCCAGTAACCTCTGATCATCTCTCAGTGTCAGCATTTGGTGCAGCCTGCCAAAAACTGTGGTCCATGATCTGCATGAAAATAGTAATTCCAGAGCCCTACCTGTGAGGCACTGAAGCAGAATCAGGCATGGGACATAGAAGAGTTAAAATACCTTTAAAACATATATATACCTTAGACTTAAGGAATTTGCTCATCCCTAATTAACTTAATGTTCTATTGACTAAATCAATTCCTTACAAATGTTACTAACATATTTTATTAAAGCTCAAATTACTTAACATGTCTTCTGAATCACCACACAACTCTATTTTATAAATCACTGAGGAAATAGTGCTTATGTGACAAATGTTTCTGAATACCATATGTGTAGTTTGGAAACCTAACAAGCTACCAATTCTATGTTCTCATGCTCTTAAAACCCTGCTCACAAATCACCACTGGGGCCTTGATTCCATCATTTGTACCTTTCTCTCTAATGTACTAAATTTGTCACTTTGGTTTTGGAAGATATATCCTTTTATTTTATCTAAATCAACATATGTACATACAAATTGACAAAGGTGAAAAAGCAAGGGAATTAAGAGAATACCTCTTCCCTTTCTCCTTTCTCCTGAATGAGTCAGATCCCAGAGTCCAGCCCAGAGAGAAATCGCTGTAGCAGCAGAAAATAGAGACCTTCATTGTAAAATCTGCACATCTCCCTCTCTGCTCTCTTCTCTCTCCACTTTTCCAGTGTGATCTGATTTTTCAGGCTGACTTAGAACCACTGGGACATACTGCTCAGTCACTTTGGTGTGTTTACACGTGGCATCCACTCTATCAACCTTGGCCTGAAGTCCTCTGTGGTTTACCAGCTCCCACTGCAACCCTCCACACTTATATCTAAAACTACTCATAAGCACTACGCACATATGCCACACTACACAAACACATATGCACACACCATCCCACATGTACAAACCCAGGCTCCCACCTACCCCCAACACAGATGTACATCCATACATAAAAACCCACATAGACACACACCATACATACATATCCACTTCTATGGTTTGGCTGTGTCCCCACCCAAATCTCATCTTAAATTTTAGTTTCCATAATCCCCACATGTGGTGGGAGGGACCCAGTGGGAGGTAATTGAATCATGGGGGTAATTTCCTCCATGCTATTCTCACGATAGTAAGTTCTCATGAGATCTGATAGTTTTATAAGGGGCTTCTCGCTTCACTCAGCTCTTGTTCTCCTTGCTGTTGCCACTTGAAGAAGGACATGTTTGCTTCCCCTTCTGCCATGATTGTTAAGTTTCCTGAGGCCTCCCCAGCCATGCTGAATTTTTGCATTTTTAGTAGAGACAGTTTTTCACCATGTTGGTGAGGCTGGTCTTGAACTCCTGACCTCATGATCCACTTCCTTGGCTTCCCAAAGTGTTGGGATTACAGGTGTGAGTCACTGTGACTGACTACCCCATTTTTATGTGAAAACTAAGCTGTTTATTTGTCATCATTCAAATGATATACATGCAATTTCCCACTATGCATCTTTGATTGTCTTTTCAACTGTCTTTAAAAATAAACGTTCACACTGATTCAACATTGAAATAAAAATTCTATGCAGAAAGGTATGGAAACAGAGCAATGGGGTGTACATTTGATAATTATGAAGGAGATAGCGCTTGTTGAGAATGACCACTACCAGAGTAACCCGAGGAACTGATGTAAGCAGTTTAGAAGAAATTCTTAGAGGCAATCTAAGACACGTTTTTAAGAAATGTGGTCTTACCAATACTCTTGATGTAGTTTCTTCGTTGCTAAATTGGGGATCTGCTAAATTGGAATTGCGATATTTTGCCCAATATTCATTTCTTAGGAATACAGCCCCAATCTTTATTAGCTAGCCACATGGCTTTATATAATAAAAAACACATTTTGCAACCTCCTTTCAAGCCCAGTCTAAAAGCTATGTAACTTAATTCTTTCCAATTTGATGAAAGTACAAATGCAAAACTTTCAGGAAGTGTTTTTGGTTAGTAAGAATGTCTTTCTTTACTTTTCTTTTCCATATTAGATCATAGAGTAGAAATCACATTTTAAGAATAGAGAAATAGCAAGACACAAGGTATCTGGGTCTGTAATAATCGTGGTGCTATCAAATTATCCATCGATTGCTTTCTACAATATTTTGTTTACCTAAGAATGAACTTAATATCTATTATGTTTAAGACATTTGTTGGGGGTGGTGTTCTTTCACTTTCAAAGCAATTTTAAACTTAATTCACACAACACTAAAATGCATATGCTCTAGAGGTAACCTTTGCACGCTTTGAATAGGAAATGCAAAACAATATGACTTCATTGATAATAATCAGTTACTTATATTCAGTCCCTCTAGTGGTGGAAGTTGGGTATTACAATATTTCTTCGGACCTGTACCATTAAGTATAAGGCTGTGTCCCTTTTCCCAAGAGGTTCCTCTTCCCCCTCTTTTTTCCCAAACACAATCTGAGGGAAACCCAGTTTTCCTCACGTAATTGTGTGGGTCATTAGTGGATCCCCTGAGATAGATCTTATCCAGCCTGGGCACGTGTTGGAACAAGTAAGACCCTTACATTATGAAAAACAAAAATACTTTAATTTAGTATCTCAAAAATAGTATCTGTATTATACTCAAAATATCAGATCAGTCAATAAAAATTATGATTGTTATGGTATAATCTAATTGAGGCAGTTATTCAGACTATTCAGACAGTAAGTTAACTTGTCATTTGAAGAAATTGCTAGAAAAAATGTCTTGGAGACATACATTTTCTTAAGCAACATTTTTAAAATGTGGGTTTTTTTTTTTTTTTAGCTATTTTCACTGTGTTCTTGCTTTAAAATTGACAAGTGCTTTCTTCTATGAGCCTTTTAAGTGTTGCAGACTGCTTTATAGGTATGAAATTGAAGATATCAGACATGAGACTCTATTGACCTTTTCATGGTTTAAAATGCTTTGGTTTGAAAGGACATCCTTGATGTTTTTCTAGCACAAGGAATGTAAACTTCTTGCATCACTTAAGGGCAATATTTGAAGCTGTGATTCATAGTCCCTTTCATTCAGCTTGTAAAATGCTAGTTTATGACTTCAAGTTAATGCTTGTTAGCAACTTGTAAATACGGATTCATGGTCACCTGATTTTAACCCACACTTAAATCTAATTGAGCTTTAGTGGAACTTTGTTCAAAACAATGTACTGATTTTAACAGGAAGTTTGCAGACTCAGCAAGGGAAAATGCATGAAAAAAATCAATGTACAATGTGCATGACGTTAAATTTCAACCAGAGAAATCAGTAAGTTTCAGATGTACATGGCTTCGTGACTCTTTTGTTTCTCCTCAGGAAAAACGTAATATGATATATTTTTTCACATCTAAATAGGATGTGAAAAATGTTCACGTTAGTTTAAAATTGTGTTACTTAATTTACTTCTGTAATCCCTGAAGAATTGTTTAAAATGTGAATGCAACATCAGGAAAAGGACTGTGATCTTAGAGTTAGAAAATCTTGTCTTCAAACATCTTTCTGCCATTGCTCCTCCACTAATGTCTAAGAGAAGTCGCGTACAACTGAAGTATCATAATTCTGTTATTTTCTTAATTTTTTAATTCACCGTTTTTTGAAAGAATGATGTGTGCCCATCTCATGAAAGTCAAAAGGTACAGATATATACAAAGTAAAATATCAGACTACTTTCAGTCTGTTGGCCAGCTAGTTTTCCTCCTCAGAGACAACCATGGTTAGGAGTTTCTTATGTATTCCTATAGAGACATTTTACATGCACAAGGCATGGATATGAAACTCAATATTATCCACTGAAATATGTAAAAGGGAGGTCTCAGCACTTACTTAGCACTGTTCCATGGCTTGATATTTTTGCTTAAATAGTCGTGGGGATTCTTTTTCAGCATTCACATTAACCATAACCCTAATTCTGATATTCACTCAATTTTACTATATGGAGTTACCATAATTTATTTAATCAATTCCTTGTTAATGAACACTTAGGTAACTTCTAGTGTTTTCCTACATTAAGCAATGTTGTAATAAATAGTCTTAATATAATTTTTTAGGTTCACTAGTATCATATTTGGAGCATGAATTCCTAAAAAGTGAATCATATGTGCAAGCAAAACACATTAATTTAATATCTATGACTAATATTCTTTCATAGAATTTACACCAACTTATACTCCCATCAGTAATGTTTGAGTGTTAGTACCCCTACTCCACCAAAATACTGTGGCATCAAATTACTTGATTTGATATAAACATAGCATCTTATAACGATGCTGTACATTATTACAATAGATTAGGTCATTTTTTATGTTTAAACACTACAGTAATTCCCTCTTCTTTTTAGGAGACGAGATCTTGCTATATTCCTCAGTCTGGACTGGAAATCCTGGGCTCAAGCAATCCTCTTGCCTTAGCTTCCCAAGAAGCTTGGACTGCTCAGGAGTGTGCCACAGGATGGAGTGCCTGAGTGAATTATTTTCTGGTGGAATAATTTTTATGTGTTCTATTAGACTTTTGGTTTGTTCTTTCTCATTTTTTTAATAAGATTTTTATATATTAAAATTTGTGTTGAAAATATTTTCCCCAGTTTTTCTTTTACCTTTAATTTTGCATCTGGTAATTTTTTGTCTGTCAGATTTTTTTTTAATGCAATCACAGATAACATTCATTTATTGTTTTTAGGTGGCATGTCCAAATTTGAAGAATGTCTTCATTCTAGGATTTGTTTTTCAATTAACATTTTAGAAGATATTTGTATTAATTTTATTTTACATTCAAATATTTGCTTCATCTACACTTGATGTTGGTGTAAAAAGAAAGTAAGAGGCTGGGCAAAGTGACTCATGCCTGTAATCCCAGCACTTTGGGAAGCCAAGGCAGGCAGATAATCTAAGGACAGGAGTTTGAGACCAGCCTGGCCAACATGGTAAAACCCAATCTCTATTAAAAATACAAAAAAATTAGCTGGGCTTGGTGATGGACACCTATAATCCCAGCTATTTGGGAGCCTGAGGCAGGAGGATTGCTTGAACCCAGGAGACGGAGGTTGCAGTGAGCTGAGATCATGCCACTGCATTCCAGTGGGTGACAAAATCGGGGTTCCATCTCAAAAAAAAGAAAAAAGAGAGAGAGAAAGAAAAGAAGAAATTTACTTTTTGTTTTTCTATATGACTGCCCAATTGTCCCAAATTCTTTATTAATATACCTTGAGTCTCTCTGATGTACAATGCTGCTTCCCCATTTGAGGGGAATTGATGAGCATATTTAGCTGAACAAAACTCTGGTAAAAATACCCTGAAGTTTAATTGTTACACTTTTTTCCTAAGATTTGGTTAAGGACACATTTATTTTGTCATAATATGAGGCTTTACCTCTATAACCCCCAGTCCCTGGAAACACACACACACACACTCAAGGGAAATGTAAATAATTTATGAAGCATATGATATATCCTATACTATGTAAAGTTCTTATTTGCAAGCAATGGAATGCAGTCTAACTAGTTAAAGCAGAAAAATCTAGCTAAAGACTATAAATGACAGTTTTCTGTCTTCCTTGGGAAAATAGAAAATTACCAAAATGTAAGGAAGTTGTCCAAAAATATTACAGAAGTCCATTTCCTATCTATTAGTTAACCTGATCCTCATCACAATTCTGTGATAGAGGGAGCTATTGTAATACTGTCCACATTTCACAGATGAAGAATCCAGAGCCCAGAAAGGAGGCAACAAATTAACAGTTATGTCATCCATTGTGCTAGATACCCAACATGTTTTCCCATTTAATCTTCACTATGCAATGAGTAAGTTAATTATTCTCATGTTACAGATAATTTAATTGTGTCTTAAAGTGGTAAGTGAATTGCTCATGGTCACAATGCTAGTGAATTACAGAATGAAGATTTAAACCTACGTCACTTGACTACAGGCACTATTCTTCCCAATATACTAAGTTGCCTTAATAAAAGTGCAGAATTATATAAACCAGAGAGGTAAGTCATCTCAATGTCAGCTCATATCTAAAAAGTTGTGCTCAGGTCTCTTGTATATTGTAATTTTCAATTTCAATTATGTATGAAAAAGTACTTGTATATGTTAGCTAATCAATGGGAAATTAAATTCATGTGTATTATTGGTATTGCTATTTACAGAATATTCAATAATTATAATATTAAAACAATATTATCTTAGTTTTTTATTGTAGTGCTATGATTTGAATGTGTCTCCTCCTAAATTCAGGCGTTGGCAAAACACCTTTTTCCTAAGCTTTTTAAGGGGCTTTCAAGAGGTGATTAGGTCATGAGGGATCTTCCCCTTCTAAGTCGGATTAGGTGCTGTTATTAATGGGCTTGACTTTACAAAGGCAGTTTATCCTGTTTTACCCTCTGCCTTCTGCCATGGGAGGACTCAGCATTCAAGATGCTGTCTTGAAAGCAAAGACTGGACCTCACTAGACAACAAGCCTGCTGACACTTTGGTTTTGATTTCCCAGACTTTAGAACTGTGACACAATTAATTTTTGTTCTTTTAAAATTAACCAGTCTCAAATATTCTGTTATGGCAGCACAAACTGGACTCAGACATCTAGTATAGAGACTCCTCTTTGGAAGTAAATCACGTGGGATTGACAATATTGAATCAGACTCTAATCTCCCAGGGATTTTTCCTTGTGAAGACAATATGTGAGTTTTGGCTGTTGCAATTTGCATCATTTTGAGGTTTTCAAGATCTAGCATATCCATGTTGCTATTTAGAATAGTACTTCACTGTGTAGGGGAGAAGTTTAAGGTTAGTCAGATAGGCATATGTCTAAACTCTACACCAGGACACTATGATATACCTTCTCAATTGAGAATCACCTTGTAAAAAAGTTTTCTAAAAGGTTTGTGTGGCTTACCCTAGACAAATAAAATTTATAAGAAATACCAATTCAGAGTCTATCCATGGAAAAGTATTTTCCTCTTTCAGAGGCCATTTAACCTTCTTCTAGTCCACTGTACATTAAGTTATATTCAATCACAAAAATGTGATTTTTAATAGTGAGACTTTGTAAGCAGAATTACCATTGAAACTATCAAATTTAATGAATTGTCTTCAAGCATTATTATAAACAAAGTTTTTGTGATTTCCCATTTTATTTCTACCCTGCCTGCTATAGCAGCTTCCCACATTCCCCAAGTGCAACCCTGACAACCCGCTGTATTTATAGGCATATCCAAGGCAATGATTTTTGAAAGTACTCATGAGTTCATCCAGTTACCACTCTATGCCTCTGTCAGTTTTCTCTTTCTCTTTCTGTTTTTTTTTGTTTTGTTTTGCTTTGTTTTTTTCTGTTTGGTTCCCCTCTGCTAAGGAGGTTTTGTGTTTTTTTGTTTTTGTTTTTCCTAGAGCACCCCATGGCCTTGTACTCTGCAAAGTCTTCATTTTTGTGCTAGGATTTGGGGGCCATCCTGCTGTAGCCAAGATGAGTGGCCCGCTGCTCCTCCTGGAGCCCATTCTCAGTATCTGCAGGCTCTAGTGCCACTGCTGGCTCATCCAGGTACTTTAGTTGGGACTGATGCCTATGATACTACAAATATATTCAGTGTCTGGAGACAATGCATAGGAAATGCTGCTCTTTAATTTGTCACACTATGAAAGAACCACTATAATATTACTGCTTTGAACCCTTATCTTTTAGATCTTCAGGAGAGCTATAAATCCTAACACTGGAGAACTTGGATTCTCTCAAACACAGAGTCATTAGTGTCATCTGGCCCAACCTACCTACTGAATTAGAATGTGCATTTTAACAAAATCCTTAGGTCATTCACATGCATGTTAAGATTTAAGAATCTTGGCCTTAGTAGATTTGATTACTAAACTGTGACTCTGTGGCTCCTCTCCTTCTAATCCTATACATTGCAGTGGATCAGGTCATCGGCATATTCCTGATTTCACACTATGTATTTAGAAATTTAGAAGGATGGACTTCTCTTTAGGAAGCTAACTTTGTTACGGACTCAAGATTGCTTTTTTTAGACCTCTTTTCCCAGGAAGCTCCTTAGATCCTGATGCAAACAGATTTCTGCTAAACAATTCCTCCAGACCCTCAAGCACACTTGCACTTTACTGGATTTTAGTAAGTGGACTCTGATCCAAAGTGGAGCATCCTACTTCACTTGTATTATATGTCATTTCTGCTCAAGGTTCTTTCAATATGGGACTCGACTCTGAATTAACAAAGCAAATCTATTATTGTAGGAAGATTTTTCCTTGCCTCTCAGTCAGCAGCAAGTCTTACACAAAGGTTCTATCAGTTATAGAGAAACATTTGCATATAAAACAGATGAGGGAGAAATGAAAAGTTAGGAATGTTTTGAAAATACACACCAGGACATTCTCATGCCTCATAGACTGAGAATCACTTAAATTTTCTAAAAGTCTTGACTTTTCTAGGCAAATTTAGTTGATGAGCTGGAAAGTGTGTGGCACGAAGCCACAAAATGGTTGAAACTTATCATCTTATCTCAGGTCTGTATGCACACCTATCGTGGTCAGCATCACCTTCATCATAATTGTTTTCATGAACATCATCATGAGATTGTCCACATGCTTTATCATTTATTCAGAAATCTGATGGAAATTCCAAGCTTTTTTTTTTTTAACCTCTTACTCTCTAAAGTAATAAGATAGTCAGACACTTTATTCATATATCCTATTATTGGACATAGTAAATATCTTATAATGACTCAAAGAAGAAATATTTTCAAAATAATCTAACAAAGTGAAAAAAAAAACCTAAACTAAGTAAATATAAACATTATTTTTAGTTTAGTATCAATCCAGACTTCTACAGGTGCACCAGGGAACTGATCAAATAAGCAGCATAGCGTCAGCTAAGTGTTGCTATCCAATGCCACCATCACATGGATGCTGAACCTTCTTATGTCTCCATGCAACCAACTAGTCAAATGGATTCAACAAACAGAAACCAAAGGACTGACTATACAGTAGCCTCTGAAAAAGAAATTCATGATTTTTCCTTGTTGTCAAAAGTACAAAATAACAATCCAAAATATACTGTGAAAGGAATGACTGACTTACAATCCATATTACTGTATAATGATTTCACTACTAGAAATGGTTTTCTATTTCTGTCTTAGGATGTTGCTCTTATACTTGGATTCAAATTATCGAGTATATGCGGATGTAGTTCTAGAAGTAATTTATTTTAAATAGCCATCACTGAATTGACAGGCCACTAATTGAAATGGATTAATTCTGTACACAATTTCTTATAATGGGAGGAAACAATGGTAGGCTAAGGAGCTAAGCTGAGTAATGAAGGACGTGATCACAGCCTCACTCCAAAAGTGCAGTTGCAGTAAGGGTTGGGCCATGAAACTAAAGTAGGGGAATGACAACATATTCCTAAAGGACACACTAGTCAATACGTGAAAGGAAAGCTTGATTAAAAAATGCAAGACATGACTAAAGCCAGAGGAGTGTCTAGAAGGTCCCAAAGCACGGTCCTAAGATATAGTCACATGCACAAACTTGAGGCACTGTAGTGAAACTTTGTAATTAGTATTAACTTTTGTCTAACACAGATTAACCAATCAAGAGTCAAGTGCTTATGTATAAAGCACACTACTTTAAGCAATTTTGAAGAATTATTATTTTTTTTTTTGAGACAGAGTCTCGCTCTGTCACCCAGGCTGGAGTGTAGTGGCGCGATCTCCACTCACTGCAAGCTCCGCCTCCTGGGTTCAGGCCATTCTCCTGCCTCAGTCTCCCAAGTAGCTGGGGCTACAGGCGCCCACCACCACACCCGGTTATTTTTTTGTATTTTTAGTAGGGACAGGGTTTCACCGTAGTAGCCAGGATGGTCTCAATCTCCTGACCTCGTGATCCACCCACCTGGGCCTCCCAAAGTGCTGGGATTAGAGGCATGAGCCACCACGCCCGGCTGAAGAAATTTTTTAAAATGTACTGGGTACAGACACTAATCTCAAAGAATTTCCAGTCCAGCTACAGACAAATCTAACATAAAGATAAAATAAAATCTTAGAAATAATGTTAAGTTTTACTATTTTTACTACTATCTACTTTTACTACTGTATTCATTTCTTCTACAACATCACTATTTTCTGCAATATTTCCACACTATTGTTGAGTACTTTAATCAGCACTAGTGATAGAGAATTCACAAATTCTCAAATTGTTAAAACAATTTATTCCACTGGGACAATTCTAATGCTTAGAAAATTCCACTCACTATTAAGCCAGTCTATGTATCCATAATTTTCATTACTCACTTTGCTGTGATTGTTTCATATTATTTAATCTTCTTCTCCAATATTTCAAAAAAGTGATTAAACTAGAATCCTAGTTTCTAACCCTGATGCCTATTCTACATCTTTTTCTAGCTTCACTTAAAATGCTCCTTTCGGTTGACTTTTCCTAATTGGGCATGGTTTCAAGGGCTCCCACAATCAAGATATTTTTCTCCTAGCTGAACTCTCATTCCATTTTAATGTCCCACTTAAAATATAATTTTAAATTCCACTTAAATGGTTCCATTTGAAGTGAGTTTTCTAAGTACAGTACTATTGATGCCAGAAAAATGCTTATCATTCTCCTCAGATTATCACCTAAGTCAAAGACAAAATTACCTGATTTATCAACTTTAGCCACCTATTTATGTACATTAATCTTTTACTCAGTCAAATCTTGTTTGGTTTCCCTTATATTGTACTTTTGCTCTGCTTCAAAAATCTGAAGTATGAGACATTTCCTCTTATTTTCATAAAATAATTATGTGGCTGATACGCAAACAAACAAAAGATGTGTGTTTGCGTGCACATGAAGAATGCTTCCATTAAGAATACAAATCATAGCATACCTAGTTTTCTACCCTGCTGTCTAAATTCTGATATTGGTGTATCAACCCATGTACCCATACTTTATCCAGGAAAGAGTGGTTTAATAGTAGTTCAACAGGAAACAAAGACAATTGTACTTAGGAAGATGCTGACATTTTTAGAGGTGTCCCATGAGTTGTCTCAGGAGTAGTGTCAAGTTGGAGATAGTGGAGCACAATTCTGTTGTTAACATGCTGTAAGGCTGGGTGCAGTGGCTCATGCCTGTAATCCCAGCACTTTGGGAGGCTGAGGTGGGCAGATCATGAGGTCAGGAGATTAAGGCCATCCTGGCCAACATGGAGATACCCTGTCTCTATTTAAAATACAAAAATTAGCTGGATGTGGTGGTGTGTGCTATAATCCCAGCTACTAAGGGGCTGAGGAGGAAAATCGCTTGAACCAGGGAGTCAGAGGTTGCATTGAGCCGAGATCGCGCCACTGCACTCCAGCCTGGTGACAGAGCGAGACTCGATCTAAACAACAACAACAACAACAAAAAAAAAGTTTATAAAACAACATGCTTCATCTGTCCATCATTCATTTCTTGAAGTTGAAGACACTGCATCCAGTTAGCACATGAAATGTGTTCTTCCTGTATTCTAATATCCAATGGGGTTTTAAAGATCTGTTAAATTTGGGATCAGATCATGCAGAAATTCAGAGGAAAACAACCCTTAGTAATTTTAGGGTGTTCTTGCCTATCCTTGACTGACAAAAGTCATTTCTTAGCAAGGAATGTTTAGAACACACGAGAAAGTTATGACACCCAATGTGATTTGCTGTGGGTTACTTTAAAATCATCTTTGGAAACTACCTTTGCATGCCATATATCATGTGAGTCTCTGTGCTAATATTCCCTAATACATCTCTAGAAGGAATCCTATGCATTAGAAAAGGCTTATGTTTCCATCCGAATCCAATAGAATGTGCAACAGATAGAACACGTTTGAAAAATATTTTCAGCCTATTATGTTAAACAAGAATTTGATAATTATTCCTGTCTATATTAAGGTTAAACTGTTAAGTTTGACTAGACAGAGAAAATATTTGTTTAAAGAAGACCTTTCATATTCTCTTTTATGTATCACAGCATAGAGGGAAAATTGTGTGTTTTTTTTGTTATTGTTTTTGAGACCGAGTCTTGCTCTTGTTGCCCAGGCTGAAGTACAGTGACACGATCTCAGCTCACTGCACCTCCTCCTCCCGGATTCAAGTGATTCTCCTGCCTCAGCCTCCCAAGTAGCTGGGGTTACAAGCACCCGCCACCACGCCTGGTTTTTTGTTTTGTTTTTGAATTTATAGTAGAGACAGGGTTTTACCATGTTGGCCAGGCTGGCTCTTGACCTCAGTTGATCCATCTGCCTCAGCCTCCCAAAGTGCTGGGATTACAGGCATGAGCCGTAATGCCCAGCCTGTTTTTTTTGTTTTTTTTTTGTTTTTTTTTGTTTTAACATGAATAAGGACGCAAAATTAACTGTCTTCTGGTATCCTGATCGAAAGTACTTTGTTCCTTCCAGATTTTACTTCAAGTATGTTGAGAAGCCCAAGAAGATAAACACATTATTAACACCACAGGCAAATAATCTCAAAGCCATGGAATCTAGAGATGTTAATAGAACAAAACGATAGGACAAAAGAGAAAGGAGGTATTTGGAATTGATCCACTAACACAACCCAATATAGACACAGTTTCTGCCTTTACCTAACCCCTTTAACATAACCCCATATGTTATCTCGGGGTCCCTACTCCCTACAAATGGCCCCACTATTTATAGTTTCATCAGAAACTCTCATTGTAGTCTTTCCATAAATGTATAATTTTTATAGTTTTTAGAAAATCTGTTATAACTTAAATTTTTGATGTGCTTAGTGATGTTCAGTCAGAAAAAGACTTGGGCATTTTTTCTAGAAGCTTGTAGAAGAAAGAACAGATAGCAGGAAAAAGAGCTTAAGATATTCTATACCTATATCACAGTTTTCCTAGTGAAAAACGTTGGCATCCTTAATTTAAACTAGAGCATAAATCATTTTTTATTGCTAGTGCTATAAAATTTAAATCACTCTCATGGATACTGTCTCTTCACTTGATATAATTTTTTAAGACTTGCCATAGAAATGGTGGTGTGGCTTCTTAGCAAGGTTTCTTATTTATAGGTTATCATATTTTGTACCATGTGACTGGACCCTCCCCCAGCACTAACTGGAACAGCACCCATGGGCTGGCCAGGAACTGGTTCAGAATGAGAACTCAACAGACTTGTGTTACCTGCAGTGGCATAACACCCCAGATAAGTCTGATTTGCTCCATGGAGCTGTCAGAAACCAAAATCAAAAGAGACTCTAAGGCTTAGAACACAACAAATGTCTGCTTCTGATGACACGGTTATTCATAGAACCACTGTTAAAACTTGACAGCTTGTATCACCCTAACAAAACCATTGATGTACCCTGAATTACTGTCTGTTTCTCTCTAAAATCTATTTGCATTATTCTGAACACTTTATTGGTCTCTCTCTAGGTCTCTTTCTTGGTCGAGAGAGAAAGAGAGAGAGACAGACAGACCAAGAAAGGATTCAGAAGTAATGCAAATAGACTTCAGAGAGAAATACATATATATATACAAACACACATATATCTCCCTAAACCCCACTAATTGAAACACCTGGAACATATTCCTATTCTTTACCAGGTACATGAGCCTAATTTATGTAGTGTTTGGGGAGCAGGGGCCAGAAACCAATACAGTGACATTGTTCAACTGAAAGCACTTCTCCTTGGGGACACAGAACATAATAATTAGCGTTGTTGATACTCAAGCACCCTATGGTGCAAACAGGCTCACATTTTTCACAATTGCTAGTTCTTTGCTCCTGATCTTGATTCCATGTAGATTCAAGTGGAGATAAAGAAATGGAAATGTTTGGGAAGCTCTGCTTGGGAATTAAGGTCCTGTCACAACATTTAAGCCAGAATGGCAGAATTGGGTATAAAATGCCTGCCAGCAGCTAGTATAGTTCACAAATCACAGAAAACAGAGCCGTGAAAAGATTCATCCAAGCCAATTCAGACTGGTGTAAACAGATGTACCACTTCTGTGCACTTTGACATTTCAGAGACAGTATTTTTGAGTGTTTTTATCTTTTTCACACTGGGCTTGAATAATTATACAAAAGGAAGTATAATATAATTATATTATATAGCAGATAAAAATGTTTTGAAACTCTATTTAATAGTGTAGTTTTTCTCTTTGTCCCAGGCCAATGATAATCACTCCCAGTCATTTATTTCTCAGCAATGTGAAGAAATGAGCTTTGACTTTGTTCCTATGACAATGTTTATATAATCTAACAACTGCAAAAGAAAAGATGGAAAAAATTGAAAAAGGATGGCAAGGAGAAAACAAAAACCTCAACTCTTAATTATTTGGTTGTTAAACTCCAGTGATGAGTTTAAAATGATCAGAATTTTAAATCCGGTATCTGACTATGGACACTGCCCTTCTCAGTGAGGCTATAAGAAGTATGAGCCAGTGGCAAATGTACAGAAGACTGAATCAGCTGATTAAGGGTCTGAACCATTTCTACTCTTAATTACTAGGGTGTTCCTAGGGACACCAATTCGCTTCTGGATTTAAATACGTAAGATATTTAGACTGATGAATAGATGAATAGGTGGATAGACCAATAAAATGAGGACCGGAAATCATATGCTACTACCATACAGAAATTAGTGAAAATAAGAAACGTTTACTATAAGTTTTAATTTATTTTTTGAATTGACAGATTAAATTGTATGTATTTATTGTGTATAACATGTTTCAAAGCATATTTACATCATAAATAGTTAAATGCAGCAAATTAACAAATATATTACCTCACATAGTTATTTTTGTGGTGAGAATACTTCATATCCATTCTCGTAGCATTTTTCAAGAATACCATATATTATAATTAACTGTAGTCACCATGCTGAACAATAGTTCTCTTGAACTTATTCCTCCTATCTAACTGCAATTTTGCATCCTTTGGACTAACAAGATGCTTGCTTTAATAGTTCCTTAAAGAGATAAAGGACAAGATGGTACTCTTGCTTTGGAAGACAGAATTTGGGACTATAAAATTAATTTTATTTGGCTATTGTGCTAACAGATTTACCAGATAGAAGAATAAATAAACCTTACATATCAAGGTTTATGTCAATAGAGCATAGATGACTGGATCAAGAAACTCACACCTGATTTGAACTCCAAATCACTTCATTAATACTAACTGCAAACCAAAAACTATAAACTCTGGGGCTGATGATAAGACAAACTGACATATAAGCTAGGAGGGCTTCACAACAAATAGATCAAAGTTGGAGACGGAACAAATCATGAAGCCCGTGTCACTGGGAACAGAGACAGCTGGCTTAGTGCTAGAAACCGGAATGAACAGACACAGTGCCAAAAGTTGATGCCAGAACAAGGGCACAGACATCTGACTTTGCCCAGAAGTTAAGCTACAAATGTGCAAGAAATATTAACTGACTACTTAACTGAATGAGTGAATGTTGATAAAGAGTTATCTAGCTAAGTCAATCAATTCAATAAAGAGCATCTGCTTTGAAAGTGAATAAATAATATTTAAAATTATGTAATTCATGAAGGAGGATAGTCAATTTAATAATAACCAATGATTATTCTGTCATTAATAGTAGTAACACCTAGCTATTATTTATTGAGCATTTACTATATAATAGCAGACACTACATAAATTATTACATATTATCCTTATCAAAACTCTCTGAAATTGGTGATATTATTTTGGCTTCATGTTTTTAGGCCTAATAAGGTTTACAAACCTTTTTAAGTCACCTGGGCACAAAGTGACTGGGCCCAAATTGCATCCAGATGTGGCTACTTTCAAAACTTAAGCTCTTCAGATTCTTAAGTCACTAGTGTGACTTTCATTAACAGATATTTATTGAATAGCTGTTATGGTTCAGTCAATCTCTAAGGCTTTCCAAGAAATGAAAAGATAAGACACAATATCTTCTTCAAAGTAGAGAAGATTATAATCTATGAAAGTCTAAGAAGGAATGATGTAAGAATGAGGTAAGAATTTTAGTCAGTGTGATTCAGCTTTTAAGGGAATCTAAATAATCTAGCCTAAAGGATAGTACTTGATGTGTTAAAGGTCAGTACCTAATGGTTTTGGTGTTGTTTGTGGTTTTTGCCTTTTCTTTTTCTTTCCAAGGGGGACAATATTAGACTTATAATGTACAATAGTCCCTCTGTAATCATGGTTTCACTTTCTGTGGTTTCAATTGCCAATGGTCAATGAAGGTCTGAAAATATTAAATGGAAAATTTCAGAAATGAGCAATGCATAAATTTTAAGGTGCATGTCATTCTGAGTAGCATGGTGGAATCTTACACCATCCCACTCCATCCCACCTGGGATATGAATGATCCTTTTGTCCATTGTATCTATAGTGTCTGTGTTATCTGCAGTCTTAGTAGCAGTCTTAGTTATCAGATTGACAGATCACAAGTAGTACCGTGCAGTAATATATTTTGAAACAGAGATCACATTTATATAACTTTTATCATATGTTGCTATAATTTTTCTATTTTATTATTAGCTATTATTCATTTCTTACTGTGCCTAATTTATAAAGCAAAGTTTATCATAGATAGGTATGTACAGTATTTGAAAAACCCTAATATAGACAGGGTTCAGTACTATCCATGGTTTCAGGCATCCACTGGAGGACCTGCAATGTATTCCTCACATATAAGAGAGGACTACTTTACTTGTACATACTTTTATATCCTGCTTTTCTCCTGAGATTTTAAAAGTATTTTAAAACTGAGATATAATTCATATACTATAAAATTCACTCTGTAAAGTGTACAATTCAATGGTTTATTACAAAATCATAAAACCATTATCATTCTCTAATTCCAGAACATTTTATCTCCACCAATCCCCTAATGTTAAAATTTGATTTTGAATGTTATTATTTCTCAATTTTTTAAGCAATGAAACCCCTTTTAAAACTACTTATTACACAGAAATTTAGAATAAAATATATATTAAAGCACAATTGAATTAGTTGTGTGAATGGGAATAGAGCCCTAATCACTCTGGACTCTTTTTTCTTTATTGTTTAGAATTCAATCCGAAACATAGTGGTTAACAGAATTCTTAATGTGCATTGTAAACACCTAGTAAAAAATTATTAAAAGGTTCTAGATGGGTGAATAGACAGGAACAACAGATACACAAGAAGGTCTTGAAAAGGAAAGGGCTCCAAAGTATTATACAAGTAAAATATATGGAAATACTCTTAAACACTCTTACGGATTGAATTGTGTCCCCTTAAAACTCAGATGTTGAGGTCCTACCCCTCAGTACTTCAGAATGTGACCTTATTTGAAAATACTGTTGTTGCTGTAACTAATTAAGATGTGGTCATTATGGTGGATCCTAATTCAGTATCACTGATGTCCTTATAAAATGGAGTTCAGACACACACACACAGTGAGAAGGCCATGTGAAGAAAAAAGTAGAGATGTGGGTTATGAGTCGGTAAGCCATGGAATGACAAAGATTGACAGCACATCACCAGAAGCTGGGCAAGAAATGTGGAGCAGACTCTCTTTCACAGCTCTCACGAAGAACTAACCCTGCTGATAATTTTGTCTTGGATTTTAGCATCCAAACCTGAAAGACTATGCATTTCTTTATTTAGTCCACCCCATTTGTGGTAACTTGTTACAGCAGAATTAGCAAACATGCCTTAACATCCATCGTGAGTTATTATTATTTTTTTTTAATAGTACATATTCAAAGTTCCCCTGCAAGTTACTACTATACCACTATACCAAAGATATTCTCAAACCTTGGAAGGAAAGATTTATCAGGTGCTTAATGATCGTAGGAATAGCTTTCATTCATTTCACTACTCTTTAGTCTGTATCTACCACTGATAAATCAACTGACTTGTGAATAATTTTTAAAAATGAAAAAGACTTCAGAAAGAGATTAGAGTTGTGGAGAACAAATATCAATGCTTCTGTAAATTTGGCATATTATTGCCAAGGTGGAGACCTGTCCTTGTGATTTTTCTACTCATAATGAATAAGACCTGTGCAAAACACCACATATCTGAGTGGAAGTTTCAAGTGCAGAATATAGTTTGTTCTCTGTGCCTTTCTTCTGAATAAAGAAAAATGTCTTTTTCTTTAAACTATTTAATGAGACTTTTTAAAAAATAATTGCACCTAGAATATACAGATGTTCCTTGACTTACATAACTTAGTGGGCTACATTACAATAAATGCATCCTAAGTAGAAAATATAATAAGTCTAAAATGGATTTAATATACCTAACCTACTGATCATCATCACTTAGCCTAGCCTATGTGAAATGTGCTTGGAATACTTAATTACCCTACAGTTTGGCAAAATCATCTAACAGAAAGCTTACTTTGTAATATACTGTTGAATGTTTCAGGTAATTTATTAAACTGTACTGAAAGTAAAATGGTTGTATGGGTACTCAAAGTTTCTACTGAATGTGTATCACTTTTGCACCATCAAAAAAATGAACGGTTTAAGTTGAACAATTGCTAAATTGAAGATTGTCTGTATATTAAAGTGTGAAAACATTGCTTGCAAAAATATAGTAAATAAAATGTGTGGGTTTAATTATTTAACAATTTTTTCTTTGCAATTACTAGATATATATTGGTGCTAAGCCATGGAAACATTTTTAAATGATGAAAGAAATGTAATGAAGAGAACTCAGCAAGACTTAGCCACCTATAAAAATTACTGTTATATAATGAGAAAAGAGATATAAAAATACTAGTAAAAAGATAAAAATTCATTTAAATATTATCTTTTACATTTCTTTTATGCATTGTAGCTATTGTTTCATGAGAGATTGGTAACTTGCTCTACCAAAGACAAAGTTGGTAACAAATGTATACATGTATATTCTCCAAAGTAAAAGATTTGTTACTATATTCTATTTCCTCTTGGTGCACACATATATAAATCAAAACGTCCCCAGAAAAAAAGTATGTATGTATGTATGTAAATATATAGCAATTCATCATGAAGAATACATACCCATCTGGATTCTTGTACAGTGGCTTTCTCTAGGGTGGCCAATAGAATGGAAGGAGGTTCATATTGAAGGGAAACTTCCACTCTACAAGATATTTCAGTTGGGTGTGAACTGTTCACGATGAGAATGTTTTCTTGTATTATTTGTGTCATTATTTACAATTATTTATGATTATAAAAACACAAGGAAATTGATTATATATATTGTGTGGTAGAGAATTTCTTTCTGACATAAAATATATAAATAATACAATGGTTATATACTTATTGTCTACAATTATAGGTTTTCTGTGTGTCAAAAACACCATAAAGTCATGTTAAAGGCAAATAAACTGAGGAAATGACTGCACTATATTGTTCGTACCAAGGGGCAGACCCCATCAAAATAACTTACTTACATATTAATAAGCACAACACCCTCAAATGATCATGTAAGGAAAAGCTCTAAGTGATAATTCACAAAAGTACAAAAACAAAAGCAATAAACTTGTAGAACAATGCTGAATCATACCAGTCATCAAAAAAACATGTGTAAAAGTAATGTCACTGTGTTTTAAAAAACAGAGGGTGCCAATATGGCTGAATAGGAACAGCTCCAGCCTCTAGCTCCCAGCATTGAGCAACACAGAAGACAGGCGACTTCTGCATTTCCAACTGAGGTACTGGGTTCATCTCCCTGGGATGTCACAGAGCCGGTGCAGAACAGTGGATGCAGCCAAAGAGCGAGATCCCAAGCAGGGCGAGGTATTGCCTCACCCAGGAAGCACAAGGGGGAAGGGAATTCCTTTTCCTAGCCAAGGGAAACTGTGACACACAACACCTGGAAAATCGGGTCACTCCCACCCTAATACTGCGCTTTACCAAGGGTCTTAGCAAATGGCACACCAGGAGATTATATCCTGCGCCTGGCTTGCAGGGTCCCACATCCACAGAGCCTTCTTCATTGCTAGCACGGCAGTCTGAGATCTAACTGCAAGGCAGTAGCCAGGCTGGGGGAGGGGCGTCCGCCATTGCTGAGGCTTAAGTATGTAAACAAAGTGGCTGGGAAGCTCCAACTGGGTGGAGCCCAAAGCAGCTCAAGGAAGCCTGCCTGCCTCTGTAGACTCCACCTCTGGGGATAGGCCAAAGCTAAACAAAAAGCAGCAGAAACCTCTGCAGATGTAAATGTCCGTGTCTGACAGCTTTGTAGAGAGTAGTGATTCTCCCAGCACTGAGGTTGAGATCTGAGAACAGACAGACTGTCTGCTCAAGTGGGTCCCTGACCCCCGGGTAGCCTAACTGGGAGACATCCCCCACTAGGGGCAGACTGACACCTCACACCTCACATGGCCGGGTACACCTCTGAGACAAAGCTTCCAAAGGAACAATCAGAAAGCAGCACTTGCTGTTCAGCAATATTCTCTCTTCTGCAGACTCCGCTGCTGATATCCAGGCAAACAGGGTCTGGAGTGGACCTCAAGCAAATTCCAACAGACCTGCGGCTGAGGGTCCTGATTGTTAGAAGCAAAACTAACACATAGAAAGGACATCCACACCAAAACCCCATCTATACATCACATCATCAAAGACCAAAAATAGATAAAACCATAGAATTGGGGAAAAGCAGTGCAGAAAACCTGAAAATTCAAAAAATCAGAAGGCCCCTCCCCATCCAAAGGAATGCAGCTCCTCGCCAGCAACAGAACAAAGTTGGATGGAGAATGACTTTGACAAGTTGAGAGAAGAAGGCTTCAGTCGATCAAACTTCTCAGAGCTAAAGGAGGAACTACAAACCCAGTGCTACGAAACTAAAAATCTTGAAAAAAGATTCGACGAATGGATAACTAGAATAACCAATGCAGAGAAGTCCATAAACAACCTTATAGAGATGAAAATCATGACACGAGAACTACGTGACAAATGCACACGCTTCAGTAACTGACTCGATCAACTGGAAGAGAGTATCCAGTGACTGAAGATCAAATGAATCAAATGAAGTGAGAAGAGAAGTTAGAGAATAAAGAGAAAAAAGAAATGAACAAAGGCTCCAAGAAATACGGGATTATGTGAAAAGACCAAATTTATGTCTGATTGGCGTACTTGAAAGTGATGGGGAGAATGGAAGTAAGCTGGAAAACACTCCGCAGGATATTATCCAGGAGAATCCCCCAACCTAGCAAGGCAAGTCAACATTCAAATTCAGGAAATACAGAGAACGCCACAAAGATACTCCTCCAGAAGAGCAACTCCAAGGTTGAAATGAAAGAAAAAATGTTAAGGGCAGCCAAAGGTCGGGTTATCCACAAAGGGAAGCCCATGAGACTAACAGTGGATATCTTGGCAGAAACTCTACAAGCCGGAAGAGAATGGGGACCAAAATTCAACATTCTTGAAGAAAAGAATTTTCAACCCAGAATTTCATATCCAGCCAAACTAAGTTTCATAAGTGAAGAGAAATAAAATCCTTTTCAGACAAGCAAACGCTGAGAGATTTTGTCACCACCAGGCCT
Organism: Colobus angolensis palliatus; assembly: GCF_000951035.1. Taxonomy (NCBI): domain Eukaryota; kingdom Metazoa; phylum Chordata; class Mammalia; order Primates; family Cercopithecidae; genus Colobus; species Colobus angolensis. The sequence continues at coordinate 172,100 of NW_012116254.1, read as the reverse complement.
GCCCTACAAGAGATCCTGAAGGAAGCACTAAAGATGGAAAGGAATAACTGGTACCAGCTATTGCAAAAACATGCCAAAATGTAAAGACCATCGATGCTAGGAAGAAACTACATCAACAAATGAGCAAAATAACCAACTAACATCATAATGACAGGATCCAGTTCACACATAAAAAATATTAACCTTAAATGTAAATGGACTAAATGGTCCAATTAAAAGACACAGACTGGCAAATTGGATAAACAGTCAAGTCCCATCAATTTGCTGTATTCAGGAGACCCATCTCACATGCAGAGACACACATAGGCTCAAAATAAAGGGATGGAGGAAGATCTACCAAGCATGTGGAAAACAAAAAATGTCAGGGGTTGCAATCCTAGTCTCTGATAAAGCAGACTTCAACCAACAAAGATCAAAAGAGACAAAGAAGGCCATTACATAATTGTAAAGGGATCAATTCAACAAGAAGTGCTAACTATCCTAAATATATATGCACCCAATACGGGAGCACCCACATTCATAAAACGAGTCCTTAGAGACTTACAAAGAGACTTAGACTCCCACACAATAATAATGGGAGACTTTAACACCCAACTGTCAACATTAGACAGATCAACGAGACAGAAAGTTAACAAGGATATCCAGGAATTGAACACAACTCTGCACCAAGCGGACCTAATAGACATCTACAGAACTCTCCACCCCAAGTCAACAGAATATACGTTCTTCTCAGTACCACATCACACTTATTCCACAAGTGACCACCACATAGTTGGAAGCAAAGCACTCCTCTGAAAATGTAAAAGAATAGAAATTATAACAAACTGCCTCTCAGACCACAGTGGAATCAAACTAGAACTCAGGACGAAGGAACTCAATCAAAACCACTCAACTACATGGAAACTGAACAACCTGCTCCTGAATGACTACTGGGTACATAACAAAATGAAGACAGAAATAAAGATGTTCTTTGAAACCAGTGAGAACAAAGATACAACACACCAGAATCTCTGGGACATATTTAAAGCAGTGTGTAGAGGGAAATTTATAGCACTAAATGCCCACAAGGGAAAGCAGGAAAGATCTAAAATCGACACCCTAACATCACTCTTAAAAGAATTACAGAAGCAAGAGCAAACAAATTCAACAGCTAGCAGAAGGCAAGAAATAACTAACATCAGAGCAGAACTGAAGGAGGTAGAGACACAAAAAACTCTTCAAAAAATCAATGAATCCAGGAGCTAGTAATTTTGAAAAGATCAACAAAATTGATGGACCGCTAGCAAGACTAATAAAGAAGAAAAGAGAGAAGAATCAAATAGATGCAATAAAAAATGATAAAGGGGATTCACCACTGATCCCACAGAAATACAAACTACCATTAGAGAATACTATAAATACCTCTATGCAAATAAACTAGAAAACCTAGAAGAAATGGATAAATTCCTGGACACATACACTCTCCCAAGACTAAACCAGGGAGAAGTTGAATCCCTGAATAGACCAATAGCAGGCTCTGAAATTGAGGCGATAATTAATAGCCTACCAACCAGAAAAAGTCCAGGACCAGATGGATTCACAGCCAAATCCTACCAGAGGTACAAGGAGGAGCTGGTACCATTCCTTCTGAAACTATTCCCATCAATAGAAATAGAGGGAATACTCCCTAACTCATTTTATGAGGCCAACATCATCCTGATACCAAAGCCTGGCAGAGATGCAACAAAAACAGAGAATTTTAGAACAATATCCCTG
>NW_012116254.1:169079-169452 GCF_000951035.1 Colobus angolensis palliatus | reverse complement strand
AGAGAATTTTAGAACAATATCCCTGAAGAACATCCATGCAAAAATCCTCAATAAAACACTGGCAAACCAAATCCAGCAGCAGATCAAAAAGCTTATGCACCATGTTCAAGTGGGTTTCATCCCTGGGATGCAAGGCTGGTTCAACATATACACATCAATAACTGTAATCCAGCATATAAACAGAACCAACGACAAAAACCACATGATTATCTCAATAGATGAAGAAATTCAATGACAAAATCCAACAGCCCTTCATGATAAAAACTCAATAAATTCGGTATGATGGAACATATCTCAAAATAATAAGAGCTATTTATGACAAACCCACAGCCAATATCATACTGAATGGGCAAAAACTGGAAGCGTTCCCCTT
>NW_012116254.1:168433-168774 GCF_000951035.1 Colobus angolensis palliatus | reverse complement strand
CTCAGAAATAACACCACACAGCTACAACCATGTGATTTTTGACAAACCTGACAAAAACAAGAAATGGGGAAAGAATTCCCTATTTAATAAATGGTTATGGGAAAACTGGCTAGCCATAAGTAGAAAGCTGAAACTGGATGCCTTCCTTACACCTTATACAAAAATTAATACAAGATGGATTAGAAACTTACCTGTTAGATTTAAAACCATAAAAACCCTAGAAGAAAACCTAGGCAATACCATTCAGCACATAGGCATGGGCAAGGACTTCATGTCTGAAACACCAAAAGCAATAGCAACAAAAGCCAAAATTGACAAATGGGATCTAATTAAACTAAAGA
>NW_012116254.1:159001-167565 GCF_000951035.1 Colobus angolensis palliatus | reverse complement strand
GTCCTTTGTAGGGACATGGATGCAGCTGGAAACCATCATTCTCAGCAGACTATCGCAAGAACAGAAAACCAAACACCGCATGTTCTCACTCATAGGTGAGAATTGAACAATGAGAACACTTGGACACAGGAAGGGGCACATTACACACCGGGGCCTGTTGTGGGGTGAGGGGAGGGGTGAGGGATAGCATTAGGAGATATACCTAATGTAAATGATGAGTTAATGGGTGCAACACAACAACATGGTACATGTATACATATGTAACAAACCTGCACGTTGTGCACATGTACCCTAGAACATAAAGTATAATAAAAAAATAAGTTTGGAAAATCTTTCAACAAATTAAAAAATAAAACTTTCCAGCATCTGAAGAAAAAAAAAATGAAGGATGAGTTCTTAAAGTTGCTCTGTGTATTTGTAGAAATGGGCATTTATATTGTTCCTTCATTAAATATGAGTAAAACTTTCCAAAAAAAGAAAAGATTAGAAGTAATGATAATTTTAGTGCTGGTATGTCAAAGAGAAACTGTGATGAGCTCAAACTGCTATAGGTATGAGAAATTGGTAAAAATAATTAAATTAAAAAGTATCCGAAGGCCAATTTGGTAATGTGCATCAAAATCTCTAAACCTATGTTTATTTTTTGGTGTAGCAATTCCACTTCCAGGAAATCAGTCTTAAGGATATAGAGATTAATATACATGTTTGCCCAACATAGCATGCTTAAAAAGAAACTTCTAAAACATTCTAAATAGCCAGTATTTGGAAACAAATATAATGAAATGTTAATGTTGTATTTAATTTTATAGAAACGTATTACATTTTAACAATCAGTTTTCAAAAAACAAGATAATTATACTGATTATATTTTTGTTTAAAATATTATATATAAGATAGTAAATAACAGTATTTTGCAAATGGTTATCTCAAGATAGTTTGGCTATAGGTAATTTTATTTTCTTCTTTTTTTATTTTTGTACTAAACATTGATAGCATGTACAATAAATTTGCATATTAAAATATAACTTATTATTCAACTCATAAATCACTTGTAAAGAACACTGATTATAGTCAGATTTGGAGTCTGTTATCTTCAGGAAAAGAATACAAATAGGAATCAATCTTGTCAACCTAAATTACAAACAGAGAGAGGCTCTCTTAATAGAAAATGATATTTATTTGGAAATAGAACATTGCAGTGGTGATACACAAGGAAGAAGGATTTTTTTGTGTAAGATTGCAATGGCCTTTGTGCACGCTCCTGGTTTTTGCATAGTCTCCTATGACAATTTTTTTTTTTTTTGTCAAGCATTTATAAATGAGAATTCTCTCTTCATAGCATTCTCCAGCTCTATTTGTTAGTTTTTTTTTTTTTTAAACACAAGTGACAAATTTGATTCTGACAACTTTCACAGTTTCCAACTATTCCAGTTGTAATTCTTTTTGAGTTCAGTTGAAGTTTAAAGTCACTTAATCTCCAATATTGACAGGATTCAATGAGTGGCCAATATAACATGGATTGACATCAAAATGTCAGCATTAGAAATTTAATCCAAAGGGTTTTTTTTTTTTTTCTTCAGAGAGCATGAAATGAGATAACCTGAGGGGGTGAGAATAAAAACAACAGGACCTTTAATTGAAAAAACAAACCTATGTTGGCTTCAGGATTTCTAGTGCTTTATTGGACTTTCAGGGAGGAAATGAACCTTATGAAATTGGAAGCTGGATACATCTCCAATGTCCCCTCCAGGGTCTTAATAGTTGGCATTCCTCTAAAAGCTTTATGAAATAAATTTCCTTATGGGAATTGTACCTGTTCAATTTTATAGCTTTAATTTAGTCAACATCTTTATATGTTTTCCAGGAATTTAATTAGTAAAATTATTTTTTTAAAAAATGAAGATAATTCAGATTGTCTAAAATATATAATATAAGCTACAAATAATAGTTGACGTTCACAAAGACTTATATGTTGCAACTCATTTTCATTTACATTAGTTAATTTGTTTCACATAACAAAACTGTAGAAGTAGATACTTTTATACCCATATTATAAAGGAAGAATTTGTTCTGATCATGCAATCCTGCATTTTTTTCCTAGTAATCTTAATAACAACACAAAAATGATAAATAACATATTTTGAGGAGAGTCTACATGTGCCAGACATTTTTCTGGTACTTTACATAACTTATCTACAATCTTTATAATAGACCTGAAAGAAAAAATATTTTTATTCCCATATTAAATATTTAGAAATAATATTAGTCCTTTTTCACACTTCTACAAAGAACTACCTGAGACTGGGTAATTTATTAAGAAAAGAAGTTTAATTGACTCATAGTTCCACATGGCTGGGGAGACGTCAAGAAACTTACAATCATGGAGGAAGGGGAAGCAAGGCTTAGTCTTACAGGTGGCAAGGAAGAGAAAACAAGCGAACGGCGAAGTGCCACAACCTTTCTACCAATCAGATCTTTTGCGAGAACTCACACTCACAGGAACAGCAACTAGGAAGGCAACCCCCAAGATTCAATCACCTCCTCCTACCAGGTCCCTCCGGACACATGGGGATTACAATTCGAGATGAGATTTGGGTGGAGATACAGAGCCAAATCATATCAGGAATCATGACGCATAAATGTTAATTTGCCTGAAATCACTTGGCTATTAAAATGACATTTTCCCCTCTTCTAGATTCCATTTTTGAAGAACATTTTCTCTGGTTTTTACTTACACACACATTTTACAACCAGCGCATGGGAAAAAAACAGACTGGATAAAATTTAGACTATCTGAAAATTTATAAACCTATCCAGCCTGCCTTTCCAGATGCATAGGAAGTAAACTCACCTTCATGATTAGTTCACATGAGGCCAGAGCAGAACACACCCAGAACTCTTTCTAGCATTCTTGGCTTTGTTCTTACAACCTTGGGAGTTTGAGAAATGAATGAAATCAGCAAATTCAGAGGAAGTAAAACAAACACAAGACAGAAATAAGTGGGAGAAAAGAGTCTAAAAATCAAATTGGGTGTAAAAAAATGTAATAAAAATGTTGTGGTAGAGCAGAACATTTTATTAAAAGATTTTACCATTTTTCTCCTTCCTTGGAATGATTTGCTAAAAAGAAGGAATAACTGTTTGGAAAATGTCTGTGGAACAGGAAAAATATTAAAGCTTAAGAAGATGTACCAGAATTCACAGTCAGACACCTGCCTATGCCTCAGTCTTCTCCTAGTTGTTGGCTTGTAACTGTATATAAATTTGATCATATGGATGCACGCGGGGAACATATTTAATCATGAGTTAGATTTATTATACTTCTAATTAGCTTGATTAAAAATGTGTGTTTCCTCAGTGAGAAGAAACACATTACTCTAATTGAGGAAAAGAAATTTAAAATAGGAGCAAGGTTTTAAATTTCATTTCATAGGAGCAATGAAATATATAGTTTTCGATATATTTCATTTTTATTAAAAGAACTGATTATGTTCCTACTTGGAATACATTAAACATTTGTTTTAGCTGGGAAATTTAACTTCCATAAAATCTAAAATAGTGATCAATGGAACAATACATATCCTCAATTAGTAGAGAGACTAGAATAGGTCAGACTAGAATAAGTTTTATTACTAAAAGTCTATGATTAGCATAATATATTATGACAAGGAGTTAAGTTCTTTGCTTTGGGGATACTTTAAAGATGTCTTAGTTATTTATTTAGTCACACTGCAAACTCAGAGAGATTCAATAACAGCAAAACTAAACAGCTTTTACCTTAAGACTGTCACAGAGATAGATTCGATTAGAGTATATTTCATCTTTAGAGCAACGTTTTCAGCTTTGATTGCATGTTGGAATTCCCAAGGAGTTTTACAAAATACCTATGCCTAGGACTTTAGTTTCAAAGCTCTGCATTTACTTGGTCTAGTATATTGGCCTGGGTATCAGGAATTTTAACAGCTGCCCAGCTCCAGTGTATGAGAAAACTGGTTTCAAAACTCTCATTATTACTACACAACACAGTTAAGGCGGGCAAAATCCAGTGCAAGGCATGGGAAATAAACAGAGGTAGAAAGTGTTAATTCCACAAGTTCTCTGAATATAGGACAGTCTTGCTCATTAGTACTGTACCTGTATAGCAGTAACAAGAGCAACAACAATAAATTACTTCTTAATTTTAGTTAATATATTGCAGAGTGTGGGAAGCTTGATTGAGGGAAGAATTCCATAAAGGACAGATATACTTCTGCCTGATTTTTCTCTAGAATCCTAAGATTCCTTCTGATACACATTGCCTATTTTGGACATTCTTTCATTAAATAACAATTTATGACTACCAGCTATATACTAATGGTAGTAGTGGAAAAGAAAATAAATAATACATCAGACTTGCTCCAAAGAGCTTACACATAAGGTAAAATATATACATGTAGAGCCACACACAGACATGTACACACACTCAACTACTCAAGTACAAAGATATGTGATAAATACTACAGCAGAAGTACAAGTCAACCAACCATTTCATGGGCTCAAGGAAGAGGATCCATTCTTCCAGAATTATGCATTACTAATTATATAATAAATTATCATGGAAAAACGTTTGTCAAATCTAGTTTTTAATTTATGTGTCTTTTTTTCATAAGCAAAAACTTTTTGAATATAAGAAACCTGTTGTACTTATTTTTATATGTTTTGGATCCAGCAGAGTTTAAAGCAAGTCCAGCAAGTTCAAAGAGTAGGACTTGATACTTTTTGTTGAACTAACATAAATTTGCAATTAAAACAAGTGGAAAATCTTGGTGGATCAAGAGTAATTTAAAACTTACCTCAATTTGAGAACAGAACGTGAGAAGTCTAGCTGATGGTGTTACAACAAAGAAGCAGGAAACAATCTTCGTGGGTGTGAGTTCTTGACAAGAAAATTTACTATAACTAGTTAATACAGAAGAAAAAAGTTTTGTAGATAATGTACAGAAGCATGGAGAAAGGCTAAATACATTAATTCTAGGCTAAGCTTCCAGAAAAAAAGGCTATTCTACATTGCAAAACTGGCTCCACAAGAGAATTGCAACCTTAATCATATTCAGGAAGCTTTCAAATTAGAAAGCCATGGTAAAGAACCAGATTGGCTCTGGGGCAATTCACAGAAGCAAAAATGATGGTCCCTTCAAATCTGTCATTTATTCCCCCAAATAATCCAACTCTGAATCATTTTTATATCTCAAAGGGATGCATCTCATTGGCAAAATCTAAATCATGTGTATTTTAAAACTATTATTATCATTATTATCAGTATTACTCACTGGCACAGCAGCATTTACACTGTTGAAAACAAGTAAGTTATTTTTGATGATCAAAAATGAAAAGGCCTTTTTCCAAGACAACCAACTAGATGCATCTAAGAAGTGCTACTCCTGCAGCAGGAGGTGATTTCAACTACACCAATATAATTTGAACAGATCTTCAGAGAGAAAATGCAGAATGTGACAGGAGAAAAGATGCAGTCACTGAGACTGAAGAGGGAGGAAGCCTCAAAGACACACAAAGGAAACATTTGACTAAGTTTACTTACTGCCCATTGCTCTCAAGTGCCTTCTACTGGTTCCTATCCCAAACTACAACGTCCTAAATTGCTCTACTAATTCACCCCCTTGCAACATGAGGAACAATCATTCTGTAACAAAGACTCTGTACAGGCCGGGCGCGGTGGCTCAAGCCTGTAATCCCAGCACTTTGGGAGGCCGAGACGGGCGGATCACGAGGTCAGCAGATCGAGACCATCCTGGCTAACAAGGTGAAACCCTGTCTCTACTAAAAAATAAAAAAAAAAAAAAAAAAAAATCTAGCCGGGCGTGGTGGCGGGCTCCTGTAGTCCCAGCTACTCGGGAGGCTGAGGCAGGAGAATGGCGTGAACCCGGGAGGCGGAGCTTGCAGTGAGCTGAGATCCGGCCACTGCACTCCAGCCCGGGCGACAGACTCAGTGTCAAAAGGATGCAGGAACAACAGTATTCTACACATACAAGGAGCCTTAGTACTTGAAAAACTTCCAAAAACAAAGCCAGTGGACCATACTCAATTTACAGCACAATTAAAGTAATGACAGCCCTTCCAGATGAGAAAAATCTGACAAGAACTCTGGCAGTTCAAAAAAACAGAATGTCCCCTACCTCCAAACGAGCCTACTGGTACCCCCGCAATGCCGAATTGCTGAAATGACAGACATGGAATTCAGAATGTAGATGGCAAGGAAGCTCATTGAGATGGAGAAAGTTGAAATTCAAAGAATCCAAGGCAAGCCAGTAAAACAATTCAAGAGCTAAAGATAAAACACTCATTTTTTTTATAAAGTTCTAGGGTACATGTACACAATGTGCAGGTTTGTTACATAGGTATATATGTGCCATGTTGCTTTGCTGCATCCATTAACTCGTCATTTACATTAGGTATTTCTCCTAATGCTATCAGTCCCTCTGCTCCCCACCCCACGACAGGCCCCGGGGTGTGATGTTCCCTGCCCCATGTCCAGGTGATCTCATTGTTCAATTCCCACCTATGAGTGAGAACATATGGTGTTTGGTTTTCTGTCCTTGTGATAGTTTGCTCAAAATGATGGTTTCCAGCTGCATCCATGTCCCTGCAAAGGACATGAACTCATCCTTTTTATGGCTGCATAGTATTCCATGGTGTATATGTGCCACATTTTCTTAATCCAGTCTATCATTGAGGGACACTTGGGATGGTTCCAAGTTTTTGCTATTGTGAATAGTGCTGCAATAAGCATACGTGTACACGTGTCTTCATAGTAGCACTATTTATAATCCTTTGGATATATACCCAGTAATAGGATCTCTGGGTCACATGGTATTACTAGTTCTAGATCCTTGAGGAATCGCCACACTGTCTTCCACAATGGTTGAATTAGTTTACACTTCCACCAACAGTGTAAATGCATTCCTATTTCTCCACATCCTCTCCAGCATCTGTTGTTTCCTGATTTTTTAAAGATCACCATTCTAACTGGTGTGAGATGGTATCTCATTGTGATTTTGATTTGCATTTCTCTGATGACCACTTATGATGAGCATTTTTTTCATGTGTCTGTTGGCTGCATAAATGCATTCTTTTGAGAAGTGTTTGTTCATATCCTTTGCCCACTTTTTGATGGCGTTGTTTGTTTACTTGTAAATTTGTTTAAGATCTTTGTAGATTCTGAATATTAGCCCTTTGCCAGATGGGTAGATTGCAAAAATTTGTCTTGGCAATGTGGGCTCTTTTTTGGTTCCCTATGAACTTTAAGGTATTTTTTTCCAATGCTGTGAAGAAAGTCATTGGTAGCTGGATGGGGATGGCTTTGAATCTATAAATTACTTTGGGCAGTATGGCCATTTTCACGATATTGATTCTTCCTATCCACGAGTATGGAATGTTTTTTCCATTTTTTTGTGTCCCCTCTTATTTTGTTGAGCAGTTTGTAGTTCTGCTTGAAGAGGTCCTTTACATCCCTTGTAAGTTGGATTCCTAGGTATTTTATTCTCTTTGTAGCAATTGTGAATGGGAGTTCATTCATGATTTGGCTCTCTGTCTGTTATTGGTGAATAGGAATGCTTATGATTTTTGCACATTGATTTTATATCCTGAGACTTTGCTGAAGTTGCTTATCATCTTGAGATTTTGGGCTGAGACGATGGGATTTTCTAAATATACGATCATGTCATCTGCAAACAGGGACAATTTGACTTCCTCTTTTCCTAATTGAATAACCTTTATTTCTTTCTCTTGCCTGATTGCCCAGGCCAGAACTTCCAACACTATGTTGAATAGGAGTGGTGAAAGAAGACATAACTATCTTGTGCCAGTTTTCAAAAGGAATGCTTCTAGTATTTCCCCATTCAGCACAATATAGGCTGTGGGTTTGTCATAAATAGCTCTTATTATTTTGAGATACATTCCATCAATACCTAGTTTATTGAGAGTTTTTAGCAAGAAGGGCTGTTGAATTTTGTTGAAGGCCTTTTCTGCATCTATTGAGATAATCATGTGGGTTTTTTTGTTGGTTCTGTTGATGTGATGAATTATGCTTATTGATTTGCATATGTTGAAGCAGCCTTGCATCCCAGGGATGAAGCCAACTTGATCATGATGGATAAGCTTTTTGATCTGCTGCTGGAGTCGGTTTGCCAGTATTTTATCGAGGATTTTTGCATGGATGTTCATCAGGAATATTGGTCTAAAATTCTCTTTTGTTGTGTCTCTGCCAGGCTTTGGTATCAGGATGATGTTGACCTCATAAAATGAGTTAGGGAGGATTCCCTCTTTTTCTATTGATTGGAACAGTTTCAGAAGGAATGGTACCAGCTCCTCTTTGTACCTATGGTAGGATTTGGCTGTGAATCCATCTGGTCCTGGACTTTTTCTGGTTGGTAGGCTATTAATTATTGTCTCAATTTCAGAGCTTATTATTGGTTTATTCAGAGATTGAACTTCTTCCTGGTTTAGTCTTGGGAGGGTGTGTGTATCCAGAAATTTATCCATTTCTTCTAGATTTTCTAGTTTATTTG